>NC_142668.1:9839800-10167300 GCF_026168435.1 Sesamum indicum
CCATAAATATTAAATCATGGGCAAAATTAGAAATTTATGTAATTTATTTTGCTAATATTAATATTTTTAGTCTAAATTCTAACAAAAAGGGATGTAAAAAATGAATATTATATGACTTCAATTTTGAGTTCGAATTCAAATGAAATTTTATAAGTCTTGTAGGTCCAAATTTGAATTCAAATCCCCAAAATATCCTACAACCATAATTCAGTAAAAGTAACACTAGAAAGGTATCGGTTATAGTCCTCCAACATTTCAATGCGTAACGTGGTTTGGAGGATAAGATTGAGAGAGTAAATTACATATAGTATCCAGATGGTATATATTTATAGACATGATGGAATTGTATGGTTTAAAGTAAAATAATTCAATTTGATTTGACGGTTATGATAGTTATGCATATACTCAGGATCTGGACCGGGCTGAGTTTACATCCGTACGACCCTAAGCATAGAGTTCACAAACTCAAAATCTTCTATCAGAGTAAAATTATACTTGAACGGCTTTTCAGTTGTTCTAAAAATTTCGATAGCGCTCTCAAGTTAATATACTTATACAATTGACTTTTAAATATTACTTTTTCATAAAATTAAAAATTCAAAAAAAGAAATCTCATTTAAAATTGGATATCAATCAGATTTGATCCTCAAATTTAGGATGAGAGAATAAGATAAGAAACAATCCTTACCCTTTGCTGGTAAACAATAAGCAGCAAACACCACTTATACATCACTGTCCCTTACATTATAAGCAAATAGACGTGTCTCTTCTTCTCTTTTCCCCTGTTAACACACACACACACACACACACACACAACTCCACTCTCTCCAGAAATATCTCACGACAATAATCAGCAAAAGACACACGAAACCCAGAAATTAAAAATCGAATTCAGCTAAAAAATTCAGAGAGAGATCGATCAGATCAAGCGAGGCATGTGCTGCGACGGAGATTGCAGGCCTTTGGGCTTCCTGTTGGGTCTCCCCTTCGCGTTGCTTTCCCTCATCATCTCCATCGTCGGCATCGCCGTCTGGATAGTCGGGTCAGTCCCAAAATCCAAATCGATGTTCATTTTTTCTCAATTTTTGTTCATCTATGTGTGTGTGTGTAGGTTGTTGTTGAGCTGCATATGCCCGTGTTGTCTGTGCGTGACGGTGTTGGTGGAGCTAGCGTTGGAGCTCATCAAAGCCCCTATTCATGTCATGTCATGGTTTACTTCTCAGATCCCCTGTTGAGAATAATTGCTCTCTCTCTCTCTCTCTCTGTTCTTCTTGATTTCTTGTAATATTTTTTGTGATTTTTTCTTTAGCTGATAATTGACATTTCATTTCCTGCTTGGTTTGATCTACTGCTGAAGAATTGCTTGTTAAGTTCTAATTATTGGCATAAAATAATTAAGTATGTGTATAGAGGTAGATCTTCGGTTTGGTTTGTTGCTTTCACCCATTCTGTTCTTAGTTCAGTGATTGATTTATTTTTATGGATAATTATATTTATATTTGCACTCCTCCACTCTTAACACAAATCACTCATCTATTTTGTATAATTACAGGGACCTTCCTCATAAACTTCAATATTATTAAATAAATTATCCCTACTTTGACTGTCAGGTATAATTTTTATAGAAAAAATTGTAATTTTGGTCCCAAAATATAGGACGATTTACAAAATTAGTTTCATATTTTTTGAAATAATCAAAATTAGTCCCACACTTTAGGAAGACATTATAAAGTTAATCCTATCGTTGCAATATTAGTGCTACACTTTTAGTAAAAAGTTGCAAAATTAGTCCCACATTTTATAAAAATTTTGAAAAATTAGTCCCAAATGTTGCAAAGTTAATCTAAAGTACTGTAATTTTTTTTATCTTGGGACTAACTTTGCAATGATTTCTCAACGTGTGAGATTATATTAACTATTTCAAGAAGTATGGGACTAATATTGCAAATCATCTTATATTTTGTGACCAATATTGCAATTTTTTTTATTTATATAATTATACAAAAGACCGTAATGATCTATACATTGTAAATGTACTTTTTATCCTTCAGACATTACATTTTTTTAGAAAAATTATTTCAAAGTAGGAAAGGGGAAAAGCAGAGAGTAGGTGGTAGCCCTGAAGACAAGAAAATGATAGTTGGCGAAAAGAATACAACTAGCCCATAAAACTACTTCTATCCAAATTTAATTATATATATTTTATTAATTAAAAAAGAATAAATATAAAATTAATAAAGTAAAATAATTTTAAATGATGGTATAAACAAAAAGTTATAAATTAAATTAATTAAGAAAAAATATAATTAAGTGCATTTTAGGTAATTCTCATTTTACCAATAGTGATAGTTATTATAGATGTAACAATTATTCAATGGCTCTATAATGTGTTGCACACCCTAAAAAACTATTCAATGCAGTGTCGGACATGGCATCGGCGATTTAAAAAAAAAAAAAAATGGTGTAGGACACTGTCTGATACATTTTGGAGGCGTGTTTGACATGTTTTGAATTTTTTTTTAATTTAAAAAAAATTGGTTGTCTTTAATTAAAAAAATTGAATTTAATAAAAAAAAAAAAAGAATTAATTCACTTTTCTTAAACTAAAAATATGATGATGAAATTACAAAAAATTTCGGGAAATGTTCACGATAACTTAACTAATTTAAATTATTAAATTTTTTAAAATAAATTGATTATTTATATTTTTGAAGCCATGTTCGATTAAAAATGTAGATATAACATATGCTTATTTTATATTTTATCTTAATATTTTTCATATTGCATATTTTAATTTTATGAAAAGCTGAAAATATATAATAAAAAAGTTATTATATATAGTCATGTCAGTATTATATCCTATTTTTTTTATATTTTTTATGCCAACATATTCGTGTCGTATTGTATTCGTATCAATGCATCATAGATTAGGTTCAGTTATAGATGTGTGCATGTGCGGGAGGACAAAAAAATAAATAAATAAATTCACAATGAAATTAAGGAGAAATGCACTTTCATTTCACGCGCTAGAGCGTATTGTAATTCTGATTTTATAATTTACAAGTTTAGCACATTCAATCCCATACACAAACAATTATAAAATTCGGACAACAAATGCCATAAATTTTATCCTATGAATTATATCCATAATTTTTTATCTTTTCAGACCAAAAATACTGTAATTTTTTATCTTATAAGACTAAATACACTAAACTCATAAATTGTGGGATAAAAAATACATATACTATTGTATGGGATCAAAAGTGCAAATTTTAGATGAAATTGAGTAGCCAGCTAACTGCCATCCTTGTTCAATTTGTAACACAAACCATCACGAGAATTTCGTACTGTACTCGGTATTACTTGTTTATTATTATTACAACATGCTCCGAAGGTTGATGAACTACTCTCAAAAAGGGGACGAGAATGAAGATCAGAGTCTATATACATCATGAGTTCCAACCGATCAGAAGGCCGATACTGACAGAATTCTGCATCTGAAATTGGAACTACCAGGCCCTCATATACTCTTTCTAAGTTCCTTTACCAGCTCTCCTGCACGAGTCTCCTCCGTGTATTCTGCTTCGTTGTTCGGTTTCAGTACTTGGGGCGGGTGCCGGCCAACGAGCAGTTCCTTGGCTGTTTGGCCTATTTCCACTATAGTTTCGCCGATGGCATGGAGGATGCTGCTGCCCCATTCTTGTGCTGATTGGCCGTGTTCTTCTGCTCCTTCCCGATCCCACTCCTGGAATTCATCTGTTGGTGTTTCCCATTGCTCGTTCCCTGCATATTGCTGCTCCTTGCTAGCGATTGTTTCTCCCCAGTCTCCCTAGCAAAAACCAACGATTGATGAAACGGGCACAACTATACAACGAAATTTCCTGCCTCAGCATATATTGTAAAGCATGATAACTATACAGAGATGCACCAGAGTAAGTTTTCGATTTTCTCTATCCAGCTAAAAGAGTGCAGAGTTGCAGCCTCTTAGATGTGATGTCCGCCCAACCTTGCTTCCTACGAGGCCATACGGACAACCTAAGTATAAATAGTTCGTTGGTGATCCTCAATTCTGCTTCGCACAAAAACATATTGATAATGCTTCAAGCATGTTAATTTTGTTCTTGCAATTACTTTCTTTTCATATTTTCTACAAACGTTCACAATCTGTCAAAAACAAGTCCTACCACAACCAAAATAAAGTTAGTTCTGCATATTTCAATTAAAACATCTGTAGTTGCTGCCCTGAATTTATACATTTCAATGTGAATGCATAGATAAATACTTCTGCTCATTCCACTCAAACTCATGTTTATCTTAGATTACTTCAAAAGAGGTTGCCTATATGGTCGAACTCTTGAAAACCCATGGATTTTTGTCGTCACCAAGTAGTGTGTATTATGTAGCGCCAATGTAATATGAGCACCTCTACTGACGGAACATGATCCACATTACTTGGAGCTTTTCAACACTGGCCATATAAAATGCAACGCTCATACGAACAGATGGACTTCTTCCTGATTGATTTAGTAAAGTAGGAGATGAAAGACTAACAATTCTCTGAGCCAAGACTTGCTGTAATTCCATACCTAATATCCTATTATGCCCAATTGGTTATAAACTTCAATTCACACATCATTTCTTGACTCTTTAGGCAAACTCATCCTGTTCCACTCAAATCCTTAGAATGGCATTACAGAAGAAACCACCCAAGAATTGTTACTCAAACTGCGTATTACAGTTTCATCCTTCTTCCACGACTTCTTCGTTTTCGTACTGCGATGGGGTTTGATGAAATGCCACATCCACAAATATACATAAACAACAGCATTATGCATCAAACTATGACTAAACTTCCAACATAACAGGCTCGACAACAACGATAACAATTTGTACCTAAAATTAATCCAGAACGTAGACGTCTGATTTTCTTAATAGGAGTATTAATTTATACCTCATATTCTGTAACAATTTAAATCTACTGCAGGAAAAGCAATCATCTGCACATTAAATGCATCAAAATCAGTGTTTTACCTTATCATGTGACGCTCTTTTTGCTTCTAACTCTTTCTCAGCGGCGGCCTTCTTCCGAGCTGCATACTCAGCTGCACTTTCCTCAGTAGCCACCACCGCATCCTTAGCAGCAGCTATCTTCTCTCCGGCGTACCCCGCCAAACTCTTCCCAGCACCGGCAACCTTATCCTTTGCAACCACCACCTTCTCACCCGTATACCCTGCAACGCTCGACGTAATGCCGGCCACGGCCTTGGTGGCCTCCGCCGCCTTCTCAAGAGTATAATGCGTTGCCCCCCACCCGGCCACAATCGCATGATCCTTCACTTCCGCAGCCACTTTCCCCGTATACTCTGCCACCCCCTTGCCACTTTCCACCGCCACTTCTTTTGCAGCCACCGCTTTTTTCGCGGTGTAATCCTTGGCCTTGTGCAAGGCCGACGCACCCTTTTCTTTCGACTTCTCGTACCTCTCCTCCGCCGCCCTGATGGCTTCCGTGGAGTTCTGCTGCGCCTTCGCCCTCAAGTTCGAAATTTCCTCCAGTGAAGGCACCTGACTCTCTTCTCCGCCGTGATTTTCCTTTTCACCAGTTCCTTCCTTTCTTTCGCCATAGACAGCAGCCTGCTGCTCTTTTTCTTCTTTTTCAGCATGAATTTGAGAAGCCCTTTTCTCTCTTTCAGTCTCTTCTTCCAGCCCTTCCTCTCTTCTCATCCTATCTGACCCAGAAACTTGTATCCCGACAGGAGGAGTTTCAAACTGGTGGGGTTTCTCACCATGAACAGGAGCATTATGTTGCTCATCTCTCGCCTTTTCTGCAAGAGACTCAAAATGGGTTGTCATTTTCGGGACTCTATCTTTCTTCACCACTGTCTCACGTTCATCTGTAACATGATTCTCTCTTCTCAATTGCTTGGACGCCATTGCTAAGCAGTCAAATCAAAGACAACCCCAGACCTTTCGGTTTTAGTGTTTGATTTTATGCGAGTACTGAAGCGAATGAGATGCTATAGAAGAGACTGTGAAGATGTCTTCAACTTGGGCAGCTGATTCGAGATGAAGATTGACGGGTTTGGAACCAATTTCAGCAACGTGTTGGGAATTCAGCGAATAATGGCATGAGTCAGCGACTGAAATCCTCCGGGTGCGAACATGTGGCGTACTGCATGAGTCAATTTGCGGTTTATGTTCACATGTTTCCATCTATACCTGTGAATTGGTTTCTTTATAAGAAACTTTTCGTATGTCGAGAGGGTATTATTCTGTAGATGAGTGTTATTCATTTCTTATACAAGTTTTTAAAGTTTACCCTTTCTTGATACATTTGCTAATTAGTTTATGATGGGTATATTAATAGTATTTATTTATTTATGATAGTATAAAAATAATTTTTATATATAAGTCATACAATAAATGCATATTTCAATTACATTATACATATGAGTATTTGCAAGCACTTAATGAAAAAGTTTTTTAATTTTTGATTCCAAAAAAATACTTTGGATGTCAACTTTTACTTTTGAAACAGCAAAAAAAGCGATTTTAGACAAAAAATTAGAAGTACATTAGGGAATACTTCTAGCTTTGGCTTTTTTGTAAATAAATTCAACTTTACTTTTTACTACTTTATTTTTATTATAATAATCTTAATTTAACTTTACCGTTTTATATTTATTTTAAAATTAATATCAAAGTTTTTAAATAATTTGAATAATTTAACAATAATTAAATTTTAATTTCATATATTTAATATTTTAAAATTATTATACTTATTTGCTATAGTATTATGATACTATTTGATTAATTAATAAAATAATTTTTATTTTTCTGCAATGATGCAAATTTAATTATTGTGTATGAATAAATAATTATATTACTTAGTGGAAGCATTATTAAACATATTTTTTTAATATCTTTTAAAAAATAAATATGAAATATACTAATCAAAATAAAATTTATTATTCTTTATAAAAAAATAATTATTAGTGACAAGCAACAAGTAAAATAATAAGCAAAAAATAGTATTTTTAGCACATAAAGACAAAACAGTCTTTAATCAATAAATTTATTTTAGAAGTAATTTTTTCCAAACACTATTTAATTTTTAGCCATTATATGCTTTTCGCTTTTTTTTTTTTCCAAATACTATATACTTTTTATTCTACCCCAAGACCCGCCTCCTCATGAACAAGCTCCACTTCTACCCCAGAGAGAATCACCTCTCTCGGGTGTTCCACCTCAAGAGACGAAAATAGAATTATTGTAGGAAACCTTACTGGCTATGATCCATGATGCACCAACTCGAGCTGGCACATAGGTAATAAGCCCAATTCACAACGCTCTGTCTATAGTAGAGGATTCTTATCTGGCCTTAGCCGTAGCTCTACCAAGCACAACCATTTCTCCCCCGCTATCTTAGCCGAGGCACTTCTAGCAGGTGTGAATTAAACCTTTTGAAATATGATGAGACGGGAGTTCCACAAGAACACTTGGACAAACTTTATGCTAAGATTGATTGGTATGACTTGAAGTGATTCCGCCTACTGCAAAGTCTTCGCATACACTCTCGAAGTGTACTCTTACGTAGTTCAATCAACTACCTATCGGAACTATCTCCAGCTAGAGCAATTGACCTAATGTTTCTTGCATCACTTCTCCATTAATAAGAAATACCCAAAAATTGTTGCATACATATTACCATATGCTAGAAGGAAGATAAGACGTCGAGGGATTCCGTCCAAAGATTCGTGGGGACAATACATGAGGTGTCATATATCAACCACAAGTTGTTGGCTAGCACTATCCAATAAAACTTGCATCATGAAAGGTTTAAAGAATCTAAATCGGGGAAGCCTCCTAGCACTTTAAAGAAGTTGCTCATCCGATCGCAGAAGTATATCATAATAGAAGAGTCCATGGTAATGGACTACCTCTAGTGTTAAGAGGAAGAGTAGAGAGGAAGAGAAGGAGTCGAAGAATAAGGAGAAACGCCGACATTTACCCCCTACTAGCTATGTGCATTACAGCCCCTAAACGCCACAAGAGGAGAAAATTGATAGTGATAGAACAAGGGTTGATCAAACAATAACCAAGAAAATGAAGGACAATTCCAAGAGGTTCAAATTTGACAAATATTGCCACTTCCACAGTGACATGGGGCATATGATGGAGGAATGCCATCACATAAAGAATGGGACAAAAAAATTGATTTAGCGGGGACACTTGAAGGAGTATGTCAACCAACGTATACAAGGACACCAATTCGACCAAAAGCTGAGTGGGCAACTTTGAGATTGGTGGGATGTACGTTTTAAATAGATTCTTTAGTAGATTTCACATATATAAAATTCATTTTAAAAAGTTCTTTTAAGTAAATAGTTCCATTTTACAGAAAATACTCTATAAAAACCTCTTGAATTGAATTTTATATATATTTGTAAAATTCACAAAAAAATCTAGTTAAAATGTACATTCCACCAACTTTTTTCCAGAATCCTAAGTGTTAACATTTAATAAATATTGTTAAGATTTAATTTTTTAGTGGAAAAATTGTTGTTTTCTGTTGTCTTTTCTTATATAGGTTATTATTATTGTTGTTTGTGTTATTGAGAGTTGTTGCTATTGAGTTTAATTTTTTAGTGGGAAAATTTGTTGAGGTTGCTGTTCAGATATGATAGAATAGGGGGACATGACTGAGGTTCCACGCAAGCCATATTCCTCGTGAAAAAAACAAAACAAAACAAAGAAACATAATGTGATAATCATTAATTAATTCCATGAATGTAGGCAAACCCTTGGATGCCCCAAAACAATGAGTTAGTGTACAATTGAATCATCCCATTCTCTCATCACTCTTATTTACCCACTTGCACAACAAATGTGAAAGAAAAAGAAAACCCCTATAAATATGTATGATGATCAAAAACAATGAATTTCAACTGAAGAGGGCTGCATAGAGCAGCAGATTCCAAGTGTCAGGGAGCCCCGGCAGGCACCAGTGGCTGCAATCTAAGCCGTTGTGCAGGCTGTAGTACGTGGGATGTGCGTCTTTTCTGTACTGGGAGAGCTGTGTGATGTCGAGCAAGTAGACAGGCTTCTTGATTCTGCTCAACACTTTGTTCACTACCACTGATGCTAATGGAGTTCCTGCCGGATACCTTATTCCGAAGTACGGTTGTGTCTCACTTTTGCATGATTTTAATGGTTCGTTCCAATCCCGACCCCTACAGTTTTTTCGATTTTATTGAAGTAGTCTATGAGTATATGAAGTACAGTTGATTCAATAGTAGTAATAACAATAACAACAACACTGCCTGATTATTTAACTCGGAAATTTTTTATATAAAAGTTAAAAAATTCGGAAAATTCGTTTTGTTTTTAATATTTTAAAATAAGTGAAAGAGCTGTGTTTTCTGAACATGAATAGTGAATGGTTCGGAAAATCGCAATTCTAGCATTGTAAGTATGAGGGTGGCGGTTGCTTTAGTCCTATAAGAATTCATTATTGATAATTTTATCCTATAATTTTAAACATTTGGCACGTTGAGGACAAAAGTATTTGGAATTCGCTAAAATGGCAAAAAGTGCATACGACATACATATGGTCAGCTTAATTGGGTACACTATTTCTGACATTCTTGGTCTAAATGTGCAAACGCTTTAAAATTATAGGATAAATTTGTCAAAATGGACTCGTGCAGAACTAAAGTTATCACCGTAATACTTACATGCATAGAATCCCGTGAATCCTCCTAACATATTCTGAAGATATTTTCATGAAATATTTTTCTAAAAGAATAATTCGATTATAATAGAGAGTTAAAATACATTATTGTCTCATAACAGTGGTAAAGAGTCGATGATATTATATAAAAAAATATATATTTTTTGAAGAAAAAAGTCGTCGATTAAGAAAATAAAACATTATTTTAAGACGAGGAAATAAAAAGAAACAAATAATAAAAACAATAAATATGGGATAATAAGTTGAAAAAGAGTGAAAATATTAGTAGAAGGGGGTAAAAATTAAGAAATACATACTCATAATGTGTGGGTGAAATTCCTTGAAAGAAGACTTTAGTTTTGGAATGATCAACATTTCGGTTCACCCATCTCGCCCATGTTGTCAACCCTTTGTAGTACGCTATCAAACGGTTCATATCTTTGTATAATTTACCTCCTTCCTCAATGTAATCCCATCTGCAAAAAACCACAAACACAAATTAAATAAAATGAAAATAAATACTTTATAGATCTCTACGACTCAAAATTCATAATAACATCAATACAATCTATCACGGAAAGACAAAATCGACTAAAGTTAAACAATATTCGTTATAGTTTTACCCATTGCCGAAGTATTTGCCACAGATTTTAGTTGTAGCAAATATTTTAGCCTTACTTACAGAAACAACGGCTAGTAGCAACGTGCATCCGTGGTTAATTAGTGTTTGTCACAATTTTTTACTTTTAACCATGATAATTCACCATAGTGGAAGGTCATATTTCTTTCAGTGTGAGTTAATACATTAATATAACACAGAATAATGAAATAAGTTACAATAAGTTCACATAAACTGATACAAATATTCATATATTTGATGAAAATCAAACTCAGGATCTTGAAGCTAAAGCAGTTATAAGCAGAATAATATCCCATTTCATGAAACTTCAGTTTTATCAATTAAGTTAGGCCTCATCGACAAATTACATTATAGTTCTTTTTCATAGTTTATGCCTATGTTTTTAAGTGAATTGACCAAATTTTCATATTTAAGGAAAATAAAAATCTATATATTTTTTTTTCATTTTTATTTCTTCACTTATTTTATGGTATTTAATGTTATCTTCTTTTCTCTTGCATTGCTCATTATTTAAGTTTAATCTATTTTATTTATTACTTTATGGTATATTATTTATCCCACTTACTTATCATCTAATTAAGAAATATAATATTAAAATATATTTTATTCAAATACAAAACTTAATAAATAATTTTGGTTGAGAATCTTACGGTTGAGAACTTTTGGTGTGAGTCCACCAATGCCACGTGTTGAAGATCAAGACGTCCATTCCTCTCCAAAAGTCTCCATTTCGAATGGAGTCGAGCTTCAGAACTCGTCCCACCTTTTGGTTCTCTAAGTCAACAAGGTATGGAGTGCGATATAATAGCAATCTAACCCCATAATCCTGCATGCAAAATAATTATCTGTTTTAATCATTATTATCAATCAAATTCCCAAAGAGGGTATCTTGATAAATTCATTATGTAAATCAACATATGTACCAGCTATAGGTGTTCTATTCGGTTAAACGAATCGAATCGAATCGAGACTTCGATTCACCATTTTTAAAAATCGAAAACCAACCGAAACAGTATTAGTTCGGTTTGATTTAAACCGAACCCAGTTCGATTTTTTTTTATTAAAAAACCTAGAAAAACCAATGTTTTAAAATATATATATATAATTTTAGTATTTTTTTAATTTTATCTAAAAATACATGTACCAAAATATCAAAATCTAAAAAATAAAATGTATAATAAAAAAAATATTTAATAGTACATATTTCAAAACATAAAATTAGCACCCATTTAAAATTAAAAAAATATAAAATTCACGTTTACTCAAAGAGTGGTGAACTGGTGCCATGGTCTGCATAACTACCTTCTTATAGGTTTTTATTTTGTTTCTTATTAATCAAAATTTACAATTTTACGTACGTTATTGAATAATAAAAACTACAAAAACATTATATTTAAAACAATATATATCAATATGCCATAAATTAGTAAATATAAATCTAAAACAAGCATGAAAACAAAAATGTGGGTGCGGCGGCCTAACAACAATAATGAAAGTGGGTTTTGCCAACAGCAACTTTATAAAAGTGGGTTTGTGGGCCTTCGTTTTCAATACAGTTATCACTAAAAAGTTTCAACCAAAGTTCATCACCCCCCCCCCCATCCCCACCCCACCCCACCCCACCCCACCCTTTCTTCAATTCCCTCTGACAAAACCAAATTCCACAGCCCCATTTTGAATTCAACTTCTCTCTCTAAATATTTAATAATTTTCAATCATTTTGTTGCCTATTTTCTTCAAACTTCTTTCTCTTTCTACTCATTACTGCCACTCATCACACCATAATTCACGCTACCAAACTCTTATTTTTATTCGGATTAAATTTGATTTCATATAATTAATATTTTTATTGAATTATATATCAATGATACGATAAGTATATTAATTTTTAAAATTTAATAATTTTATATTTAATTATATTTATCATGTAATTAATTCAGTTCTGATAAAAAAAATTTGGTCAGAAACGTGGGGAGTTTAAAGTAGCAAAATTGAGACAAACAAACACAACACAAATCAATTACTACACATTAAAAACTTTACCTTCCGAAAAGCAACACAGGGAGTACAAGCATATAAAGCATGCATGCATCTCACAGCCCATCATTCAATACGCATAGTCCTTGAATTTAAGTGGGGGAGGGGATATAATTGGAAAACGCTTGTTTCTAATTCCTTTTATCACCAAAGTCGCATTTATGTATAATCACTTGTGTTTTTTTGTGTGTGTGTGTGTCACACAAAATAATAATATTGCGTCAGTAGAATTTATATTGTACTGACGGGATATTATTTTTATATAGGACTGTCGTTGACCCCAAATTAACAAAAAACGCATAATTAAATACAATAAAATAAAATAGTTGGTAATTAAGTGTGAAGTTAGGTAAAAAATTGATTACCAGGAATGCGACTTCAGCTAGACCATCTCTTCTGATGAGTGAAGTCCTCGCGTTTGGGACCGACGAGTGTATCATACAACTCAACGACTCCCACATGTTCAGACTCAGTGAGTCGCCCACGAACATGATGTTCTTCCCCCTGAACTTCTCCAAGAATGCCACCCCATTGAACCTGCAAATACCAGAGAAAAAAAAAATAATTTCTATTATTATATGTTTGCTATGTGCGTGCGTGTGTGTCTGTGTGAGGCACAGAGTCATATATGTGTGTGTGTGTGTGTACCTGGGTAGGTTGCATGAGAAGGGCTGCCATCTGTACTTGAGGTACATTTGATCAGGTCTTTTGTACTTGAGGCAGTTGAATTCGTCGTCTATGAAGGGACAGGTTGAGAAATCGTAGAGGGGGTATGAGGCGTCGTAAACCCATTTTCCCCGGAAGACATTGCAGCTGCCGGCCAGCTTTCTGGCGGCGTAGGTGGTGCCATTGAGGTGGCGCTCGGCCTCTTCCGCCGCCGTGGCCTGGTGGGAGAACAAGAAAGCTGAGATAAAGAGGGCTTTGAGAAGAAGCCCCATTTGTGGGATTAAAGTTAAGATTCGGAGTTCGAATAAATTAGCTGTATAGTACTGTAGACAATGCTTTACATGCTAAAGGGAGAGGGTGGGTAGGGTGGGTGGGGGTGCCGGGGGGGTGGGGGGTAGGGGTAGGGGTAGGGGTGGCTGAAAAATTGGGGTTGGAGGGGCCAGATATATAGTCCTAACGGTGGGACCTGCCGGAATTTATGAAATCTTGGATGGGTTTGATTTGTTGACACACATGTGGGGTTGGATCAAATCATCAACTTCTTTAGTTTTAATTCTTGCTAATGGGGTCTAATTTTATCGTGA
This sequence comes from Sesamum indicum, assembly GCF_026168435.1. Taxonomy (NCBI): domain Eukaryota; kingdom Viridiplantae; phylum Streptophyta; class Magnoliopsida; order Lamiales; family Pedaliaceae; genus Sesamum; species Sesamum indicum. The sequence goes on from NC_142668.1 coordinate 9,853,458, forward strand.
AGAGTCTATTTCAATATTATAATGTCTTTTAGGTACTTTATCATAAATAATTGATAAATAATTTTTTTTTATTGAAATTCGTTTGACTTAATACTAATCAAGATCAAATTGAGCAATCATGAATGTAAGAGAAATCTCTATACCACGTATGTTTTGTTTTTTACAATTATTTTTCTATTCACACTATAAGAAATATAGCATTTAACCACACTTAGTTAGCATGTTAAATAATAAATAATTTTATCAAATAGACATTGACTACGACCGTACAATGATAATTGATCGTTGTTTACGATGGTGGAAAAATATTTGTCATGGTTAAAAGTCATGACAAATGATTTTATCATAATTTTTAGCTGTAATAAATAATTTTTCATAGTAAAAGTTAATATTTTTTATATTAATTTTATTTAACGGTAGTTAGTGATAATTGCTTACCATAATTTTTAATCATTTCATGGATATTATAGTCGATAAAATTTGACAAAAAATAATTCTTAGCAGCCCAAAAATTGCAAATTCATATTCTCATGGGACATTATAAACAAAATTTTATTATTTATAACAAAAAAAAAATCTATATTTATAATATTATTATAGAAGTCAATAATTGAAGTATATTTTATTTTTTAAAATTTTTATTTAAAATTGGTAATCTGGTGTAATAATATAATAGTTAATTTGAGATGGAGTGTGAGTTAAGGATCTTTAGTGGATGGCAGCTCGATTAGGGAAGTAATTTTCCGTAACTTTGATGTGGATATTTGAATTTTGCAGATTTTTGTGAAGACAAATCATGATCCAGATCCCCAGTGATCATGTGGTAATAGATGTGACAGACTACCGTAACGCATACGTGGTGCCTTTTCGGAATATATCCATGTTCCCATGCTAAAAGAATAAACAAAAGAATCATAATACTATGAAGATTGCAGTAATCAATGAATTCTCAAAATAAATTATTTTGAATTTTCAGTATATGGTTATACACTACTTAATTTATAGATTTTATGAAATACGGTTTTGGTTTTCGTGTTCAACTGAATTTTCATTTTATTTTTTAGGGAAAATTATTAGTTAGTCTTTTAAGTTTTTCTACTATTAATTTTAGATTTTTTAAATTTATTCATTTTAGTTTTAGTTTGATAACTTTTAAAATCATTTAATTTTAGTCATTTGGCCCAATTTTGAATAATTTTAGACCTACACAGCTTTTTAAAAGCAATTTTAGTTGATATATATTCGTTCATTTTGCATCTCGTAGTTAATGCTCACCTAAAATAGTATAAAATTTAGATTTATTGAAAAACTATTTGTTTATATTACACTTAGAGCATTAGAATGGACTATTAACCTTTATTATCAAAAGGGCAAAAGAATAATAAATTAGGTTAAAGAACTAAATCTACACAAAATTGATAGATAAATGACTAAATCTAATATTGTCAAAGATAAAGGACCAAAATGAGTTCAGATTAAAGTTATAGGACGAAAACTTTCATGTTCAATTGCAAACATATCAGAAACCTGAACAATCAACACAAGCATTAAAACTATCGGCATACATCACAGGGTTGAGGACGAACATATCAGACACCTGAACATGTTAATACAAGCATTAGTCCTATCAGCACACACCGCCAAGAGTTGAGGACTAACATATCAGACATTTGAACAATCAATAAAAGCAGTAGTCCTATCGGCATACACTACTAAGGGTTGGTGACGAACATATCAGACACCTAAACAATCAGCACAAGCAATAGTCCTATCAATATACACCACCAAGAGTTGAGGACGAACATATCAGACACATAAACAATCAGTACAAGCAATAGTCCTATCAGCATGCACTACTAAGGGTTAAGGACGAACATTTCAGATACCTGAACAATCAGCACAAACAGTAATCCTATCAGCATACTACACCAAGAGTTGAGGACAAATATATCAGACACCTGAACAATCAGCCTAAAATATTAACCTCGTCTGCATACATCATTAAGGGCCAAGTAAAACTCACATAAGCCCGCAACAGTCTCCCCAAGTTAAAGAGCACAACACACAAATGTTTATGACATATTTGTAGAACGGATTCAAATTTGAGATATTAAATTTATCAAATTATGTGAAAGTAAGTTTGGAATCACTGGACCGCTGCTTCCGACCATAGATTCTATTACTATGGAATAAAGCAACTTTTGGTTCATTTTTATTTATGTCACAAGCGAATAATGATATGAAAAGGGTTTAGTGCGCTCGTGAAAATAGTTAACTCTCAAAAATTATAATTCAAACTAGGTTTACTTAAATTTAAATAAATTATATAATAAGTGTAATAAAATTATCGTATAATTGATATACAGTTCATAAAAAATAATTAATTAAATAACAAGTATATCACATTTATTTTATAATTGATTTGGTTCGATCCAACCTAATTTGGGTGGAAATTTTTCGTTAACTCTTGAAAGCTTCATGTTACTACGCAACTGCAAAGCTACTTACACTACAAAAATAAATGAATAACAATAATATCATTAGCGATAAAAAAAAAAAAAAAAGTGATGTTATTAAAATTGTTGCTAATTGTATATAAAGCGACAATAATTTTATTTTATCACCATAACAATTTTGGTAATTTTGATAGTGACAATATTTAATTAAACATTGACTATGTGTAGTTACTGATTGTGCATAATTTTATATCGGTAAATAATAAATAACACATGTACTATAGTGATAATAATATTCGTGTTGTCACTAATGGCCTATATACATAATTATATTATCATTAATAATTATATTATGATAAGAACAAAATTATTATTAAATATTATATATTTTTACTAATAATTTTAAAATTATCATTTAATATTTGTCACTAATATTATGTAGTGTTGGTTTGATTATGGGGCTGCTTAATTATTTGGTGATTATAGGTGATGAGCTATGAGTGAGCTACACTCCCGGAAAATAAAGTTATTAGTCGCCTAATAGAGTAGTTTATTTGGAAGTTTTTGTTGTAGTGTTTTTAGCTTTTAAATGCTAGCCCACAAATAGCTCAATTATGAGGGAAATTCTTGTCAGGAGCCGATTCAATCGAATTTGAATTAATCATATGGTAGATGTAATATACTTGTCACGTGATTGGTGTACAATTTAAGAAAAGTTATCAATAACAGATTGGTTCGATCGATTCGGATTCGGGCAACATTTTTCCCAATTGAGATACAATTAAACACTCAACACATTTATGAAACGTACTAACTCAATAGGTGAAGTTGAATCTCTATAACTTTAAGGTTGTGGATTTGGACTTCACCAGTGTGAGATTTTTTTACGCTAATTGTAAGTGTAATTATTGAATATTGATGAATTGTATATGACTATTATTGTTGTTGGTATATCTTAAATATTGATATTTGATATTGATAATTGTAAATAATAGTTCATTGCTTTTACTTAAAAAAAAGATCTCTGGTAAGTCTGATAAGAAAAATGTTAAATTAAGAGTAAATTTAATTTTTTTTTACCCAAATTAGATTTGATTTAATCCAACTAATCATACAGTAAGTGTGGTATATTTATTGGTCATTTCATTTAAGTTGTAAATCAATTACATGACAAATATATTATGTGTAGTATGTGTAGTTTGTGATTGATCTAGGCCTGATCAAACTCGGTTTGGGCAACATTTATTGTGAATTTAGATCTTGTTTGATTTTGGGCGATAAATTGATGTGTATTGAAAAAAAAAATCATATTTGGCTAGGAAAATAAATGAAAGGAAAAAAAAATTAAATGTATATAAAACTCATTCAGAACCCAATTTTTATTTCTGTTTAAAATTGAATGAAAATTAAAATTAAAAGGCTAAAAACACCAGAAGTTATTCATTTTTATTTATTTATATTACTTTATTAGTTACACATAATTTATTTATAAAAAAAGACTCCATTTATGTGAGATATTGACATTAAAAAAATATTTCATTCTATTCTTGTTTGGTGCATATTTTTATTAGTAAGTTTGCAAGTTTGATTTTAAAATGTCTAATATTTCAAAGTTATTTCAATATCAACTTATTGATTTTCTAATACAAAACGATGATGAGAAAAGGGCCGGTCGGCAAATTATAACAGTCTGTCTTTCTTTCACCGTTTATTTTATTTGTACTAAACCTGTAAAAGTATTTAAAATTTATTGATTTTTTCATCATACCAAACCATTTAAAAGAGAAATCTGGCTTAGTTGACAAATTTGATGTCCAATGACGTTAGAGGTTGTAGGTTTGAATCCTGATATTATGCGTGTTATGTTGTTTCTACTCTAATAATAGATGTGGATCAAATTTAATTTATTTGATATTATTGATTGGAGTATGATTGTTATAATCATCTTTGTTATATATTGATATTCGATAGGAATGATTGTAATTGATTTATTTCAATTAATAATAGTTTATCATTCTTATTTTAAAAATAAATTAAATTATTATGAATATAAAGGAACTAATATTTATATCCGGAATTATTCAATTAATTAATTAATCAATTTATGTCACATGGATCCGAATTGATTATTGAGTTGAATCCGAGTCATGTGGTGCACGATTCTTGTTTTTGAAAAGCTTATTTCAAAATCGATAATTAACTTATTAAAAGATTATATCTATACTAGCAATACACAGGACATTTGATATGTGTGTAAAAATATTTAAAAATTAATATAAATTATATTTCTTATTAAATTTTGATTGTATGTATTTATTTCACCTTTTCTATTTAAATAAAATAAAATAATACTTTAAAATAAAAAATATCAAAAAACTCCGAATAAAAGATAGGAAAAAAAATAAAAGTAATATTTAAGTAAAAGAATTCTTTTTTTAATTGTCTACAATGGGAACATGAAAGTTTGAGATGGTGAGAATATGTGAACTGACGGATAAAAAATGAAAAAAATAAAAAATAACATATCAACAGCATCAACGAAGCTTTGTTTGATTGATAAAATTGGCATCTTATAATCAAAAGGGGTTAATTCACGTTGTACTAACATGATTGTATGTCTACTTCTATAATAATTTTTTTTTGTTTAAATATATTTATAATTTGAATTATTAATGTGGTTAATCAACATTTAAATTTAAATTATATGAAATGATGAAATTAATCGCATCCAATAAATTGAAAAAAAAAAAAAAAGTACATATACATAGTCAGTGAGCAGTGAGGGGACATCTGAGGTAGGTGTAATCTTAAATAGTACTAAAATTGTCAGAATTTATACTTAGATCAGCAGATTAGTATTTTATTTGTTTGTCTCATTTTATGGGCATAATCAAAACTTTCAAATTTTCATCCACTCCACTCTCACTACCTGGCTTCATCAGTCTCTATAAAATTATGGAATTGTTGAAGAAGATGGATGATATTATAATAAAAATGTTAAAATTTTCTATAAAATATTTGAAAATTGTTTGAGATGTCTCAAAGTATTTTGTTAATAACATTTTTGGTTTAAATAAAATATCAAAATTTGATCCGACTCGAAATATGCGACTTCCTTTGAGCGATCCAAGTTAGCCACATATACGCCCTAAATCGTTAATGGGTCATGAGGATAGAAACACGTACGTTAGGCTAGTCAGGTTCGTCCCGACTAAAACCCTCGGACGCTCAAGTTAGTTTGGATCAAAGTAGAAATATGCGATTTGAAGGTTTATAGTTGAAAGTAATAAATGTCAGTTACCTCAAATGATTTGTGTCTACAGGACCAAGTGTACAATATTGATTGAGCCACATGTTATTATCTAGGTAATTTTAACTTTTATCGTGCAATGGAGAATCCATCTTTCCATCTGGGCGGATTTGCGGGTTCTGGCTCAGGTTGGGGCTCCGAAGATCAAATCTGCGAATGGGCACGCGTACCTTACGGTTTTTTTTGAATATTTTATACTTAAATGAGGGGCTTTTTTGTCCTTTTGACATGAGGGACTACAAAAAAATTTATTATTTCCTACATTATAAATTTCTACAACTTAAAAATCATAGTAAAATCAATAAAATACCACGATAAGACAAAATCGATGCGAAAACTTAAGTATTTTAACTATAGTAAAGCAGTATTCATTAGTCTTACCCATTGACAAAATATTTACTACAGCATGTAGCTGTAGCATATATTTGGCTTTACTTGCAGAAACAACGGCTAATAGTAATTACGCCGCTATGGTTAATTGGTATTCCTATGATTTTTTACTTTTAATTCCACAATAATTCATCATGACAAAAAGTCATATTTCTTTTAGTGTGAATAATACAGTAATATGACACAAAATAATAAAATAAACTATAATAAATTAATATAAATTGATATAAATATTCACATATATTATAAAAATTAAGCTCATGATCTCGAACATATTCACAAAACCACGGTATTAACTAGTCAAGTCAGGTGTACTTGGCACAGGTATACCATTTCTAATAGAAAGAATTCATTTTGGCTTTTGCTTTCCTCTGTGTGTGTGTGTGTGTGTGATGTTCAGTAGGAAAGAAAACATGAAGTGATCAACATTGGAAATGGCCGACAACATGTGATGTATGTTACTCTCTACCATGTGCTATTACACAAATTGTGGGGATCCATATGGATATCCTATGGACATAAAGTAAATAGGAAGAATTATATTAACACCGATTAATTTATAATTTATTTTTAAAAATTATATATATTTATTAGAAATATTAATATTATTATATAAATTATTTATGTATTTTTTAAAAGTACACAACACACTTCAAAAATATCAACATCATTGTACAAACTACTCTTGTTTTTTAAGTTTTCAAGCGTGGTTTCTATAATTACGCAAAAGATATGGATGTTTTTCGTATAAATAGATCATAAATCGGATGGTGTATATGTAATTATCCCAAATAATTATCAAGGGTATTTTTAAAAATTAATTTTCAGGTATTGAAACATAACATAATATTTTGATTTAATACAAGCCTATAATTCTTATACAATAAATTAAGACTTTCAGACGAAAAAAAATTGAAACAATTTGTTTGTTTATTTTGTTACTATTCTTAAACCCGGATTCCTCGGACTAGTTTGGTCCTGCCACATCAATCATTTATTTGGAAATTTGATTTTAGTTTATTCGATTATATTAAATCATTGTGATATTTCATCCCTATAAATAAAATGCAAAAAGAAAAAAGTACCTTATAAATTTTGAGAAAAGAAAAAAATTGTCATATCACAAGAAGAAATACAACTTTTGTCATACTTAATTATTTTGGTTAAAAAAATAATAAATACAAATTAATCACAGTTGAGAACAATCATTAGCCGTTAATTTTTACAAATAACGTTCTTTAATTATGACAAAAATGACTTAAAAACCCCAAACATGTTCATGAGCTCAGCAGTGACACACTTATTTTAAATAATTACTAATCAAGAAAAGAAAAATATAAATAAATATATAAAAAAATGTAGCAACAATCAAACTAATGATAAATATTTAGTAATTTTCGTGTTTTGGTAGTCGATGGGTTGCTCCCATGTGATTGATGGGAAGGAAAACGATTTGTGCCCAATGAGTGGGAATTAAAAAGAATGATTGATCATGACTTGATCGGCCCCATGATTTTGAAATCACGATTAAACAAAATCAAAGTTGACAAATTAAATTTTTAAATTTTTATTGTTGAAAATGAAACTTCATGTGTATAACATATTTGCATCCGACAAAATACCATTTTCCTGACAATTCCCGGCAATTGCATCAACTATGTACTTCCCGATCATGGCGTCGAATTCGGGTCGAGGTCTAACGGGTCTGATCAGATGATGTAAATGTCAAATTAGGGTTAAGGATATATCAGATAAAACGTCAATTATGTTTATTGGGAGTTCGTAAACAAAGATTTTACGAAATTTCAATTGGTTTGAGTATGGGTCTTTTTATTACTAAAAGTGATAATTATATTATTATATTAATATTTTCAATAAAGTGTGCAGTATATCGACTTGATCAATATGTCTTTAATAAACCCACATAAAGTAAGACAAATCCATACACATCTGATGAGACTCAAATTCATGATTCCGAATTTGTTTCATACCTTAACTATGTCTATTTGGAGTATTTATAGGGGAATCATATGTCTGTTTTTGTACAAATCTACATGGCTGAATCAATGTTATACTTTGTTCTTGGATCGATGCTGTCCTGACAGGTCAGATGGTTGGATTGGATCGAATATAGAAAATACGTAGATTTTAGTCATATTAAGACGTTTTTCAGTCCTAGAGTATTTTTGTCTTTTAAAAATTTTCCCTATTTTGCCTCAATAGTGTGAAATTATTAAATCGACACTTTATTTATAAATTTAAGTTGAAAAAGTTATAGCTTCCTAAATAGAAAAGATATTTAGCATTGATATTTTTAATAACTTCTTTCATAAAGTTTGGAACATAAACTCTTTTACATAAAAGGACATTGGTAAGATTCGTGTGCAAAACTCTTTTAGTCCACTCAAATATTATATTAAAGAGAAAATGAGTAAATTTCTCTTTATAAAAAAAAATTCTAATTTATTTGTCCATGTTTTCTGAAATACAATAATATACATTCCTATATTTTTTAAAATGAAGTAATTTATCTTTTTAAAGTAATTACTTTATTTTAAAAAATATAGGGGATAAATTGCTATTTTTCTTTCGTAAGGTGGAATTACCGTTTGCAATATCACATGAATATAAAATTGCTATTCACCCTTATGTTAAATGATAATTTTATTTAAAAGTTTAAAAAAAGAAAGACGTTTTTATTATTTAATATTACATAATAAACTTAGGAGAATTATCACATATTCTAATTGAAGGTTTATCAGTTTCTTTGATTTTGGATTTTATGAAATGAATGTTTTTCCACTAAAAAAATAATATTAATGACGAAAAAAAAAGTGACGATATTAAAATTTTCAGTAATTATGTATTCTAAGTGACAAGATTTTTTATTTGTCAGTAGAACGATTTAATTTAATTAGTGCGAAAAATAATATGTATAAAATTATAATTATAAACAATTACTGAATTGAATTATCTCATCCTATCCTGCACACTAGAAAAAAAATACTATTGGTAATGGCTATAGACTAAAATTTGTGGTCAATAACTATTATTAACCATAGTTAAATATAATTGATATAAAAACACAGCATTTCCATCATTAAAATATTATTCTCAACCATGACAAACACTACCAAAAAAAAAAAAAAAAATGGAATTTGGCATCAATCACACGACTGTTTCAAAGTCCGAGCCATTTAGGAACTGGTATTGGCACTCTAGAGGAACGGTAGGTGTGGTCGATGATGTCGTGATCCTCGTTTTTTATGTCTTATTTTTTTTGGCCCATCAAAACCGTTACTAGATGTGTTCCATTACAATTCCCATTCCAAAGATCGATCCAAATTTGCAAAGGTAAAATATTAAAACTTTGTTTGGAACACTTTATTAAAATTAGTGACCGTTTTAAGATGACTGTTTCTAATTGTGATATGAAGAATGTAAAAAAAATGATAGTTAATAAATGTATTTCAAAATGAGATGCAATTTGGACTTGTTTTGTACTAGTATTACAAAATCCATTCGTAAGTATGATTTCTAATAAAAAAAATTAATCTATTACAATGACCGTGACTGAATTAGTTCCAAGTTGGAATGGGTTTTGTGTAATCTTAATAATGTATTTCTAAGGCCGTTCCAAAAGTAGAAGAAACAGATATATTTCAACATACAAAAAATCGTTCCAATATGAGGTCCTAAGCCCATTCCAAATACAATACAGATTGTAAATTAACAGCTATTTTTGTGTTTCAAAAATTATTCCAAAGACTTCCAAATTTTCCTATATATATGTTCATTTCTTTCCATTTAATCTTATTATCTTCTTCCATTTTTCTTATATTCTCTTTATTTCCTCAATCTCTCTCGAATTTTCTTGATCTCCCACATCCCACTAAAATTTTTATACTCTCATTCGTCAATCTGTCTCGATTTTTGTTGATATTTGAAGTTATTTTGGTTAGGTAACAATTTTAACTTTTTATTGTCAGTTGATTATATTTATTATACTTTTCTCAATTAAATTTAAAGTTATAATAATATATAAATGTGTGTGTGTAGGACTCATTATGTTAAGATAATTGAGAAGATGGATGTATGAGAAGAACCTGTTGAGGGAGGTGGGTCTTACTCCAAAGTTTGAGGATGGTGTTAATGCATTTATAGAATGGGCCAAATCTCAACATGCATATATGGAAGATGAGAAAATTAAGTGTTCTTGTCAGAAGTGCAAAAATGAAGTTTTCAAAATCACGAACGAGGTAAACTTTGACTTGTATATGAAAGATTTTATGCCGGTGTATTATACTTAGACTTCACATGGTGAGGAGAGAGTGTAGGAGTATTTTGAGTTCATCACCGCGCACCCTTTGCAAGTGGAACAAGCTCCCGCTGCTCCGTGTGAGGGTACTAGTACGCACTAGGGTGATGCGGGCAGATGGATTGGATGCAGAGGATTGTCTTTGATGCCACTCTGCCGGCTTTTTGGTCTTCTAATTATAACCAAGATGGTGCACCTGATGATGGTACAAGGTTCTGTCCTACTGATGTCAGGCTTAATTCATATTACGACAGGGGCCCTATGATTATGTGTTTCGATTGGCAGATCAGTTTCACGATGCAGTGCATGCTACTGAACAATTATTATGGAACAGTTACACCTAATCTCAATTGGGGGTTGTTGTTGAGTTGGTGAATATCAAGGTTGATGGCTATATTTTTGAGTGAATATATGATTGAATATCCAATGGGTTGATCATATATTGCCCCGAGACCACACCCTGCCCTTGGATTACTATAGTACAAAGAAGTTGATAAGAGGTTTGGTTTTATCTGTTGAGAAGATTGATGCTTGTAAGAATGGTTGCACGTTGTACTGGAAGAACGACATTGATTTGGATTACTGCAAATTTTGTGATAAGTTAGGTACAAGCCAACCAAGGAGTGAAATCCTAACCGCATCTGTTTAATTTTTCTACAGGAGACAGAGCTCAGTAGGTCACCCAATAAGATGGAACTTTTTGCTAGATGCTATAAGAAGAAGGCGGATGACGACTGAGGTAGCAGTAAATTAAATTAGTCATTTTTTTTAAAGTTATTTTTAGGTAAATTAAGTTCTAATAATTTTATTTATTTTGTAGGAGACGTTCTAGAAGCTGATAAAGGATCATCAGACTCAGCCCAAGGCCGAGGACCAAGCTACCCGATTGGCCGAATGGAAGTTTTCAGTAGCGATGATCGAGCACCAGATGTGGCTGGTTGCAGTCAGGGGCAAGAACAAAGACCGAGTATTCGGCCTTGATTTTGAGGCCCACGTCTCTAGCAGGACCTTTACATCACCATCGCCACCCCCACCAACACTACCACAACTAAACCTAGCCATAGAGGTGACGCATGAACAAGCTGGAGAGGATGATAGCCGATATGATGGCCATGATGAAGGAAATCCCGCCAGCTCTTCCACTGCGCCGCCGTCACAACCGACCACCTCGACTTCGTCCCAACACAGCCTCCGACAAACCCCGTGCCGTCGAATAATGATGATATGGACGAGGATGAAGAGGATAAGTGTTAATTTTTTTTCGATTTTGTACTTGAATATTAATAATATTGTTTTTCTAATTATTCATATTTTATAATATTTATTGCATTCCAATATTTCATATTTATTCAATCAATTAATTCATAAATATAATTAATTAAAATTTTATAATTAATTTATTATTTATTATAAATAATATATAAATTAAATTGTATATTAAACATTATTAAATATATAAATTAAATAATTTACAAAAAAGTTATTATAAAATAAAAAATTAGGAATGGTTTTAGTAACATTACAAATCTATTCAAATAACCGTTCCTAATACTATTGCTAAAATAGCTCTGTAAACGTGTTCCTAAATAAGATTGGTCGTTCCTAATACCATTTCTAAAATAGTTTTGAACAAGTATTTCTAAATAGGATTGATTGTTCCTAATACAGTGTGTTCCTAAATAAGATTGACCGTTCCTAAAATGGTTACAAGAGGTTGTTTTAAACAAAAATTTGACTGTGCCTAAGACTATTGCAAAGATTGACAAACAAGCTATTCCAATCACGGTTCCGAAATATATCACCAATACAAATAAATATAATATCAAAATTCATGGATGAGTATTACAAAGACCTTTTAAAAGTAACCCGTAATAAATAATATAACCGTTCCAAATGTCATATAACTCATTCTAAATAATTTTTTTACACAAAATCAATATTTAGAACGGTCACAAGCATTGTGTTACAGTGTGCGTTCCAAACCGGAAGGGTCCGTCATCAACTGTTTCTAAATATTTATAACGCTGTCTATACGGATTGAAGGCGAACCGTTCCAAAATCACTCCAAAATTCGATCCAAATTAATTCCGTTAATTTGAAACCGTTCCAAAGAAAAAAAATCATTCATAAATTCGCTCCAAATCCCACTTTTTTTTTTTTGTAGTGAAATATTTTAGCCAATCTCGTAAAAACCAAAGCAACCAATTGTTGTGTTGTCGTAGTCGAATGTTATTTGCTATGACTACATACCTCCACAATTTCAAGATTATCAAACCATAAAATTAATTTTTTTATAGATTTAAATAATTAAAAAATTTAAAATTTATTCGAGTTGGAAACAATCCCCATCCCTGAAATCTATTGATTTTAAATTAAGAATAATTACTTAAAAATATCATCTCAACCAAAGAAAATTAAAACGCGTGATTTTGAATATTAGTTTTCTTAAAAAAGCAAAAATTAATTGCTAAAAACAATTGGAAAAAAAAAAAGAAAATCCAAATGAGAATAGACAGGTTGGAATTAAAAACTACAAGTGATGATAGCCGCCACTAACTTCAAACTACAAAGCTACACTCTATACATAGTGTTCCATTAATACACTAAACAACGACGTGTTTGGCTTTATCTCTATCGATAAATGTACACGTAGGGCCCTGCCCCTTAAATATGCACACATTTTCCACGGAATAAGAGTCCATAAATACGACTTGACTTGACTTGCCCGCATCAAGCCGAAGAATTCCCACTTGCCAAACGGCCCGTAGACAAAACCGCATAATAGGACAGATGATCAGAGTTGCCAATTGGAAATAATACTCTAATCATTAATTCTCAACGCCGAGCTTGTATGAACCAATCATATTTTAGCTTAGTGGTCAAGATTAAGATTGACACTGAGAATATATGAATAAATTTGAAATCATAGTTCAAATCCCACCAAATGTGTGGATTTTTGTGTCTTTTTTTATGTGAATTATTGAGTTTTTGTTCTTAATCATATCGATGAATTGATGTAATTTGTTATTGGTCTTAGTCCATTGATGTATTATTTTAGAAAAAGAATAAATTTTTGTAAATAAATTCGAAGTCATGAGTTCGAGTTTCAATAAAAGTATATGTACTACTCTCACTTTATATATTTATTGTAATTTATTTCATGATTCTTTGTTTGTTATGTTAATCAAAATGATGTATTACTCAATTTATTTGGAATGTTATAACTACTTTTTAATTACCACTTTTATAAAAAAAATATATATATGAATTTCTCTATTTAATTATTTAACTGATAAATTACGGATCTGATTTTCTACTTCAAATTCTAATACATTTTTTTGTTAATTTTAGATATATGCATATTATGTATATAAAAATTTATATATTTATTTTATTTAAAAAAATTTGTAAATATAATCTGTTTACATTAAATAAAATAAAAGATATAATAAAATTCACAATAAAAAAATCTAATCCGACTGAAAATAAAAAAAATAAAAAAAAAAAGAAGCATATTTGGTGGGATTTCCAACAGGTGGCCCCATTTTTTGTATGTTTGTTTGGCTGAAAGTATGAAGAACATTATATCTCTTTGATTGTTTAAAGGGAAATAACTTTTTCTTTTCTTTTTGGGCTCACATTTAAATTTTTCAGTTGGTTCATAATCAAATTATTTAATTTATAATATGATTCTTTTGATAATTGTGATATTATAAAGCTTTTAGACTATAGTATCTAATGCATGTTGTGTATATTATCTTGAAATTTATGTGTGAGAAGTAGTATATGATCAGATATTGCATTTACAATACCGTTTGATGATTACTTTTTCCGTAGATTAATTATATCGATCGACTGGGGTCAGGTTTTGATTACACAAATATTTTCTGTCGACTGTCATTTTTTAAATTACAAGTCTACTTCTAAAGGGGATTGTTTGTGTAAAATTTTGGGATTAAATCGGGAGTACTTTATTTATAATTACAACATCGAAGAATATACTTGTAATCTTATAAAGAGTAGAGTGTTTCCGTATAATTACGCCTAACATCGAGAAATATTAATATAGTTTATTTTTAGTTTTTTGAATTATGAATTCATAAATTCCTATCTTGATTTGGATCGTGTTATATTTAAACTTCATATTCAGTGAACATTTAAATTGATAATTTAGTGACGACATAAATTAATGATAATTGTATTTATTTTCACCATATTTCAGTATACATTCATCACTGACTATCTATATTTTGAATTTTTTATCAATATTTTAATATAATAAATCATTCCACTTAGAAAATGGAGGGAAAAAAAAACTTGGGTAGGTGTATAATAACATCTATCAATCTGCACTTCTAAGCAACAAAAATACTTGAAATCATTGAGTAGTAAAACTTCTAATTAGGGTTTATGGGGATCATGATGTTGATTAATTAGGGTTTTGAATCATATGGGCTCCCTAGGCCACCACAGGTTACTTTTTGTGAGGGCCCACTTGCAAGACTATTGTGGCAGTCACTTCTACAGCAAGCATTATAGTAATTTAAAGGGTAAAATATATAAGGGTTTTTTTATTTTTTTTTAAATTTATTGTTGTTGTTTAGAAAATTATAAATATTTTTTAAAATTATAAATCTCTTAATAAATGCTTCTTTCAACTGCTGTTATAATTTGTTAAGATGTTTGTAATTTTAAATGAATATTTATAATTTTTTTAAATAATAAAAGAGTATTTATAATTATAACAAATATTATAGGGGCCGTTGTAATTTATCTTAATTTAAATTAATAAAATTAAGATACCATGCATTTGGTCATGTCACAAAAATGTCAGCCTGTCAGAAAAGAAAATACGGCTGCATTTCACCTAACTTAATTTAACTAAGAGATTCAATTATTTGCAGCCAACTCAATTTATGGATTAAAAATAGCTATTTCTTGGGCAAAATTAGGGACGAAGAATACTCAATTAGGGTTAGTTGGCCTAATAAGTGTTGGATGTGGTTTGAAGATGTGAAAAACCTCAACAACCTCACTCATTAGTCTTCTAACTTTTTCTATCCCAAAAAATTTAATTTATATTTAGATGGGTGGGTTTAGAGTTATAAATTTTAAATTTCTATTGAAAAATTTCTTGAATTTGTTTGAGATGTATATAATAGAAAATTATTGACTTTGAAATTATTTTGATGTGAAGGTATTTAAAAATTTTTATCTGAATCTTTTTTTCTCGAATACAAATCTTTCTATCTGAATGGAGTAAGTAGTTTTTGTTATGATCATTAGTACAGATCGGTACAAACTCCAAATGTTTGTTATCATTCAAAAATATTTTCTCTAGGTGTTTTTAACTGTTTTAATATATATACGTACATATATATACATAAATATATATAAAAAAAATATAATTTGATAATGAATAATAGTTTTTGTCTTCCAAAACGCAACACTAAACATACAATACTTATTTTAAGTTATCTCCAAAACAAATCCAAACATACATACTATCTCTAACACACTTATTTATCTTTATTTTTTTTTCTCTATTTCCACAAAACACAGCAAAATACTCAGGAAACGAATCCAAACACCATATCAATTATTTATTTCTAGATCGTGCATTTACATTCATCGTTTTCAGTACCATCGAACTTTGCAGAACCAAATATTTATTGTATGGTTAAATTTGTATTAGTTGGTGATTGGCTTGAAAAATATTCTCATGTTTAAAAAAAAATTATTTCTTTTGTGCACATAAAATATAAGTTGCTTTCATTTTTATGTTGTTAATATTTTATTAATTAATTAATAATTAATAATTTATTTTGATATTCTCAATCTCTTCACAATATAAGATCCTATGAGGTGCCGTGTCAAACCATTTAACTACAGTGTTTTATGTATTTTGCAAGTGGGTTTTGCCGAATTTATCAACCTACACTACTTGTAGGTTTATTAATTTATGAAAATACTTAATTTTCTTATCAACTTTTCATTAAATTAATTTGAGGATTAATTACTGCTCTTATTGCGTCTTTATCAATGTCGTCTACACAGTACAAAAATAAATAATATTGAGTAAAATCACGCAATATGATTGTTATTAATTTTGGTACACAATATTCAAAAAGCGGCCAATTTTTTTTTGTCAATAATAATATTTATTTTTTTAATAAAAATTAGCTGGTGTAGTTACTACGAATAAAGTCAGACAATATAATTATTGTCAATTTTTCTACACAATATTAAAATTTATTATTAAATTAAAATATTTTTGGGATAAAAATACATTCAAATAATAAATAATTTTAAAAAAAATTACTTGGTATCGTTACTTTAACTAAGTCATACAATATGACTGTTGTCAATTATTTATACACAACATTAATAAAAATGAAATATTGTCTTTGTAATTTCTTTATTATTTAAATAACTTTCCTTATTACAATATTAGCTCTAATTCGGTTAAATCCATCCAAGTAAACATATACCAAATCCCTAAGTTGATGATTGAGAAAAATAAACTCATGTACCCAAAAATTCCTTATGGTATGCAAAACTTGACCCAAACCAATGTACTATGGTCAAATGCCATTCTAAGTTTCATGATGGGCTTCGAATTTGGGATTTTAAATCCTCTAATAATGCCCATATTGTAAAAGTTTGGATGGCCACTCTGCATTTAAAGTTGATATCGAAGTTTTCAAATAATTTAAATTTTGACAATAATTAAATTTATATTTTTATATATTTAATATTTTAAATTTTTTATATTGTATGTGCTATATCATCAAATTATACTATTTCGTTCACACATTATTATTCGATTAATAAAAAAATAATTATTTTTTGTAATGATGTAAGCTTTATTATTGTGTATGATTGAACAATTATCTTATTTAATAGGAGCATTATTAAATTAAATAATTTTTTTAACATCTTTCAAAGCATAAATATGAAATATTAATGGAAATAAAATTTATGATTACAAATATTATCAGTGCCAAACAACAAATGAAATAATAAGCAAAAAAATAGTATATTTTTTAACACATAGGGATAATCAGTCTTTTATCAATTAAGTTTATTTTAAAAGTGATGTTTCCCCAAACACTACCCAATTTATTTTTTACTGCTTTTCATTTTTTCTACAAACACTATTAAGTTTTAATTTTGCTACAACTTTCAATTTTTTGTGCAAACACTCCCTTAATCCCTTACGTATTCAGATAAGAAAGAATTAAAATATAACCAATAAAAAAAATAAATTTGTAAAATGACTCCTGTATGTATGGGGTGGGGTAGGGGTTGGCAAAATTAATCTTGTAATTATAGGACTGACAATTTTAGTCCTTTATGTTTTAAATTTGTAATAATTTTGGTCCTTTTGGCTAAAAGTGGTCGAAAAATAACAAATTAAATTGGGCTCAGGGTTTCGACATCCAAATGGACATCACTTACATAGTCAGTAACTTATGTGGATGCTGACGTGGCAAAGGATGGTTCAACCCCCCCCCCTCCCCACCTCTTCGACTACACGTACCACCACTGAACTCGCATTCCGAAGTTGATTCCAACCCTACAATATGTGTTTCAATCAGAGTTTAAATACGTCTCCAATCGCAGATTATAGTCTTGCCCTAAAACCTAGATCTATTTTCTCTCTTCAGAATTCGTCGCCGTCCGACCTACCCACTATTCAAGACCACCACCAATCGACTCTCCATCCTCTAGAGAGTTGATTCCAAGCCCATCTATTTTTGTTCAATTCTCTCTATTTTTATTTTTGTCATTTTTTTGCGGCCCTGGCCTGCCACTATTTTTTTCACCATATCTCATCGCCAGCGATCATCTCACCGACGGACGAACACCCCAGTGTTCACCTCCCCATGGTGCACATATCCCTCCGATCAGTTTCCGTCAATGGCACCATCCACATTACAACCTCCTCATCAGTTGACTTCTCATGTTTCTTCTTTTTTTGCCACATCAGCATCCTCACTATGTATGTGAGATCTATTTGTCGCCAAAACCTAAGCCTCCATTTTATTTGTTAATTTTTATCACTTTTGGTCAGACAACCAATATTGCTACAAATTTAAAACATAAATGACTAAAATTATCGGTCCCATAATACGGACTTACTAGACTAATTTTGCCACTCCCATACATACAACACTAAATTTGCAATTTCACAAAAAAAAAAAAAAGGCCAAAAATGTCATAAATGACAACACATAAAATACATAAAAAGAGACATAAAAATCATAAAGAAATAGGTAAAAGTCACATAATCAAATGCATAAAAACAACAAACAATCGATGCCCAAAAAGCTAAGAACAATATACATACAATCGATGTCCATAAAAGTTACTGTAAATACTTATTGGTAGTTTTTTTTTTTTTTTTTAAATTTTCTTTTTCAGCCAAAGGTATTGGATTTGAACTCCCTTAAGCACCTATATTCTTTTGCTTTTCTTTCTTTTTTTTAAATTACATTATTTTTAACGAATTTTTAATGGTGAGGATCAAATTTGATGACATCTTAAAACGTGATGGACTAAGTTTGATGAGGGTAAACATACAAGATCACATCCAAATAAATGACATAGTTGAGGGACTAAAACTGATATCAACCCTCTTTCTTCAAACATTTCTCATTTGGGTATTTTGACAGAAGTTCACGGAAGAGGTTTCCATAATTACAAAAGGGGAAAACTTATAGAACTTTTCTAAAATAGGCACTTTTCCTCAAACTGGGACCAACTTTTGCGATTCTCAACTTTACTGTTTTATTGCAGAAAGACAAAAATTTGAGTGTGGCGATGATGGTCATCAGCTCATGCAACTAATAGCTGTCACTCTGTTCTGCATGCAAAAACCAACAAAGGATTAAAGCGTGAAGAAACAGCTCACCATCAATCACACATTATATATAGAATCACTGCTAATTTCTCACTGGAGATGATGAAATAATACAGTTGAACCACCTACACCTCCTCCCCTCCAACTATGAACCAATGCTGAAAACGTGCACGCCCGGAGTTTCATACAAAACTGGAAAACAAAAGTACCCGCAAAAAGTATATTTTTGGTCCTATAATTTTAGGTCGTCAGTACTTTGGTCTTGTAATTTATTCTATCTACTTATTTAGTCATTTTTTTTACCGAATTTAGTTCTGAACATCTCACATTTGGTCATTCTTTTGACAGATTTAGTTTTGTATTGATAATTTTGTCCCCCTTCATACTGTACTATATCTCATTTTTAGTCTTGTAATTATGGGTCGTTAGGGCCAAAATTGTCAGTATAGAATTAAATTTGTCAAAAAATGATCAAATGTGAAATGCTAAAAATTAAATTCATCAAAAGAAGAAGTAAATGTGTAAATTAGTAAAGTATCATGACCAAAAATTTTAATGATCTAAAATTACAGGATTAAAAATATAATTTTACCCGCAATTATACGTTTTATTACAGTAGATATTGCGATTGATGAGAGATTATGGTATATCATGTTGTTATTTTCGAGAGATGATCATCATACTTCTATAAAGAAAAAAAATTATTTACAAAAATAAAAAATATCAGGTTTTGGTGAAGTGTGGTAGCTCATCTAAAAATTAAATAATTACATTGACAATTTTTAAGGTTAAGTTCAAATATATAAATATTTTCCGTTTTTTGAAAAATTCCAAAAATAAATGCACCTCAACCAGATTGTGTAAACTTTTACTATATAGAGTTGTAATTATAATTACAATTTTAAAGAGTGTATTTGTAATTTTGTAAAATGCAAGGGGTCTTTTTATGCATTTGGACCTAATTTTAGGGACATACTATAAAAAAAATTAAGTTTTCGCTACACCATAAATGACCATAGTTTAAAACTCATAGTAAATCAAAACTATTAACCATAGTTAAATAAAATCAAAATAAAAATTTAAATTTTTACTATGATTAATCCATTCGCTATGATTTTTAGCCATAACCAAAATATTTACCATGATTTAGGTTATAGTTAATGTTTTGGTCACACCTGTGGAAATAACGATTAATGGCCGTTGTGATGCCTTGTTCATTTGTATTTAACATGATTTTATTCTTTTGACTGATAATTAATTATTGTAAAAAATCATATTTTTTTAATGCACTGCCCATGTAATATACCTCAAAATTTAAATTGTCTATTTCATATGTAATATCTCCTCCACCGCCTCTCATACGCAAACTGTATCTTTTTTGTTTAAGTACCTTACATGTAAAACCTTCTTTCCCCCCAAGGAAAGTAGTGATATTTGAACTCACAAACAACATATATTTCCATTAAAAAAATTTAGGTAGAAACAGATGCCAACATGCCATTAAGCTTATTTTCTCTCCCCCCAAGGGCTATGGTGCCTTCAAAATTTGCTGCAACAAATTAGAGAGTTTTTATCCCAAATTGAGTTCAAGATATCACATCTTTAGAGAGGGTAATCAAGCGGCCGACTATTTTGCTAACCAAGCCTATTTCAGCCAACATCTTACCATTTTATCCCCTGATAATATCACTGGTATTTCTAAAAGTTTGATTAGACCTAACGCCTACTCCTTGCCTGCTATTAGAATCAGAAGTAATAGTACCTTTAATTTCAGTTAAAATATTTTTCACTGAAATTAGGGGTACTTAATTACGGATTTAGTTTTGTTTGCTGATACTTGTTGTCCTATCTGAGCTTCTCTGTGTTGTTTTTGTGATTGTTTCTATATGGGTTCCTTGGAGGTTATTCATCCATATGGTTGATGTTGGGACCAATATTTCTTTGGTTACCTTTTGGTTTTGTCACTTCAGCTGATCTCCTTTATCTAGTTGTTTGTTGTTATATCTTTTGCAGGTCTTATGAACCCCTTTCACAGGTTCAAAGGCTGCCAGCCATACATACATGATCTTAATACTTATGTTCATCATTTATCCTTTTGGAACATTACACACACTCTAGCTTGGCCTTTTTGTACAGATTTATTTGCAGGTGTTGTGCGATCCACGACGTGGTGGGATAACAAAAACCTTTTTGACTCGCCATAATTTTTCTACGACACATGTTCGGGTTTTTTGTTGTAAGGGAGTAGTACTGTTTGTTTATTGTTGCTCTATTTGTAAGGGAGTAGTACTATTTATTTATGGCTTTACTAGAAATTCTAAGGAGGTAGCTCTCCCCGTTGTAATTATTTTGTGTGTTTAATATAGAAGGATTGAGGGCTCTGAAAAGCTCCCCCCACCTCTAGGTGGTTTTTGCCAAAAAAAAAAAAAAAAAATACAGGATATATTTCATAAAAGAAAAGTCGAGTTTGAACTAAAATTTCTTTTTATTTAATTAGTCTAACTCTAATATTATATTAAATAATCACTTCATATAAAAGTTAGTTAAATGCATTTTTTAAGAAAATAATATTTTCGTTTCATAATTTAGAGCCTTTACATCTTTTATCCTATTGATTACGGAAGTTTCACGTTTAGTCCCATAAGTTTTGAAAATAGCAGTTTTGATTTCACGGCACATTTTTAATGGAAAAGGCGACATGGCTGTTAAGTTTTCAAATTGGGGATTTAACGGCCACGTGCTAGGCGCATGAATTTTTTCGTTGAACATCTAATGAAATGTGCCATATATGATTAGTCGGAGTTAGATATGGTTTATTTCAAAAAAAATTTCCCGTTGGAGTTCGCTTTCATAATTAAAAGGGAAAAAAAGTATTATTTTAGTCCGCTAAGTATGCCTAATTTTAATTTTGGTCCGATAACTATGTCTATTTTTGTTTAGATCCAGTAACTTACGAAATTGTTTACTTTTAGTCCTCTGGTAGATTTTCGATCAATTTTACCTCTAAAGGCAGTTTTAGTCCATATGCACTCATAGGGGTAAAATTGTCCGAAAATCTGCGAGAGGACTAAAAGTAAGCAATTTCGTAAGTTACTGGATCTAAACAAAAATGAACATAGTTATCTGACTAAAATTAAAATTAGGCATATTTAGCGAACTAAACTAATATTTTTTCCTAATTAAAATCACAAACTATGTAGAACTGAAATGCTATAACAAAAAGTTAAAGAACAAAAATATTGTCAAAAATAAATGGTAAAAGGTGACGAGGGAAAGAAAGCAAAAAAGGAAGTTTTAACTGTAAACAGTATGTTAGTTGCGGAATGCAACTGAAAATCATTCCTAGGAACTCTTGAAACAGTAATATTCACAACTAAGGTGCAAGACTCAACAACCGGGTGATGATGTTCATGTGCGTCTCTCCTCAAACATAGCTTGTGAGCCCGCACATGATATTCACTTAAGTGAGACAGCTGTGCTCCGTAGGGCCCAGTCTTAGCAGTTTTCAAGGGCTGGAGTCGCAAATTACACGCACGCAAAGACAACATCAGCTTCTCTATTTATACAGATATATAAAGAATAGCCAGTTTCAAGAGTTAGCTCATCTTCCCCTCTACTTCTCTCTCATTCACACAATTTC
Source organism: Sesamum indicum (assembly GCF_026168435.1). Taxonomy (NCBI): domain Eukaryota; kingdom Viridiplantae; phylum Streptophyta; class Magnoliopsida; order Lamiales; family Pedaliaceae; genus Sesamum; species Sesamum indicum. The sequence continues at coordinate 9,876,438 of NC_142668.1, forward strand.
TTACATATGGAGTTACCCGTCAAGAAACCACACCATTCTGCTGACCTAGAAACTCAATACAACATAAAGGTCAAGAATTTATCATACAAGCTGTCTCCACGATACGGCGACTTGGACTGGTTTGGCTGGAAGAGCAGCGCCAGCTCCAGAACCAAGTATGTTTTGAACAACATAAGTTGTGAAGTCAAGCCTGGAGAGCTTACCGCGATTGCTGGTCTAAGTGGGGCAGGAAAAACCTCGTTGCTTGAGATCCTGGCTGGGACGATCGCAACGTGTGGAGTCTCGGGCCGTGTTCTTGTCAATGATATGCCCATGAATGCTGAATATTTTCGTAGGGTCTCAGGTTATGTCACACAAGATGAAGCTCTATTCCCACATCTTACGGTTGAGGAAACACTTATGTATAGCGCACGCCTGAGGCTGAAAGTGGGGCGTGACAAGGCCAGGAGTAGAGTCCATAGCCTGTTAACGGAGCTGGGATTGGAACATATTGCTGGTGTTAGAATAGGCAGCGAGACTATCCGGGGGATTTCAGGTGGCGAGAAACGTAGAGTGTCGATTGGAGTCGATTTAGTGCATGATCCGGTGGTTCTTCTGCTTGACGAGCCGACTTCAGGGCTAGACTCGGCGTCCGCTCTTCACATAGTGACGCTGCTTAAATCCATGGCCAAGAACCAAGGGAAGACAATAGTGCTGACCATCCATCAACCTGGATTTCGTATTCTTGACTTGATTGATGAAGTTATACTCTTATCCAATGGTGGGGTTCTTCACAGTGGCTCGTTGGATCTTTTAGCGGAACGCCTTAAATCTGTGGGCCACTGCATCCCCGAGCATGTGAACGCACTCGAATTTGCCATTGAGGTAACAGAAAGCCTGCACAAAGAAGAGAACCATATGATCAAGATCGAATCATGTGACGAGCAACATACAGATGAGACATTGAATCAGCTGGCAGAAGAAAAGAAGATATTCTACTGTAATTCTCCATGCAAAGAGGTGGTGATCCTAAGCCAGAGATTCTGCAAGAATATATTTAGAACCAAGGAACTCTTTGCAGCGAAGACGATTGAAGCAGTGCTAACAGGAATTGTATTAGGCACAATATTCATTAACGTTTTCGGCAACGCTAAGAAAGCAAAGATACAAAATGAACTAGGCTTCTTCGCCTTCACGCTCACATTCTTGATATCAACAACAACAGAAGCTCTACCAATTTTCCTGCAAGAAAGAAGAATTCTGATGCGAGAAACGTCGCGAGGAGTTTACAGAGTCTCATCCTACATCATAGCCAACACTCTCGTCTTTCTTCCGTTCCTCCTAATAGTCACCCTCCTCTACACCAGCCCAGTATACTGGCTAGTCGGGCTGAGGCGCAACATAGACGGATTTCTCTATTTCTCATTAGTTGTTTGGGTGGTCGCCTTGACCGCGAATTCTTTCGTAGCATGCTTGAGCACATTAGTGCCAGATTACATCACGGGGATGTCACTTATCTACGGAGTGATGGGGTCGTTTTTCCTCTTCTCGGGATACTTTATCTCAAAAGATACAGTCCCCAAGTACTGGAGATTCATGCAGTACTTGAGTTTGTTCAAGTACCCGTATGAATGCTTCATGATAAACGAGTTTGGAGGAAAAACGGGGAAGCTGAGATGCATTGAAGGTTCTGAGCATGGATGCTTGGTGTATGGGTATCAGTTGTTAATGCAGCAGGGATTGAAGGAGTCACAGAAATGGAGTAACTTGCTCACCATGTTGAGTTTCATTCTTGGGTATAGACTTTTAGGCCTTGTGTTTCTCTGGTATAGATCTTACAAAAGCAGAAGTTGAAAATCTTTAACCCTTCTCTTATTTCAAAGCAATTATTGTTCGTGAATGTATTAACTTTGATTTATGCAAGAGATGCTTCACATGCATCCCCTACTAATTCATATATTGTGATACATTGTTCCGGAGGTGTTTTCCAGTGCCAATAACTTTGGTTGCAAATGCAATTTTATTCAAGTAATTTAGGGTGATATTTATTCGTCTTACACCACTTAATTTTTAGTCCTACAAATCCAATTCGTGCAACATAAAAAATACCACTCCAATTCGTGTGAGTCACATGCAATTTTCTAGTCAAATTGATCTAAAATAATTAAAATTGCCAAAATCTTAAAGTTATAAGATTAAATTACGAAAATCAATTAAATATATAAATAACAAAATACTATATTTTCAGTTTAGTTCAATTAAAAAAACATTGGTAAACGCTTAAAAAATCAAACTATTACTAACTCGGCAAAGATGTAATTTTGGTTTTGTAATTTATGCTAGCGGCATTTTTTGTGCTGCTCGAATTGATTTTTGCAATGTAGTTCTGTAACTTTAAAATTTTGATAATTTTCATCATTTTTCAGCTAATTTGGCCGAAAAATTGCATGCGACTTGTACATGATCCAATTAAATCGCAATTTTAATCCTGTAACTTAGGAGGCCTTGGAGTTTTTAGTCCTGTAACTTAAGGGGCGTTGGCATTTTTGTCCTGCACAAATTAATTTATAGGACTAAAATTGAAATTTAATGAGGTCATGTATAAGTCACATGCAATTTTTCGGCCAAAAAAAAACTAAAATACCAAAATTATAAAATTATAGAACTAAATTACGAAAATCAATTCGTATAAGACTAAAATCACTCCCCCTAAGCTACACGTACAAACACCCCTTTCATGTAATTGAACAAACAAGCCCAGGAAAATTCTAGTGAGTTCACTAAACAAGTTGTAATATAGTTCCACTAGAAAAAAAAAATGACTATTGGCTACAATTTTAATAATTATAGATTAAAAATCATTGTGAAATAAGTTTTCTTGATCATAGTTAAATAAAATAATTGCAAAAACATAGATTTTTCATTAGAAAAAGTTATTTGTCGTGGCTAAGAGCCATGATAAAAATATTTTAGCCACTTTCACAGATATCATGGCCAACAGCCATATCAATGACTATTTAGAATGATTTTTTAATTTTAACTATGACGATGAGTATTACTAAATATTGCATTTTTTGTAGCGTGGGATGGTATTATCTTATCATCTTTTGAGTTGGTTTCTCATTTACAACATCACCAAAGCTTGTAATGGCAATCTCTTCATGCATTTACGCAACTCATTTTTCTCTTTTTCTTTCTTTCTTTGACAAAATTTTTATTATTTGTAAGTTGAGTTACTATGCCCATTTTTCTATAAGTCCTTTAAATTTCATAATTTGATAAAATTTGATTCGATCTAAAGTTTTTGTAAGGAATATTTCAATGAGATTTTGAAAATTAGCTGAAAATTGCCTATGTGGCATGAAAGTTTTTGAACTTCCGACAACTTATACATGTATACAATCATGTATAACATGTGCCATCAAAGCTAATTGGATATTATTTTAATATCAAATTCTAAATAAATATATAAAAATTTAAAACTTTGTAATTTCAAATTGAAAAAATAAATTATAATTTTAATACAAAAATTAATATGATAATTTTTTATGCGTGCGAAATTAGCACTAGTCTAGTAAGCTTGGACTTTGGTACTAACAACTGATATCGTTGGGTGTGCTCTAAATTTTGTGCTTTTGTACTGCCGGCAAGAGCACCTAATTTTGTTCTCCATTCATATGTCCACGCTGACACTTGGCCTATTCTATGAAAGTTTTAACCCTATTCTCAACTCCGATGTAAGACCTGTCCTTCACGGGAGGTTCTTATGATACATCCATCTTATCAGTTATCGTAACATGATGATATATATCACTGCATATTCACACACATATATATAATTATATAATTCAACCTATAAATTTAATAAATATTACGTTACATTAATTAAGAATACATAACATTTAAAATAAAAAAAAATATAAAACTAAAATAAGCAAATTACAATTAATTTAATTAACACAAAAAGTTTAAATTAGTCGTTACATGATCAACCAACTCAAGATAAGCAATTGATAGTCCAAAAAATAAGCAATCTACCTTATCAAGTGTATATACATGAAAATTTGAGAGATATTGAGAGTGTGTGTGGTTAATAAGCAATTCTACAACAAATGAAATAAAGTGAAAACAACTTGCAACACAAATATATATAATATATTTTGTACCGGACTTTGGAACGAAACATATCGTCATTAAAAGAAAGTAGCCATTATAATGTCCACATTTTGAACGATTTTTTAATACACTTGGGTAAAAAAATCGTCGATTTTTCCACAATTTTTGTAAAACCAAACCAACATAGCTTATCTCGTGGTTTTTCACACGGCTATTTAAATGACTCCTCATTTTTTTTATAGGCCGTTGCAAAATTAACTACCTGTGCCAAAAACTATATGAAATTAGTAACGGCCTAAAATAATTAACTTGTTTTGTAATGGTCTTTCTATTTTAAAGCTTTATAGCGGCCTTTCATATATTATTTGTAACGGCTAACATTATAAGAAATGTTGGTTGTCCCTAAATTAATAAACAATTGCAAAAATCGTAACAAATTATAACGGTTGTTGTGATGTAATGGCTTTTGTAATATAATCATGTTGTAACGGCCATTTAAACGGTTTCGGCCGTTACAACTTAGCAAAATTCATATTATCACCGACATTGCATCAACACAACTTATTCCTTACAAATTTGTACCAAAAACTGTATGTATTTGAATGACCTTATGGCCGTTACAAAGTAGCCGTTACAAAACCCATATTTTTTTTTGTAGTGGCTAATTACACATGGACCTCCTTTAAAAATGAGAAATTACACTTTCTCCCTAAAAAAACTTTTGAAATTATATTTACATTCCCATTAGAAATTCTCCTTTCACAATTGTACCCTTCCTCTGGAGTTTGAACGAAACATACTAATGTCAGCAAAAAGAATTACGAAACTTTTTAATTTTACCTTCTCATTCAGCATTCTCTTAAATTATTAACAATAATATGTCAGTAATATTTTTATATTGGAAAAATATTAAATATATTATATATAACATTAAAAGGATGGAGTTATAATAAAATATTATTTTTGAATTATAGTCGTTTAGTAAAAAATAGTTGTTGATAAATGGTTAAACGAGCTTTCTTTTGGTGTTCTTTTTTTACTTTTTATATAAATTTTCTGAGGTTAACACCATTGTTTTATATATTCTTTTGAAACTGTTGTCTCAGATATGATCATGATTGTTTTTTTTCTTTTTTTGAACATTGCCTTCAAAAATATTTTTTTCTTTTATATTTCAATCCTACAACATTAGATAAATTACTTGAATAAGGCATTTTCGAAAAAAATAGATGCAACATTAAAATATGAATCTCACCCCATATATATAGAAAGTAAAAAAAGAAAAGAAACATAAAATAATAGTTAGGTTTTTCATTCATCAATACTATTTTTTATTCAATAATAATAATTCGAGAATCATATTTTTTTTAATTATTCTTTTGACTTTATATATATTATATTGGCAAAAATGCAAAATTAGTTTTGTATGTATAAAGGATGGCGAAATTGGTCCAATAACTATGAGATTGACAATTTTAATCTTTAATATTTTAAATTTATAGCAATTTTTGTCCTTCCGGTGAAAAGTGGCTAGAAATTAACAAATCAAATTGGGGTTTAGGGTTTTGACGAAAAATAAACATTACCTACATAGTCAGCATCCTACTTAGATGCTAACGTGGCAAAGAATGGTTAACCACCACCTACTACCACCACCTTATATCCGGTCACCGAAATTTTTTCCCTGCGTGTCTCCAGCAACGTGAACCACTATTGAACTTGCCGTCTGATGTTGATTCCATCCCTATAGCAAGTGTTTCAATCGGAGTTCAAACGCGCCCTCAATTGTTGATTATAGTTTTGCCTTAAATCTAAATTTATTTTCTTTCTCTTCTCGATTCACCGTCGTCCGACCTACTCACTGTTGGAGACCACCATCAATCAACTCCCCATCCTCCGGCGAGTTGATTGCACCCAAGCCCACCCATTTAAACCACTATCTAGCTGGTTCTCTCTATTTTTATTTTTGCCATTTTTTTGTTGCTCCAGTCACTTGTTTTTCCATCATATCTCTGTCGCCAGCGATCATCTCGCCGGCGGACCAACACCCCCGTGTTCGCCTCCCCATGACCCACACACCCGTTTGATCAGAATCCGTCAACGACAAACATCCACGTCATGGCTTTCGCATTGGTTGACTTCTCCTAGATGTTTTAATTTATCAGCAATTTTGGTGCTTTCGGCCAAAATGACTCGCCCCTTGCCACATCAGCAAGCACGCAAGACGCCACGTGTTTAAGTTGAGGCCAATTGGCAGCTTGAACCCTAAGCCCCAATTTGTCCGGCTAATTTTTTGGATAATTTTGGTCGAAAGGACCAAAATTGCCACTAAATTAAAAGATAGTGAACTAAAATTGTCAGTCCAGTAGTTACAAGACTAATTTTGCCACCCCTATACTTACAGGACTAATTTTGAATTTTGCCTACATTTACCTCCTTAGATGGATAAACATACTACAAGGTATTTTTGGAATAATTTATATGAAATGTTGAATGAAGGGTAAAATCAAAATATTTATATAAATTATTTTTTGACGTCAATATTTTGTTCAAACCTCAATGTATAATTTTTCGTATTTTCTTAGGGGTCTAAATGTAATTACCTTATATTTTAAATGTAGATAAAGTCTAATTGAGAGGAGCGACCAGTTCCATTGAAAATGTACTAATACTTTAACATGATTTATTTATTGTTGCAAAATAATTTAATTCGAAGAAAGTTTTTTTCAAACATGACTTATTCTTATGTAGGCTGAAGGTCGGAATTGTATTTTCTATTTTAATATATAACAATTTTTATTTTATTGAATATATATATATGTCACATCACATGTATAAAATATTTTCCTAAACATGTAAACTAAAAATACCCAAAAAATATGTGTATGATAAATATACTACCAATTTAAAGCCAAAACTGTAAGGCCAGCAGTTTTAAGAGAACAAACTCTAAACAACACCATTCGGCTACAATATACTTAGGACAAATACTTATCCTGCATTAGTTTTACTCAGTCGTATTTACATAACGTGGAGATACGTCCCAAGTCAGGAAATATGAAGCTTTGTCACTTTACTCTTACATGAAACTAAACTGATTCGAGCCAGCTACAGATGGTGCCGCCTTTGGCCGGCTTGCTTACTTTGTTGATGGGTAAATTGCAATCTAGCGTATCGGTGTTATGAAAAATAAATAAATAGTCCTCTTATTGAAAAATAAAATAGCAATTTATCTCACTGTATTTCTCAAAGGTAGCAATTTAGTCCTCCTATGTTTTAAATAATGAAACAATTTACCTTCCTACCTATTGTGTTTCTCAAAACGTAGCAATCTAGTCCTCTTATGTTTTAAAAAATGAAGCAATTTACCTTCATTTTTTAAAACATAGGGGGTAAATTGCTATTTATTTTTTTATAGGAGGGTAATTTGCTCATTTCTAATATCATAGGAGTGTAAGTAGCTATTCACCCCTTTGTTGACAAACACTCTATAAATAGAGCGCTACATATGTATGTGAACCAGAAACCATATCTCAATCATAACCAATAATACAGGCAAACAAAGTACAAGTTGAGAATACATCATGGCCTCGAAAGCTTTCTTGATCACGATTATCGTTGCGATGATTGCTGCTCCTCCAGCTTTCGCAACTGATTACGTCGTTGGAGATGAATCGGGTTGGACTCTGGGGGTTAATTATACTGCATGGGCGGAGGGGAAAGAGTTCTACGTCGGAGACAGACTCGGTATGTTTTTTAATACTTCAATTTATTCTCCTTACAATTCACATATTATGTAGCATGTCGGGAGGTGAAAATTGCAAGTTTGAACCTGTAATTATAAGATGTGGTAGTTTTAGTACTCCTGCTGATTTCAATCGAGCAGTTAGGTTCTGTAATAGTAAAAAATTGACACATTATGGAGTAGTTTATTTATCATCATGTTCTTGAACAAACTCTCACTCAACATTTTACTCTAATTTCAGTCTTCAAGTATGCCGAGGGAGTTCATAATGTGTATAAAGTAAATGGAACTGCCTTCCAACAGTGTACGGTACCCTCACCATCTGAGGCTCTAACTAGTGGAAGTGACGTGATTACCCTTGCGACGCCTGGCCGGAAGTGGTACATATGTGGTGTTGGTAACCATTGTGCTTCCGGGATGAAGCTCGTCATCACCGTTGCTTCCTCCATCGCTCCGGCCTCAGCTCCGGCTCCCGCCCCAACTTCTGGAGGTCCACTGATGCACAACAAGAAGCCGATGAACTTTTGGAGCAACTGGAAAATGAAAATTCACTTTTGATTAAGATGAAGTTATATGATAGTGCATGACAATAAGCTGCATGAACTTTTGGAGAAACTACTAAACATTATGTTGTGATTAAGGTGAAGCTATGTGATACTGCATGACAATTATTGACTATGATGCTATCATTATTGTTGTAACGAGTATTCAGAGATATGATGATTATCTTTTTTATTATTTTAATTCAATATTAAGTATTATTTTGGGAAAATTGCATTTTTCATCCTATATCTTAGTATCAACATACTTTTGTTGCTCCTGGTTATGGGATTCTCATTAATTAATAGTCCCATAAGTTATAAAAATATCACTTTTAGTCCTTTCGTCGGATTCCGTACTTTAGTATTCTGGATATATAAGGGGATTAAAAGTAAGACTTTTTTAACTTATGGGACTAATAATGAGATGTTGCGTAATCGGAACAAAAGTGCTAAGCACAAGACTAAAAATGGCTAAAAAATTAGCGACCATGCGTGTGCTTAGCACGTGCTTTTTTCCATTAAAACATTAATGGTATTTGATGAAATGAATACAAATAAAAAAAAACTTTTAATTTATGGGACCATTAATGAGAATTTCGTAATAAATAAGAGGAAAAGTGTGTTACCCCTTTAATATGGAACGAAAAATGTTATTTCTCTATTATCTCAGTTCAAAATGTTTATTACAATTTGCTTCTATTATGGAATGAAGGCCATATTAAATTGCAATTTTAGATTACATTGGATCTTTGGGCAATCTCTTGATTAACTGATGTCGTACAAGGTCACGGACCCAATCCGGATAAAAGAAGGCGTGGATGTTATGTTGGTAACTTTCTTATTTTTCGAAGAAAATTTCATCATCTAAAGCGTTATTTATACGAAAAAAGTTGTCTCGAAAATGAGATCTCAGTCTCTTGCATGGAAGGTTCTTGTCTCTCTTTTTGGGAGAGTGTGGATCATTTCTAGTATCTATCCCGGTGGATCATTTCTAGTGTGGATCGCTTTTTTCCTTTTTTTATTTGTTTTTGGGGATGAATAAGATCTGAAACATCCAACATGCTTTTCTTTGGCTATAAATTAAATATTCGACTTCCCAACTTTTAATTGGTTCGTCTTATGAAGCAATGAAACAATTAGAAAGGACATGCTATAGATGATAAGAAACTCTTAGCGTTGCCATATATGTGAGAATTAGTGAATTACTCATCAGTTTTTACAAATATATCCAAATATTGCATGTTAATTGTGACCACTGACTTATATTCTATTTGGGCTTAATTGCGTTTTTATCCTCTAATTATGCATATTTTGTGTTTTGGTTCTTTAATTATACTGTTAGGGTTGCAAAATAGTGTTGCATATTTTTTATTTTTCCAAACTTAGAATACATTTGGCAGAAAAATTTAAAATAGGACGTCTGTCTTCCACCAGCATGTGCTTTCGGCCAAATTGTGTCCTAATTAAATTTGCAACCTTAACAATATGAGGGACTAAAATACAAAATAAGCATAATTAGAGGACGAAAAATATTGATTAATCATGGGGTTAAATGCAATCTACCCTTGTGATAATAAGAATATTTTAAAAAAAAAAAAACCACCAAAAAGTAGGTAGTATTAGAAGAAACATGATTTTTCATTATGCTTAATTATCATAATTAAAAGTAAAAATTATGGCGAATACTAATTAATCATGGCACGTAGTTATTAGTCTTTGTTTCTGCACATTGGGCCAAAACTTTTGCCACAACTAAAAACTGTTGCAAATATTTTGGCAATGGATAAAACCATAGAGAATGTTCAGTAATCATAGCCCAAATTTAAATTTTCTCATCGATTTTTTCTTATCGTTGTAGATGGTATTGATCAACTAGAAATTTTAAGTCATAGTGATTTATTATGTATGGAATAATCAATATTTTGGTAGTGTAGTTCTTTAGTGTTTTTTGTTAATTTATTTTTTCCTCAAAGGCTTTTTCAAACTTAATAATCTTGCTATACCGTGGGACTGATTTAACCCTCAATTGCAATTAAATTCAAATTTTTGCATGAATTTTATTTGATCGTAACAAATAGCGTTGATTTCATCATCTCTTTTAAATTGTAATCATTTATAACATAGAAAATAATGATCTTGCAGTGTCTTTTGCATTAAACAGATTTTGACAGTGAAGTGTACAAGAACAACAAACTAGTCATTATTTTCCATGTAGAAAGCAGAATAGATTCAAATAAAGGCAGGCATATGACAAGGCATGCACACCCCTTTCCACCAAAACGTAGAAGATATACATGCCAAAGCATATGCCACCAAAGTCTTGATCACTTATGCATCAATGCATTTGACAAACAAACGCAGCATAAACAACCAATTCATACATAAACAAGCTCACCTTCTCACCAGACATCTCCCAGAGAAGATGAATTCGAAGAGTTGAAAAACGAAACCCTTCTCCTCTTACCGGACAGTGCATTGCGTGACGAGAACTCCTCCGATGCATAAAATTTATCGAGCACGGACCTCAGAGCTTGATGTACCGAGTCAACAAGAAGTTGGCCTCCTTCCCTACCCTCTACGTTTGAGCCCTCATCTCGTCCAGAGATCACGAACACGTTTACCATTCTACTTCCCAAGGTAGCCATCTCGGCCCTTATCATCTTCAAAGGGAGAGCTTCAAGAGCTTCTCTTAACTCGGAGAGAAGCTCGTGTTTGAAATCACAGCACAGGGATGCCCGGATCGAGAAGGCAGTTCCGTCGTTTAAATCTTCCTGTTGTTCAACTGTCACTTCATCAATATCTGTCGGCACCAGCGTTCCATCAGTAGCTTCGGCCACACTCCGTCTGAGTTCCTTTACTTGATTGATGACTTCGGCCAGTAATGCTGCTTTGTCCATCTGTGCAAATAAATCAATAATCAACAAATCCATGAATAGGAGTAACGCTGTGCAAGTAAGATCATATTGGGTAAGCAAGAATCTCTAGTTTAAACAATCGTATTGAAAAATTACTCAAACCAATTTCCACATGAAACATGGGAATACATTATGATTTGTCCAAAAGCTATTTTTCTCCATCTCAGCATAAAATCCATCCAGACACATATATCGTATCTTGATCTCCGTATTCCAAACACTTCCTAACAATTCTGAATTATGAACAAAACTAAAGGGAGAAACATTAAAAACTAAACCAGAAGTCATCATCCAAAGTGAAAAAATCATTTACCCCACAAAATCTTGATGCAAATATAGCATGACACAATCTCAAAAGTTGGGTCATGAAGGTATCAAATATCAGATGCCTTAAGCTGCTTTTTTGTGCATGTAGACTTCAACTAAAGACAAGACCAGCACTCTCAGGCTGTAACTTGCAGTCTAGTATATATTTCAATTACTGGTAGTAATACCTTAAAGAAGGCGCCGATTCAAAAATTTTGGCCGGAACAGCATCGAACACTAGATCAAGATTGTAGTAGGATGCCTCTTACCATATAAAATTATAACAAGATCTCCACGACGCGCCCATATCACCATCTAAGGCAAAACGATAAGCATAGTAGGTAGAAAACCAAAAGAGAAGCAACTCAAATCCTCCACCCCATCATGTGTATTTCATCTCAGTTCAGGCCAAGTGCGTGAAACATTTGATTAAAGCTAAATTCGGGCCACCAACTCAGGTAACAAGAATTCAGAACAACACACACACACACACACACACACACTGAGAACAACATATCACCTTATTTGTTCCAGGGATTAGGCTCCTCAGCGTGGCCAAGTGACCATTAATTCTTTCCCTTCTCCGGCGTTCAGCCTCGCTGTGATTCCTCAGAGCTATCAGAGCCTTCTCCGCATTAGCCACCTTCTGTCCAGGCTTCACCAGAGCCCTGACAAGCTCTCCTCTCTGATTATCCAATACCAACGACGAACTGGACGACGACCCATTTCTTATCAGCTCTTGGAACCCAAGATAGTTCGCGGGGAACCCATCAGAAGTGTTGAAAAATTCCATCTTTTTCTGTTTGTTCATCAGAAAACGGGCAAAGGCAAAGATATGTTGGGGAGAGAGAGATGGGCAGGTCTTGAAGTGGTACTGCAAGCTCGGGTTTCTTCTGCGGCTTCCATTGCTTAACTAGGAAAAGCAATCGCAATTTCTGGAGTATGTCAGCGAGTATCAAGAAGAAATTGTACTTGAAGTCCCGCTGGAGTTTGCTTTTGACAGGGACGTCGCCAAGAAAATCTTTTCGCAGAAGAAAGTCATGAATTGAGGCAAAGCTATTAAAAAAGAGAGAGAGAGAGAGAGATGAGGGGATTTCGGACGGAGATTTGGGGTGGAATCTGTTGCTGGCTCTTGGGTGTTTCGGCTGCTACTTTTTGAACACTCCTGTTGCCTTTTTGAGCTTCTGTAGGCCATATTTAAAGTAGGCCGTGAAGAAAGAGTCACCTGCTCCTCCAGCTACTGTTACTCCAGCGAATTCAAGTACAGAATTTTTTATTACATATTTTCTTGTATTCTTTTTATTTTACTAATATATGAGTTTTGTGCACAGATTACATTATTAGTTTTATGTCAGAGAATTTTTTATATATGGGACGTTTGTATGTCAAATAATATAAAAGATGCAATCCGCAAAATTTGATCGATTGTTATAGTTAAAAATAAATCACAACAACTTTTCTTGAAATTTAATATATTCATAAATATTTTTAATATTATTTAATTAACAAATTATAAATACTCTTTATATTTGATTAAATTATATAATTTTTATAATTGGGATTTTGAATTGTTAACTTTATTTTTACTGCATTTTTAAAAAAAAATAAAAAATTATAAACAAATTGGATGAGGTTGATAGAGAAAATTTCAAAAATTATAAAAATATTTTTCACTAAGTCTTAAAGAAATTACCTTTTTTTAAAAAAAAATCATAGTTTTCAAGGGCATTTTAATCAGTCACCAAAATAAATGGGAATCTAATGGATTGGTCCAGTTGTTAGAAGGCTGTTAAAATCAGGGGGATATTAATAATTTTCAAATAATGAGGGGGTATTCGTAATTATATCAAACATCGAGAGAGCTCGTTGTAATTTACCCCCACGATAGTTAACATTTTTAAAAAATCCAAATGAATACTAATTAATGATGTATAAGCAACAATAACTAACTATTCTTTATGCACGTGAAGCCAAAATATTATTCACGACTAAAAATTATGGTAAGTATTTTTTATCATAATTAAAATCATTTTGAATGTTGATTAACTATGATGATCTAAATCTAAGTTTTCACATTAATTATATATGATCGTGATAAATAGTATTAGTTTATCATAACTTTAAGTCGTAATCATTTGTAATAGGAGAACAACCCATTTTTTTATAATCATGTAATAGAATTTGAAATAAAAATTTTAATCCATTTGAAAAATAATTATGAATTACAATTGTATTATTCTCATTTTCTTTTTTATTTTCTATTCTTTATTTCTTATCTTATGTACAGGTAACTTATATATTTATTTTAGCATATAATCCTCACAAAATTGACTAGAAAACTACAAAATGAATTATTATACTTACCTCAAATTTCCTTAATTGACGGCTACAAAATTGATGAAGTGTGATGTGAAAAGACCATAAGTTTAAAAAAATGATTTTAGTTAGGATTAATAGAAAGATTAAATTTTTATTAATGGATATAGTGATAATTACATAAAAAAAAATAATTATAGAGAAAGGTCTTCCTTAAACAAAAGAAAAAAGGGAAGTAATAATTATATACCATTAAATCAATTAATAATCGAGATATTTACATGTAATAATACCCATTAATTATTACTAACAACTATAAAAGAAAGACAAAAATAACACAAATGTACAGTAAATTATAATTCTTGGTCTCATGTTAATTTCTATGATTATGGGATCTCAATTTTAACCTCCTTAACGTAAATGAGAAGGGGTTTTGATTAAATGGCTGAGTGCATGTTTGGCTCTGCGATTGAGCAAGCCAAACATATATTTTGAATGCAAATAAAAGTTTTTATATCGATTGTCCCTTTTTCTTATAATGATTTTTGAAATAAAATTTTATCAAAACCATAAACGTTTTGAGAAAAGCTACAATTTTTCATAAAATATAAAATGAAAAGTATCATTGTTTGTACTTTTAACTTATAGGAAGAAATGAGAAATATGATCATGCATGATATCAAAATCCTTTTTTTTCTATATATATATATAGAAAAATATTATGAAAAATTCGTATTCAAATTAAATTTGGTCGAATTAAAGTAATCACATAGTAAGTGTATCACACTTTCTTCTATAAGATAAGCCTTTATAATTGACGCCTCGACATGTACTTTGTATTTCACCTGCATTTTCAAGTCTCAAAAAATAAATTTTCCCTCATATTATTTACCAGAAAAATAAACATATACTTATATATCATGATAAATATGGACATGTTTTAAAACAAATTTTCATCATCCAACATACATAAAACTAAAACAACTACAAATATATATATATATATATATAGTATGTATGTTACTATATAATACCCAAAATATATATATATATATATATTAAGGAACAAAGTAGCACATGATAATATTTTGGTGAAATATTCCATTAAATTCGGCAAAATAACGAAATGCAAGATTTTAAATTCGGCAGAAGAGATGATTAGAACTCGAAAGTGTTGATTTATCAATTAGTATATTATTTTAAGCACTAGAAAAAATATAATTTTTCGTTATGATTAATTGTTATAGTAAAAAAAAAATCATGATAAATACAAATCAACCACTGTTTCTCAACAGCCATTGGCCATTGTTTCTGCAAGTGTAGTCAAAATATTAGTTATGGCCAAAATCATGGCAAATATTTTGATTATATCTAAAAATTATAGCAGAATATTAATTAATCGAGATAAACATTTAAATTTTTATTTTAATTTATTTAATCATAGTTAATAATATTGATTTACCGTGATTCTTAAAGTATGATCATTTATATCGTATCAAAAAATTTAATTTTTTTATAATGAAGATTCTTAGTGTCCTCTCCATAACATTGACCATCAAGATTAGTTTAATCCAGTACGTAATAGCATGCCCATGCAACCTTATTTTTTTTTAAATATATATATATATATAATAAGAAAAACAAAAAAAAAATGAAAGAGTTTCAAGAGTGACAGGAGCAACAACTAAACCCCATTTGATTACAAACTGGTCAACTGATTATTGAGACCTCCATCACTTGGGAAGTCAACGCTCTTCAACAAATCCGCTCTTCATCATTAATTTCTTTAATCCCATAGAAAAGGAAACACTAATTTATAATGTGACTAATCATTATTATGATAAAAAATGAAAACAAAACTATGGCGAGCAATTATTAGTTACAATTATGCGATGGTTATACGTTAGTCGATGTTTCAATAGGCGAGGTCAAAACATTAACCATAACTAAAAATCATAACAAATATTTTAGTCACAGTTAAAAGTCATTATGTAATTCTGTAAATAACTGATTAAGACAGCGCAATTGTCCATCAGTTCTGGTCAAAATATAAGTTTTTACATTAATTTATTTCACTGTCGTTGGTAGTATTGATTTACTCTTATTTTTTAATCATACTTAAAATAGTTTATTTTCTTAAAATGAGGATATCACCAAATAAAATTAAATATTTGGATAATTTTTTTTACATTGAACCGTGCGATAATTTTAAATATGTAACACTTGTAATCTTTGTTGGAAGACATCAAAACAATATTGTAATTAAAAAAATGACAGAATTAGAGGAGTACTAATTAGGAGGTGTTAATGTTGCAAAGATGTGGCCAATGTGGCATAGGATTCCGAGTGGGTTGGTTGAATTTTAGTTGGATCTAGCTTAAATTAATGTTGTAATAATATTATATGAAATCTGCAAATTAAGTTATATTAAATTATTGGGATCAATTATAACCTGTAAATTACCTAACCAAATACTAAATTGTGCCTAGGTCAACCCTAAATAATTGTTAATTTCAATATAAAGATGATATGATGGAAACTTGTAAGGCCACAATTTGATATTGAATGAAGGTTTAATAAATAAATATATATATATATTACAACTAAGACAAGGTCTTGATCATTTGATAAAGGGTAAATTAGGAAGAGTAATTTCAAAATTTATCATAATTATATAAGTACGTCGTTGTTGTTTGAAAAATTACAAATACCTCTATGTAATGAGATGTCATGATGGAGCATTTGTCAGATGACTGTTAATTATAAATGGTATTTATAACTTTTCAAACAATATGGGGTGTATTTATAATTATGACAAATTTCAGGAGAGTTCGGTGTAATTTATAGCCATTGATAAATTATAAAGTCTTTATTTTATATAAAACTGAATTTTTATCACTTCTGCATGTCTTTTTTTTTAAAAAAAAAAAAAAGAAAGAAATTCTACCTGAATTATTACATAAGAGAAACCATATAAATTGTTTCTAGCAATGCACACAGAACCTCAGTACTTACTGTTAGTGTTAATTATATACTTTAATAATAATTATGTAAAAAGTGGGATTACCTAATGATTTTTGAAAATTTATTCAAATTCTCCCGACTCTTCGTTAATCTCATAATAGGTCAAGATCCGTAAGCTTTTGACACACCACGCTTGCTTACGACATTAAGCTCTCTCTCTCTCTCTCTCTCTCTCTCATTTAGAGGTTGTTTTGCTAAATTTTTTAAACTATATGTTATAAGATGTTAAATTTTATTTTAAATATAAACTTTTAAAGTATTTGAATGAAATAAGATGTTAAAGATCGTAAGATTTTTTCAGATCTTATAATAATATAGTAATGTGTTTGGTATAATTATATCTCTTATTAGTAATATAAACTACAAAAAACATGATACCATTAGAATTAAATAATTTATAATTTCTTGAAATATTTTATTTTGAATAATTTAAAACGCTTTTATAAATAGTACATATTTGTTAACTCCAAATAAAATTTAATAGATAATTTTTTAAAATGACAAAAAGATAATGAATTATTACGTAGCCTTTTGAATAAAAATATATATATATATATATATATATTCATGCTATTCAAATATGAGTATAGATATATAATTGATATTTTCATTGTCATTGCAATGAACTATTTCTAGTCGTATAATTTCTAATGTCTTGAACTATATTTCTCAGTAAATATAATATCAATACTAATCTCATTTTTTATTTAACTATAATAAATTTATTATTAAATAATAAAATATTTTCTCTTTTTTGAATGTTAGAAAATTAAATATAAAAAAATTCTTTAAATCCTAAAGAGAGAGATATAGTGTGTGTGTGTGTGTGACAGAGAGAGAGTATGAACCAGGATATTTTTATTTTATTATATATTAATCTTATAGAGCTTATAAGATGTTATAAAAAAAAGTTAGAAAAATTAACTTTTTTTTAAAGAGCTTATATATAAGATCCAAAATATCTTATTTTGAAATCTTATAAGCTCTTTAAAAAAAATTGCAAAAAACTTATTTGGAGAAGAACGAAGCCGGGTGCTCTTGGGGATCTACCCTACGCATTTGAGTCGGGTTGGAGGTGAGTTCTCCCCTTAAACGAGCTGAAAATCTGAACTACTATAGGGGAGGAACACTTGGTTTGTTTCACATTCGAGCGCCTCCCAAGTTTAAATTATAATTATATATTATAATTATTAATCAATATCATATATTATATTTTAGATAATATTAAATTATGGTATTTTTATTTATATATTTAATCTTTATACAAATACAAATTTAATCAACAACTTAGTAAATTATAATATTTTTTATAATTAAAATTGCTATTTAATATGACATATATAAACTTTATGTTATATTTTAATATATACTTGTATTGTGTTATATATTTTTTTAAATTGATAATTAATTCACTTATACTCTTTTTTTATCTATTTCTCACTTTTATATTTATATCAATATACATACTGTGCATTATGCAATCTATTTTATTACTTATAAATTTATGTCAAAATTTAGTAATTCCTATGAATTAATCTAAAAACAATGATAATAATAATAATAATAATAATAGTGATGGTTGAACAATTATAATTATATTATTATTATTATTATTATTATTATTATTATTATATTATATAGAATGAGATCAAAAAGTTTAATTAACAATTATGATATCTTAAAATCTGTTCACCCGATTCATACCAAATTATATATATATATATATATATATATATATAAGACTGTATCTATTAGATCATATCAGACGGTATGCTTTAAAATCACATGGTCTGATTCAATGATACTCCGTCTTAAATGATTATTCTTATGTTCCGAGTACAATATCTAGATATCCGCATATCCAATAAGTTTAAAACTTTACCAAATATATTTTTCTATAAGTTTGATCGTATCTAATGATTTGATCTGAATTTTAATGGCCCGATTAACCGATATTGTTTAACAATATAAGATGATAGTTACATCAATGTAATACTAATATAAATATATAAATTTATTGCAGATTATGAACATATATTAATCTAAACTATAAAATATTTTTATGTATTTCAATTGCACTATTCCAGATAATGGATACTTTTCTATAATTTTAAATTGTTCAATATGAACTTTTTTCTGGTAAATTTTACTAATTATATTACTACTGAACTAATTAGTAGTTTATATTTATAACAATAAATTAAAATTTCATACTATATTTTGGTATATTTATAACATAGTATACATTATACAATCTATTTTATTACTTATAAATTTATGTAAAAATTTGATAATTTTTACTATTTAATCTAATAATAATAATAAAAAAAACCAGCTCGAGCTCGAGCTCGAACTGTTCAAGCTCGTTGAGCTCGAACTCAACTGGTTTACACCCCTAGATTCAATATCGGCAAAGGCTACTGCTCAGCCCTGCCAACAACAATGAAAATCTTAAGAACTGTCAGGAGTTGGGGTTTCCTTGGATAGTTTGCGAGCTTGATAAATTAATCTAGCAACATAAGTCCGACTTGGTCTTCCTCTCCAAGACCAAGTGGCAAACTAGGAGAACCCGGAGATTAGGACTAAGTATAGCATATTTGGAGTATGGTTATCTAATTGACCTTTACCACGATGGGTGCACTCGCATGGTAGGTCAACACATGGTAAAAGATTACATCTTGTTTCGAAGGGGAAATTGTATGAGATTCGCCTAGTTGTGCTATGACATAT
Organism: Sesamum indicum; assembly: GCF_026168435.1. Taxonomy (NCBI): domain Eukaryota; kingdom Viridiplantae; phylum Streptophyta; class Magnoliopsida; order Lamiales; family Pedaliaceae; genus Sesamum; species Sesamum indicum. The sequence continues at coordinate 9,896,111 of NC_142668.1, forward strand.
CTCTTATTCAGGCTCTATTTTTTTTCTTTTGTATTTCTGTAGTTGAATTCCCAAAAGGTCGAACTACAACACTTGGCGTTATTACATGAGGCTCTAAACAACTGAGCTAATACGCCTTTGTTTATGCATGATATCATAAGCAATGCAAAAGATAATAAACATGTTGTATAAAATGTTCATCACAACAACACACCTCCAAATACAGTTTAATAAACTCAAATTTTAATGAAAACCTTCCTCAAGGCATGTAAAAACGTACTAAAGCCAATGATAGTCAAGCTTTTTTCAGACACATAATAGAATGACCTGAAGTCACATCAACTTTCTTAAGCAACATAATAGAACGGCCTGATGCCAAATGACAATCAAGCTTCCTTAAAGTGCATAATAGAACGTCCCGAAGCAATGACAATTTGGGGTTCTTGAGGCGCATAACAGAACACCCCAAGTCAAGGAATAAATATGACAATTGTTAAGAACTTTTCAAACAAAAAATAATCACACTAGTCAAAAGACTAAAATAATAAAGCATGTACGATAAAACAGAAAGTCCATAAATGACTTATAAATAAATCTTTCACAAATATTAAAGTTCAAGCTCAAAAAGATTAAAACCAAATAGCGACAAAGCTTCTAAAACATACATATAATTTCGTATTAAAAGGGCCATCATCAAAAAAGAAATTATCTTATCCCCCAGCAAGTGAGGCTAGGCCCTAGAACTGTGCTTTCGCTAAATGGAATTAATAAACTAGCTTCCAGAAAGAAATTTTTTTTATTCACAACTATTCTAAAATGGATCTAGTTATAATGACCAGACTAATTCATTTAGAAATTATATTTATATTTAGATTCTAAATTTTGACCATCAACACCTTAAGGCAGAACATGCCTATATCTATATCTGTGATCCAATTTAATTTCTAAATATCCTAAAGATATTCAAGAACAGGGGTGACAATCCGTCCCAATCCGACAGAATCAACCCCTAATGGCAAGGGTTCGGATCCAAAAAAATTAATTTTGGTATTAAAAATATAAATTTGACCTTCTCAATTACACACCAAATAAATACCAAATACAATTTCTCTTTGACAATTGGTCCAGCACAACATTATGTGAGTTGAATGCATATCTAAGACTGCCAAATCTAAATCTAATCCATTTACTATTTGCATACACGTGTGTACATCCTACACGTGCGCCACCACCATGCTGCCCTCAATTACACTTTTTTGTCTTAGTTTATCTTCTAGACACCCTAAAATCGGCTTTGTACACTATTAATTATTAATCGGCCTACCTTTATTTTTTATTAAGAGTCTTTTCAACAGCTAAAATCAAGTATTTATTAATTCTTTTACTTAATATAAATTAAAACAAGTATTCTTAATTTAAAATTATTATGTTTGAATTGCATAATTTAACTCAAAAATTATAAATATAATTTTCTTACCGACTTCTGCAATTTATTAATAAAAAATTTAAATATTAAATTATTCTGCCAACTAATAAAACTTCAAATTTTTATTTTTTTTATTTTCAAATACTTTAAGCTTTCACTGCAACTAAATTCATAACTCCTTATACAATTTAATATCATTGTAATAATATAAATTATTGCAAACACCGTCCTACCTAAAAGAATTTAATATGTAAATTAAATGCTTTTTCTCGATGAATAAGCAAAGAAAAATAAACCTAAGTATAAAAGTACTAGGAAATATATGAAAATAACATCATATTTAAAAGTGATTAAGTAAATAATTAATTAAATTTCTCGTACACGATTTCAATTTTTTTTTTAGACAGAACTTACCCATTTCTTTAATAAATACTAGTGTGTGTGGCTTACCTAATATAATGTGCGTGCAATTAATTTAAAATACAAATAATATATTTTTTATTTTTTTAAAATATATATTTTAGTTAAATAATTAAAAAATATTACAGTGGCAGAAGAAAAAGAAACATGAAAATTAAGGGAGAAAGATAATTGTTAGAAAAAGGGAAAAAAAACAAAAAAAAATTGCTGATTTTTTTTTTGAAAAAATAAATTTAAATTGGGAGACCATAAAAATATTAAACACCAAAGAGGTACTCTATAATAATATGGTATAGGTAATTATAATTATTACGAGCCTTTTTTTCCCTGTAATTTATTTAAAAATATAGTAAATGGAATTTTTCAAAATTTATGTCATTTTATAGAATATATTTTATATCAAAATATTAAAAAGAGTTCTTTCTAATTTTGGAAATTAATAATAATAATAATAATAATAATAATAATAATAATAATAATAATATATTTTTTTTTAATTTTTACCTTGTTATTATTGATAAAATATATATGTGGCGTGGCCTTGTGAAAAATGCCCCACCAACCACTCCAATTTCCACTATATAACAGTTCATTGGGTTTGCTCTGTAACCCTATCTCTCTAAGCTCTCTCTCTTACACATTTTCAGATCTCCTTTACGAACTCGAAAAGCCCAAGTGCAATGGCGGCGGCTGCGCCCACCTCTTTCTCCACCACCACCGCCACCACCTCTTCTAAGGCCCTAAAACCATCGTCCAATGCGCCAGCTCTCTCCTTGAGCTTCCTATCGTCCTCTTCCCCTTCGCTTAGGTCGCTCCGTGCTTCCCGAGCTGGGTCTCCAGCTTCCGGCTCCGCTCTGGCGGCGCGCATGGTGTCGGCTCCAGCGATCAAGCCCCCTGCGTTGCTAGATTTTGAGACCTCCGTTTTCACTAAAGAGAAAATCAACCTCGCCGGTCATGATGAGGTATATATGGGCTTATTGATAAATGTATGTGATTTTTGTGTTTGCAATTTGTGTGCTTGAGAGCTGCCGTACTGCTTGTGGCGTCTTTTAAGGTGTTTTGTGGTTATTTCTTTATTGATTAAGTTATTGATGGGATTTTACTGCGAGTATAAATATTTGAGCTAAACCAGGAGAGCTTATGCTCTTTTCTTTTATGAGCTATATTTAGGTATCAAAATAATTCATTGAATTTGCGAACAACGTCAGTGAGCTGAACACTGTGCGGCAGAAGTTCTTCCACTTGATTGGTAGGATGATAATGATATAAATGAGGATGAAGCTCTTTATTCCTTTTGTTGATTGCAAGCGCAAAGATCTTTCACATTTTGTTGGGTTATATTTATTAACTTGAAAATGTGAATGTTTTGATGCTTTTACCCGGTTGGGGAGCCACCATACAATATAACTTGAACATGTGTAGTGATAAAATGGTTGCAAGTTACTGCAGAACTATTAAAGTTCCTTGAACTGATAACCAGTTAGAAATTAACTTATCCTTGGAAAATAGTTAGCAGTCGCCTTCTCCTATTTTTGTGAGGTTTGTAGTAGGTTAAAAATCATTTTTGTGAAACTGAATAATGTTGCTTATCTTGTATGTAGTACATTGTGAGAGGAGGGAGAAATCTGTTCAAGTTGTTGCCGGATGCATTCAAGGGCATAAAGCAGATTGGAGTGATTGGTTGGGGTTCACAGGTATGTTCTCTTATTAATCTTGAGAAATATTGGGTACATATTATGTGCTACATTATATTGATCCAACCAATGTATCTGTAATTTATGTATCCTTCATGTTAGGCTCAAACTCTTGGCTGACAAACTAGTTGTTTCTCTGTTTGTTTGAGATGAATAATTTCCCTTTTCATGTAAGCATGTAGTAGTGCACTCATATACATGTTTGTATAGGTGGATATATAGATTAGATGTATGTAGTCTGGTGAATGTTACTATGTTGATCTTTTTAATCCATGCTTGTGCAGTTGTGCTGTACCATAATATGAAAAGAACTTGGTTTCATGTCCTGTAGTGTAAGTACACCGGAAAATTGTGTTATCAGGTTCTCGTTAAACCCCTTTTCATTTCCGTCAACTGAAGTATGTGGTTTGTTACTCATAAATTAGCATATAGGATTTGTTAGAAAATGTTGTATGGATGGAGACAGCTTTTATATAAATATTGTGTTTTCAGCTGTTCAAGGAATTTTAATTACTTAACTTCATAATATTGTTTCATAAATTTTGCTTCTTCCCTTAGCTGGCTATTGTAGCTTGAATAGTTTTCTGTCAACATGTTAATCAACTTCGTGTGTGTTATCTCATTGATAATTTTCTGTCAACATGTTAATCAACTTCGTGTGTGTTAGCTCATTGATAATTTGTCTTAATACAGACTTCTCTTTGCTTTTGAGCAGGGACCTGCTCAAGCTCAGAATTTAAGGGATTCTTTAGCTGAAGTGAAGTCTGATATTGTGGTCAAGGTACTGCTTTGTCATCTTCCCATACCTAGTAGTATTGTTATAGAGAAAACCTGATTATCTATATCCAAAAGTCTCCTGGCATTTTGGTAAAGGTATGTTGTTTATCTCATCTTTTCTTTTTAGTGCAGATTGGTTTGAGGAAGGGATCTAGATCATTTGCGGAGGCCCGTGCTGCTGGCTTCACAGAAGAAAATGGGACCCTAGGAGACATATGGGAAACTGTCTCCAGCAGCGATTTGGTGCTGCTCTTGATATCAGATGCAGCCCAGGTATGAATTAGCTAGATCTTTGATTTAAGGGCTTTGATTCCATCTGTCTTATGTACGTACTGCTGCATAACTACTTTGTCTACCTTGAAACATCTCTCAGTGTCTGAATTATCTAGGGTGTCTTTATATTGTTTTCTTAATCATGTTTGTGATATCACTGTGAGGTTCATAAATATTTGGCTTTTAATTTCTTAAAAATGATATCTGCAATGGCTATTACGACCTGAAATTTTTTTATGTCGGAAATACATTCTCTTAACTTATCCAGCATTGCAGGCTGATAACTATGAAAAAGTGTTCTCCCACATGAAACCAAATAGCATACTGGGACTTTCCCATGGGTTCCTGTTGGGCCATCTGCAGTCAATGGGTCTTGACTTCCCCAAGAACATTAGTGTGATAGCCGTATGTCCGAAAGGAATGGGACCCTCTGTGAGAAGGTTATACGTCCAAGGGAAAGAAATTAATGGTGCTGGTATCAATTCAAGTTTTGGCGTCCACCAGGTTTGTGAATATTCACGTGCACATGTGTGTATGAATTTGGTGTACAGATGGGTTTCTGTACATAGGTTTATATTTTGGTTTTATGTGAATTTTTGATGGGATGGGTTTTTGCTTTTATAGGATGTTGATGGCAGAGCCACAGATGTTGCCCTTGGATGGTCAATTGCCCTTGGTTCACCTTTTACTTTTGCCACTACTCTGGAGCAGGAGTACAGGAGTGACATTTTTGGAGAGCGTGGTAAGTTTGTTTTCCAACAATACTAGTGCCTTATTGACCTGAAGAATTCTGATTTACCTGTCTCAATTTGTAGGCATTTTACTTGGTGCTGTGCATGGGGTTGTGGAATCCTTATTCAGAAGGTACACTGAAAATGGAATGAGTGAGGATCTTGCTTACAAGAACACAGTGGAGTGCATTACAGGAATAGTATCTAAGACCATATCAACAAAGGTTAGGTTGAGGGGCATTTGTTTTCTCATCCTTCTGTGTCAAGTTTATTCACTTATTCGGAATTATTATTGTTTACTTTGTATCCTTTTCATTCTTGTTTCTGAAGCATTATCTTTTCTGTATCTTATGACAGGGTATGCTGGCTGTCTATAATGCATTGAGTGAAGATGCCAAAAAAGAATTTGAGACAGCATACAGTGCTTCATTTTATCCCTGCATGGATATCCTGTATGAGTGCTATGAGGATGTAGCCAGTGGCAGTGAGATAAGGAGTGTTGTTTTGGCTGGCCGTCGTTTTTATGTAAGTGAACAAATCATAGGATGATATTAATTGCTTTTCCTATTTCTTCTATTGATATCTTTGCTTTCCCCATGCAGGAAAAAGAGGGATTGCCTGCTTTCCCAATGGGCAAAATTGATCAGACACGGATGTGGAAAGTTGGTGAGCGAGTACGAGCAACACGTCCTGCAGGTGACTTAGGACCCCTGTATCCTTTCACTGCTGGAGTCTTCGTGGCATTGATGATGGCCCAGGTTAGTGTCTGTCTTCAGACAAGTCATACTCATAACAAACTCTCTCTCTCTCTCTCTCTCTCTCTCTCTCTCTCTCTCACTCACACACACACACACACATATATATATATATAAAACACTTGAAAGAAGGCATTTGCTGTTTTATGATCCGATGTTTGTACGTATAAATCGGTTATTTATTTTCTATGCAAGGATGCTATTTTATCTGCTGAAACTAATGCATTTAGGCTGCAAAATCTTCCTGGCTCCAATGACGCTATATTCTTTATTTTACTTTATCACTACAGATTGAGATTTTGAGGAAGAAAGGCCACTCTTACTCTGAGATTATTAATGAGAGTGTGATTGAGGCTGTGGATTCATTGAATCCTTTCATGCATGCTCGAGGTGTTTCGTTTATGGTCGATAACTGTTCGACGACAGCACGGTTGGGATCAAGGAAATGGGCTCCAAGGTTCGATTACATCCTTACCCAACAGGCACTGGTCGCAGTGGACAATGACACCCCCATCAATCAGGATCTTATCAGCAACTTCCTGTCTGACCCTGTCCATGGTGCTATTGAAGTATGCGCCCAACTGAGACCTACCGTCGACATCTCAGTGCCCCCAGATGCTGACTTTGTGCGCCCTGAATTGCGGCAATCTGGCAACTGAAATTTCAAGGAAATCTACGCATGAGCCAGTAGTCCGCTAATGTCGAATTTAGGGACCTTATGAGTAATGCTGTTTTACTAGTAGAAATTTGTTGCGTATGTCCTTTTTCTGACAATGTGACTTGGCCTGCTCTAGTAGTTGATATAATCTTATGATATTTGAGTGCTTATTCTAAAAAATTGTTATTGTGTTTGCCAAATTCCCTGCAACACACCATGAGTAGTTGTTGGTAGCTCCTCATGCATTGATCAACTTAATTTCCCTCGTCGGATTTCCACTGATATCGAATGCATATAATAGTTGGGAGGCTGTTGATGCTTCTCCTACCTAGGCCTGTACAAAAATCTAAGTTAAATTGATTCATCAACTTCGAATGCCACACAAGTTATTGGGACAGAGTGAACTCCGAGGAGTTCACTTACATTTGGCTGAGTTTGTAGATCATATCAAGTGCACCTACTGTCTACCTCAACTGCATTTATCGACATAATTATGATGGAGAGTACGCTGCATTCGAGGTTTTGCGACCTTCCAACCTAAAATTTTGATGCAAAAACTATATAATCTGTTCAAAAGAAAACCAGTATTCCATCAATCTCCAAATTTTATGTTCCTAGCCAATAATACAACTCTTTTACTATAAAACTTTGAATAGCTCAATTAGCGAAATTGAGGCCTTATGACTTTAAAGGTCATGGATTTGAACCTGGCTTTATGCATAGTATGTTGTGTCTATTGAATAGTAAATATTGATATTATTGATTAGTGTACGATTGTTTTAATAGTTTTTATTATATATTGATATCTAATAAAAATAATTATAATTAATTTATTTCAATTAATAATATTTTATTGTTTTTATTTTAAAATTAATAAATAAAATACCTGTACTAAGGACCTGAATAGGTGGGGGGAGCTACAATACTTTTTTTCTAAAAAAAATAATTTTATAGTCTTATAAACTTAAAGTGAAAAAATCAAATCTAACACGAAGCATTTTGTTTTAAAAGAAAAGTTAAATATGTTTTTTTATCTTGAATCTATCCCAAATTTATAATTGATTAATAACTATCCATCATTTAAATAAAATCAAACTCATTACTTAAATTTCAATAATGTTTCTATATATTGAAAATGAAAATTATATTCTTATTTTATCAATCAAAAGCTCATAAAATATTATTAATAAGTTAATTTATTAACATAGTCGTCTTATATTATTACGGAAAACATATCGATTTGCTTAATTCATTTTGGAATTTTTATTTAAAATTTGAAAAATTGCATCTTTAAAAAAGAAACACAAAATCACCCAAATTATTTGGATGTAATATTGGTAAGAGCAGATGACTCTTTTACGAATAATTTAATTAGGGAAATAAGTTACAAGGAAGAAGGACTAAGAAGTGCTGCTGGTAAACAACACTTTTGTTTGTAGATTTCAGCTTCATGAAGACGCGTGCTACTGTGTCAACACGTTTTTTAGCTGCTAGGCGTAGCAGTTACTTTACAGTTTTTTTTAATAGCTGTAATTTGGTTAAAACAGTCGGTTAGTTAGTTAATGTTGTGTGTATATAAAGTGAATCCACACTCTTTTGTAAATACAATCTTCTTCTTCTTCAACGTCACTGCTTCAAAGCTTTTTCTTGCTTCTTTAATGGCTGCACTCTCTGTTCATCACGTTTCTTTGCATGGGATCAGAGACCATCCTGCACCTCCCTTGAAGAATACAAGAACCAAAACACAAAGCACTATGGCACAAGATCCACAAGTTTTGGAGATCCAAAATTCTGATACATGTATGAGCCTGGTTTCAGTTCCTTTAGACGGCTCGAATTACTTCACATGGAGCAGATTAGTCAAGATTTCCTTGGCGGCGATGATGAAGCTTCCCTTCATCGATGGAAAAGTTGAAAGGCCAAAAGAAGGTGATGACGCATACCAAGAGTGGGTAAGAGCCGATTGCATGGTTACATGTTGGATATTAAACTCTATCTCTAAAGAGATTGTTGAAAGCTTCTTGTATGCAACCACAGCCAGAGAACTGTGGGTTGAATTAGAAACTAGATTTGGACAAAGAAATGGTCCGATGATTTATCGGTTAAACAGAGAGATATATTCAACAATCCAAGGGACAATGACAGTCTCGGCCTACTTTTCAAGACTTAAAAGGTTATGGGATGAGTTGAGCTGCCTTAATCCTCTGCCACAATGCAGCTGTGGAGCATCTAAAGCCATTGATGGTGAAGACCACCTGATGCAGTTTCTGATGGGATTAAGTGACGACTTTGACAGCGTTCGGAGCCAAATCCTTATGCTTGAACCATTGCCTTCAGTCAGCAAAGCCTATGGCATGGTTCTGAGGATGGAGAAGCAAAGAGAGGTACATTTGGGATCCGCACATAACATGGCAATGCAGGTAAAGGGCGGTAATTTCAGAAGATTTGGCAACAGTAGCACATTCCAAAGAAGAAAGACTGCTGCAGAAAAGAGAGCACAAACATGTGATCATTGTGGAAAGAATGGACATACAAAGGAGATGTGTTTTGAGATTCATGGATACCCTGAGTGGTATAAAATTTAAACTGAACAGAGGAAGAAAGATGTAGCAAGTGGAAGCAGAAATCTGGGAGTGACAGACGCACACAGGATCAAGTTCATAATACAACGGATGAACTCACCATCTCAGAAATATTAAAAACAGCTGAGGTTCAAGATTATCAAGAATTCTCAGGTAAGTCATCTCATCATTCAATACAGAATGTTGAATCTTTCTGGATAATTGATAGCGGAGACACAGCACATATGTTGTTATAAAATGTAACGTTGGTTGATGATGTGAAATCTTGTTTTAGCAAGACAAGAACTCAGTAGCAGCAATATTCGCAGCAGTTGTTGGTACAAGTATCATAATTTGCTGCCATTAAGGTTTTCAAATTAGAAATGCAGGGCCATGTATTTGTCGTGACGATGAAATACATGTCTTAAGGGGATCTTGATAAATGGCTCCACTCCCTTGCAATTGTTTCTTAAGAACAATGATAGATGTGGCATATGCACGACCACTGATTTAGAGCTGGAGGCCTAATATCAAATATGTTGCAGTCATTCAAATTGAGCAGCAAACTATGAAGAAACCAACATCACAAGGAAGATAGAACCACTTGTTTCTTTGCTTTGCTAAACCAAAGTTGTTTTTCATCTCCAATTTTCTTTTCTTGAGAACATCATTTGCAGTTTCTATGCATAGCCAATATCTAAGTAATTCATATCTCCATCGCCTCTCTATTTACTTTTTTTTATTCTTGTAGTAAACTTTATTTTGGTACCCGAACTATTTTTATTAATATCAATTTGGGACCTTAGTAATTAATAATGACTCATTTAGTATCTAATTTTACTGTTACTATTACTTTGGTAACTAATTAATTCTACCCTTTATCTATTTTTCTATTATTATCTTTTTATGTAATGACTGTTAGTTTATCGTATCCTTAGATATTAAAATAATAGATAATTAATATATCAAAGAAAAATTCACATAAGATACTATCAATATATTTTGGTTTAATTTGAACCAATTGACTTTCACTTTTATTGGCTTAATTTAGTTATCAAGATATTATATTTTTATTATTTTGATACTTTTCACTATCTTTAATATTTCTTAATATTTATTGAAAAACTCATTGTTAAATAGATTTAAAATTCTAATATAATAAACATTTAAAATGTAGATATTTGTTCATTGTCGTAGTTTTCTGGTTTTAATCGAGAAACCAAAATTTGATTGCATAAATTTAATTTAGATTCAAGAATTTCAAAGATTAATATGCAAATTGTTGAACTTTTCGAAGATTGCAATACAATACATTTTGAATTTTACTTTTAATACAAGTAATTATTAAGTAATGAGTTATTTTATAAATGTTGTCAATAAAGTAAGTAGAATATAACAAATATTGATATATTATTAGGTCGAATGGTTTAACAAAGACAAAATATATTGACTGAATTTTATTAAAAAAAATGGTATATTTATTTATTATACTTATTATCTAAAGGTAAAAATGACCATTGCTTAATATAAAATCAATAAAAATCATCAATTGAGTATCTAAGTGCTGTTGGGTACTATTTGGATTATTTGTAATTATTTAGGTATCAATATGACATCAATGAAAAAATTCGATAACTAACATGAATTTACTCGTATTATATATACATGTACATATATTTATTTTGTTTTCTTTGATCAATTTCACTGAAAGTATACTGTGAGTACTATAGACTAGTTGGGGCAGTAGCGATCGACTTAATTCTGCAGACTAAAAATACTTGTGGGGATGACTGCAATTTGTACGTTGTGTTTAAACACTTGGCAATATTTTTACAAACCTAAACTTTATTCTGAAACCTTTTCAAAGAAAAACCAAAAGGCTACGCAACAAAGCTCCCCAAATTGGTATAAAGCCAATGGCAATTCTTGACAGAATGAATTTGAAATGAGAATAGTTTGTTCACAACAACAGATGAACCAACAGAAGAGCTGAGGCAGAGGCAGCTACATTCTTAGCGCTGTTGGTCACGGCATAAAACCATCTTCAGCATCTCACACAAAGAAAGATGTGCATGACTGGTGGGAATATGCAGGCAAATTTAAGGCGGTGACGGCAGTCAATTTGTCTTCATCAAGAATGTCAAGGTTGTTTAATATATTACCCTGCATTTTTGCCCATAAGTAATATTTACAAGAAGATTCAGACAGCAGAAAATAGAGAAAGAGTCTTTCCACACAAGGATTTGAGCTAGTGAGTGTTGAAACATAGGTAAACCAAATTTTACTATAAGGGAATGTTGTTAGAACAGTCATGGAGCATAATTTCTTCACACATGAGGCAACAAATGCATAGATGACAGTTATACCTGCAAAGGCCAAAGGCTTTGTCAGGTTTCATTCTTAAGTTGTTTTTCTTTATTTTTGAGAGATGTAGAGAGTGAAAGATGAAGCTATGTGTGTCTGTGTTTTAGAGTTTTTAATATGTTAATTTTGTGTCTTGTTTTGGTATAGATAAATATAAATAAGTTAAAACATACAAAATTATGTGTCTTTTAAAGACATAAGCAACCATTCAAGATGCTTTTGGTTGTTTGTCAAATAATGAAGAAATAAAAACAAATAAAGCCAAAATGTTTTATGCCAATTCTAATGAAATGCATTTTAAGACTATCAACACAATCATATTTTGAAACCGAAAGAACCATAGGTTTCAACTTAGGTACTGTTTCAAAGTTAAGTTTAATTTGTTTACCGCACCGCATGACCTTTGAAGGTACCCCACAAGCAATAACTGCATCTTACTATCATCTTTGTCAGCATCACTCTCGTTGAGTATACATGGTTGCTAAAGGAGTAAAAGAAGCCACCAAGGGAACTGTTAAGGTCTGAATTAAACAACAATAATAAAAAGCATGGGAAACAGCACTAAAGGAACTGAAGAACAAGAAAGCTATTGAAAATCCTGCCAAGGTGTAAGCAGCTTGTGAAGTAGTAAGATCAGCTCGTGACTAAAGCAAGTATGAGCTCTAGTGAGGTGCTTTTATCAGAAGCCAACAAGTAAGGAAGTACACTAAATATATCACCACAATTTGGAGTGCGTCGTGACCAAAATCAGATCAAACATTCTGAACTTACATTAGAATATGTCTGGACTGAGTCTGCAAACAAACTGGCATATGTGTCTGTTTCTTATTTCAAAATGTATGGTTAAGAAGGAAATTGAAAGTAGTAACTACAACAAAATGAACGCTTTTAAAATCTATGAAGAATTATATGCAAGTGATCTTCAAAGTAATTAGCCTAAAATGTCGGAGATCCAAAGTGCGATATAATATACTTACAATTTTTCTCTTAGAATTACAACGACAAACGCTCCAACCTATGCTGATTACAGCCTTGAAGACCTTCTGTCCATCAAATTTGGCCCAGCCAATATAGAGTCCCCAGATTTGATCAGGAAGAGCAGTCAGTTCATTATCTGGATCCATATTCATTTTTTAAATTTGTTGACAAATCAACATATAGCAAGCACAATAAAAGAGAGACTGTAAGTAAGAGAAAAGGGTAATGATACATTATAAGTGACATTCAGCTGACAATGATACATGCAAACGGGAAATAATTCTTGAAACCTGCATATGTCTGGAGAAGCCCATTACTAAAAACGCCTGCTAGATGAATTGGTTCAATTGGCAAAGTATTGTCAACCCCTGCAATTATCAAACGAAGTTTGATACTTCTACTGTAGATAATTAAGAGAGTTGGAGTAGTGAAAAGAAGGGGCATACAGTCTCCAAATTGAGGAAGACCCCACTGTTCTGGCTGGAATTCTAGGAGGGAGTGAAGTGTGGAATCAGCAATGGAATATGAATCAGATTCAATTTGGAGTGATGGCACTGCTACAACTTTCATTCCAGCAGCCTTTCCTGCTTTGACACCAACACTGCTAAAAAAACATATGAAATTATTAATAACAGTTCACCATGAGAGAAAGCTATGCTGGCTAATAAGAGCCAAAGTTTCATTGGTAAAATAAAAACAAATAAAAGTCAGTTCTGCCAATTAAATGATACGTGGAAAATAGCCCGTAAAATCCAAATCTCACCGATCAGAGAAAAGGGATATATCATATAAACCTAGAGAGATAAACATTCGTGTAAGCACTTTACATATCAAATAAGTATGTTACAGTGAGTCTTGCCGCCACAAACACTAAAGGGGAGTTTGCAATAGTTTCTACTTATGTTGCAAAAATAAATTATAACAAAATTGTAAGTTAATAAATAATAAAAGTTGGGAGTATTTGAAAATAAAAATTAAAACTGAAAAATGGTGGAAGTTGGGGTGTTTGAACAACAGCTTAAAAGTTTACGAATAAACTGCAGAAGTTGAAAGGGAGTTGCTTAAGTTGAGTTGAGCTGCTTGATCTCGAGCTCGAGTTTTCCGTGCTTGAGTCAAGCCTACTCGAGCTCGAGCTCCATTATTTAAGTTTGTGAGCTGTCGAGCCTTTTTCATTTTTTCAATATTTTTATTTTTTTTTTTTATTTTTAAGTATTTTTATATATCTAACTGCATATTCAATATTATATCAAGTTCATATTCTAAATTCACTATATATTAGAATTATTAATCAATATCTCATATTTTAATTTGAGATAATAAAAGCAATAATAAAATATGCTATTTCTATGTAATTATCTAATATCTATCTAAAAATAAGATTAATCAAGAATTTAGTAAGTTTTGATTTTTTTCGTAAATAATTATTTTAATACAAATGCATATGGATTTTATTGTTACATTTCAATATCATTTGTAATCTCTTGTACTTCTATAAATTAACAAGTTCTAACAATTAACTTACAATTTTTATATTTAATTATAAGTATATATTTGTACCAAAAAATACATAATATCTAATCTATTTTTACTGCTAACAAACAAAATTTGGTGATTTTCATGAATTAGTCGATAATAATAACAATTATGGTTGAACAATTTTGCTTATCTTCATTGTTATTTCATTTTTATATATATATATATACATACACAGATATATATACAGTGAGATATCAATCACTACTTGATTTAAAAAATTGTTCTTTTTACTATAAAAAAATTTAGACTACCATCATCATATTTTAAAAATATCATGACCATTCTCATTTTACGAAAATAGATTATGTTTATATATTCTAATAAAATTAATATATTACATAATTCAATAAAAAGAACTTTATTTGGACAAATATCTTTTTAAAATTTGATACGTATATAAATATAAAAAATTATGTGCATTAGATAATTTGATGCATATTTTCTATAAATTTACTAATTATGTTACTGCTAAACTAATATTAGATATATAATAAAGATGTTATGCAGTTATATATTCAAATAAGAAAACCTTTTGAATTTGCTTTTATTTATTCATTCACATTTTGCATTTTCATATCTTCTATTGCCCAAGAAACTAGACATAGAATCAATTATTGCTCGAGTCCTAAATTTTCGATCTGTATGTTGGCAACACAACCTTCTGGTAATATGGAAAATTTTTGTTCCGAGGAAAAAAATGTATAAAAGATCAAGCTTTAGCTCAAGCTTGTTTTTATCCGTCGAGCTTGTTTTTACCGTCAAGCTCAAGCTCAAGCTTGAAATAAGGAACTCAAGACTGAAATTTTGAGCTTGGCTTGTTTGTACTCATAAAAAACTGTTTATAGCTTTTGGCTTAAATCAACTTAATTTAATTCAGCAATCAGCTGATAAACGCTTGTAATAAACCCTTGCAAACATCCCCAACTCATTCAAATACTCAATGTGAAAAAGGTGAACATCCTCTAATTGGTAACATTTCAAAGAATGGGTCCGCAATTAAAGCTTCTAGGTGAATGTAATCATAAGAGATTCTCATAAGGTCCTTCAATTACTAAACAACAGATGTTCTCTGATATTTTAGCCACTCAAATAATTGCTAGTACTGTTTGATTTCTAACGAAAGAAGTTCTTCTACAAGTTGGCGAGAAGTTTCACCACGAAAAAAGAGCAAAGACAAATTAAGTAAATAAAAATAAACAAGGAGAAGCCCAAAGGATCCAAGAGACTCTCAGAATAAAAGATAAAACTTCACGGTTGCAGAAGCCAGCAGTATCTTGCCGTGGAGAATTTGTACAGAACAATTGTTAACAGAATTGTTTCATTATTTATAATTAAAAAAAAAAAAAAGGAAGCAAGTACAGTATTGTTTGAGATGGCTGTTATTCCAGAGTGAGCTATAGTTAAATTTATTCGGATCGTAAATCCACTCAAAACATGGAAGTAAACTAACTCCTTTCAATCTGCTCATGCATTCAGTGTGGATGGAAATGATTCAAGAACAACTTAAGTAACTCAAATTGCATATGATTTCAACAAAGTTGTCATGATTTATGTCTCTTTGATTTGACATCAATTATAGGGTGTATATGGAGGATAATCTTCAAGCAATAATATCAACAGTAACGATAAACTTACGGGGAGTCTTCAATCACGAGGCAATGCAATGGATCCACTTCCATTCTTTTTGCAGCTTCCAGAAATCTGATCAGTAGCAAATGTTGACAATACAGTCGGAATTAAATAGATATTACCAAAATAAAATTAACAAGATAGCATCAGAATTTACCTAAGATAATGCTTCACTATATGAAAGTTATATTATATTCATAAAAGATTCTATTAAATGTTTACTTTTGATGGAAGTGAATCACAACTCTTGATCTGATAATGAATTTTCAGACAAATAATTTCAAGACGAAGTACACACAAACACATATTTGAAGCATTAGCAAAAGAAAATACAACTTCTAAATTTATGGAAAACAAAGTGACAATCCAAAAAAGTGTTGCCAATAGTGCAAAATCTGTCTTACATGTCTGGAGAGGGTTTCCCTGATTTAACCTGATCACTTCCAAGAATCACTGTAAAGCGTTCTTTCCAACCTACAAACAAAGAAAAAAATAATCTGAAGAAAAAACTGAACAAGAGCCTATATAGTGAGAACTTCTTGGAAGAAAAAACAGAAGAAAAAATAAATCTGAGAAAATAGTGAGAACTATATACTAGAGGCAAATGGGAAAAGAAAACAGTGCACAAGGAAATGTGTTGTCAGTTATCTAGAAACAATATATTTTATTATTTTATAATATGCTCAGGGAGCTACTTTGCTGTCTCATAGAGACCTTTCTGAAGTGATTACTTGTAATGAGAATTGTAGGCTGAATCTCACTACACAGCAGCGACCGAGATAATGATGTCATATCTGACTATATAGAGGACTTCTAACTGTAGACAGAATGTAACATAGAGGATGATAACTTTAGCACACAAAAGAAAAGAGTACAGGAAACACTACCATCGTGGTGTGATATTTTTCCATCAATATTTTTCCCTAGAGAATTTGACGCAAGTGCAAATGGTACTCCATGCTTGTGAAGATGTTTCATAAGACGATTGGCACCAGGAAGTGCTTTGGCCAGTAGCCACCTACATGAAACAGAGTATATTGAGACACTATCTGTGAACAGTCAGCAAAGGGAAAAATGTCTACTGCGTAAGTCAGGCTCATTAAAGTTTTTAAACCTCGACAGACCTAGACAGAATTTTTATCATTGTATTACCAGTTTAAATCATCATTTCATATTAAAATTCAAGGTGTCCAGCAGTGGAGCAATAGAAGAAATCTATTCATGGTGTAATTATCAATTAAAAGATTGACCTGCTTGACTCATAATATATGGAGAAATGTCAGATGATAATTTGCACACAGTTTGTGAAATATTATTTGACCAACAGGAACATTGTTAATACTCAAAAGGCACATTTAGACCTCTCAACCACCAATTTTCAAGAGTAAAATAAATTAATTATGAAAAAAGTGCTTCTCCAATAGCTTTTGAAGCTGAGACTTTACAGCAGTCAATCTCAAATTAATTGACCAAAGGGACAAAGGCCACTAAACCATATGGAGAAATGTCAGATGATAATTTGCACACCAGTTTGTAAAATATTATTTGACCAACAGGAACATTGTTAATACTGAAAAGGCACATTTAGACCTCTCAATCACCAATTTTCAAGAGTAAAATAAATTAATTATGAATAAAGATGCTTCTCCAATAGCTTTTGAAGCTGAGACTTTACAGCAGTCAATCTCAAATAAATTGACCAAAGGGACAAAGGCCACTAAACCATATGCTGGTTTCTGAAATGTTTTTAGTTGATGGGGCAAGCTTTATTATCCAGCATCAAGTTGGCCAGTTACTCTACATTACAGCCCTGCGGAGGTTACATTACCCTTTTCATTACTAACGATTGCAAGAATTTCACTAGTTTGGTTAATAGAAATGACACTTCTTTAATCTGATATTGATGGATATAGACAAAGAATTTGGTGACAACCAACATATAGAATAAACCATCCTCTATGTTACTTTCCAACTGCTACAACCAATGTAACTTACTTAAATTCCATCACATTTTCGCACTGTTACGTGCACTCTTTTTTTATTTTTTTATATCATTTTACAGCTATCCATAACTAGTATTCTGAGATAACAAAGGGTTGTCATCACAAATTAAAAGTATCAAAATTGCAGATAAAGCCAACAGTCAGTGACAACCATGAGGAGTAGTATACGGCCTACAACTACACAAACACATTGCCACAAATCATAGCTTCAATTTTGAAGAGATGGCATGACCAAAGATGACAAAAGATAAAGGTTGAGATACTCACTTTCCATGGTACATTGGTATAATTTCTTGGACAAATTGCTCGGGTGTCAATGGAAGATCATAGTCATTCACTATTGCAATAGATGATTCCTTAAAAGTCAAACCCAATCTCTTCCTTTCCTTATCACTGTCCTGCACCTTCCCATATTTTGCCAAGAACTCCTTCAGAATGCTCTTCGTGACTTGCTCTGACAACACACACACACAATCCCACAAACACCACATCTACGTTACCCCATTCCAAAAAACCATCAAATTCTTCCGGCCCAGAAAGCAGAAAAATCAAGAAAAGGAGAAAAGATCAGCACCTGTGTTCAAAAGGGTCCCGTCCAAATCAAATATGACGGCTGATATCCGAGCCATTGAATGTGAATCCTCCATTGCAGCACCAATAAAGCACAAAACTACAAATGCCTGCGTTCACAGTTTGCTGTGAGGGTTGAGGGAGAAGAGATGGAACTCCACATCAATATAAAGAGGGTGGCGGCAGAAGGATTGATTCCCATTGCCATAAGCCAATATGGCCTGGTGGTGATTAGCGCAACGAAGTGCGTGTGCCTGTGTGTGTTTCCGCCTTTTTCTCCAGCAAGATTGGGTTGGGCAGTCATTGAGAGTTGGAGGGGAATTTGAAGATCATTTTCTGGTATATGCCAAGTGCTACAAATCAATTCCCTTGCCAAACACCTTTCATGAGAAATCTTCAAATACAAAAATCCTTCGGCTTTGTTTACTTATATTTTTTACGGCAATTTTTTCATCGGTACTAATATAGAAAAGAACAGTATTTTCAACTCAAACACCATATCACCGATTGTAATATCTTTTTGGGATAATTACAATCCCCTTCTTTTATATTTGGTATAATTACACGTAAATTTCTTATAATAACACTTCTAAGGCTAGTTTCTATCTAACAAATAAATTCCTTTATTAGTCAAATTCAGCGAATTTACTAATATTAACAAAAAAAATTAAAATATTTACCATCAATTGATTTATTACTAATACAGGCTAGATAAATCTTTTCATGACTACATTACCCTCGTACGTCTTCAAAGGTTAATGCATTAGAGGAGATATATTTTTAGTTTTAAAGATAGTTTAGTCGAAAAAAATTATTTGACCTGCAATAAATCAGTAATAAGTCAATTGATGTTAAATATCAATTTTCATTCAGTTTTTTTTATAATATCAGCAAATTTAGTGAATTTTGACTAACAGAGAAACTTATTTTTTAAAAGAAAACAAACTTTAGGGGTGCTAGATATAATTTTTCATATCACAGATATTTACATATAATTATACCAAATCTCAGAGAATATATGTAATTATTCCATTTTTTTATTTTATCAATTATAACTTTAAATTGGTTTTCTTTTATTCTTTTTATTTTTTTTAAATATGAAATATTAATTTATATATTTTACTTTTACTTATTATATACAAATATAAGAAAGAAATACTTTTTTTACTCACATACAGTGTATTCTTGTTTTTGTTTGATAAGTATTTTTATTACTAAAGATTTTAAATTTTGTATATATGAAAATTATATTAATATAATATTAATTAATTAATTAATTTTCTAGTACAAAATAAAGAGAATAGTTATTCAGTAAAATTATAAAAAATATTCTTTTATTCTCAATTTGTTCAGCAAAATTTGATTAACAGGTCAAAGCTTAAATTTTTTCATCAGTTTGTCTGATCGTAGTAAATAGTATTAATTTATTATAATTTTTACAATATAGTGATTTATAAGGAATAATAAATATGTTTTATGCGAATCACATTCTTTTAGAGGAATTTATATGACAGAATAATAGGATAATATTTTACACAATATATTCTATTAAGGGAGAATTAAATCTTCACCCCTTAACCTATAATATATTTACACAAATCAATCATAGTTTTTGAAAATTATACATCCACCCACCGGTCATCATTATTTAAACAAACCATTTAAAAATTACATATACACCCCCAATAAACGTCAACAGCATTATACAAACTACTTATACTTTTTTATTGTTATGGGTGGTTTTTATAATTATGATAAAAATAATAATAGTTTATATAAATAGACTGTAGATCAGGAGATCTAAATTTAATTATCCCTTTTATTAATTGAATAAGAATATATATATATATATTATTTGAAACTTATAAAATATTTTTTCTCAATGTATAAAAATATAATAATATTCTATTTTTATTTTCAAAATATTTTGTAAATAAACTTATCAAAAAATAAATATTGAGTTTTGTATGAATAAATTTGTATTATTGTATATAGTAAGATGATCATTAAAATTATATATCATTGTGCAATTTAGAATTATAATAATACTACAAATTATAACACGGGGTTCATGATAGTATTTATAAATTTTCGTATTTACGATAAAGTTCTCAAATTTGACCATCATGTTCGACTCCTTGTTCACCGTATTTGTATTGGTAGCTTATCCAGGCCATCATGCAATTAAATATTTTACTCAAATGATTTCATCCTTTCTTGATTTCAGCTCCTATTAATGCTTATTGTGTTGACTAGACCTAATAAATTTTGTAATATCAATGAGAAAATATTGAAACTGAAGGGAAATTATATCAATATGGTTTATAATCTATGTGTAATATTCTCATGAAAAATAAATAAATATTAATCACACATTTCACTTGCTAAACTTGATCCCTGCCTCAATTATTTCTCTAGAGCCCAAAACAGAGGAATGGACTTCCATCTAGCAGCCTAACAGGATTGGCTCTGCTGATTTGAACCCAAGGTATCAAGCCCATATTTTTTACATTTAAACTGACTTGACAGGATAAAAAAAAAAATAGATCCAACTCAACAAGATTGCTCGACAAACAACGGACATAACACGACATATAAATTTTCAAAGTTACAGGCTACGTCACTCTAAAAAATCTCCAACTAAGCCCCCTATATTCTGTTGAAACCGATGCTGGAAAGCAGCAGGTAACAAATTTTCCAACTTTCAATTGACTAGCATTGTCTTTTCAAAAGGTCGTAACTCTGGAAGATAACTCGAAATTTTGTATGGATACTCTCATTTCTAAGCCAACATCTTAATGATTCTACTGACATACAGTTTGCCCTAACTAGTTTTCGAATTTCGCTCTAAATCCCTATATAAATAGAAATCTTGTTCTAGTCAAAGGTTAAGTCACTTTTAGTTAATAATTATAAGACATATAGTTTGCGTGATTTAAAAATTTCTCTTACGGCTACAGTTGCTCAAGATCTGTTTCTACTAGAGTTGTTTAAAATGAAATATAATAAAAGGTCTCTCATTAATTATTATACTGACGTCCCTATAAAATATTATAAAATTATAATTTGGTCCCTAACCAAAAAAAATTTGGGGGACTAACCCCCGACACCCCCCCCCCCCCTCTAACCTTCCCGGGAGAAATTGAAATGATAATCATTGAATTTGAATATAATGTTGGGTCAGATTTCATACTCTAATAAATATTACGGACCAAAATGAAGTCTAATACTTTTTTAATAGAAAACACCTTCTGCAAAGAAGATAACAAGTGAAAATTGTTGCAATTTTTATTACAGTAAATGTTCTTTTTCCTAATTCATGATTAACCTTTTTCAATTTGCTAGGAAAATAATTTTTTATCTTAAATATCCAGACCAAATTTTTGTGAACATTCTTGAATCAAATAAAAATTGGCACACATTAAACATAGAATGCTAATAATTTGAACTTCTTTCATAAATTAACTTAGGCGCTACCAAAAATAAAATCTAGTATCAACATGACAATCTTAAAATTATCATGTAATAATAATTTTAATTTTCACATATCTAATTTTCAAGAATTTATTGGAGATAAAAAAAAAAAAAAAATGTGTAAGTTGTTCTTGATAATCAGTAACACATTGCTATAATGACAATTCAATAACAACACAAATATAGTGATAATTGTATTTTTCGGCATTGTATTATCACTTTACACGATCATAGATTATCTTAGTGACAATTATATGCACAATTTTCTTGCCATTAATTACCATTTGTACCAACTTTTACACAAAAATCATTATGTTGACAAAAGAAAAATTCTTTTAATTAAGTACATGTAATCGGTGACAATTTAATACCATCAGTTAAGTTTTTTGTTACTAATATTCTCTCTTTTTTCCTTATGTAGTGTTTAATAGTACAAGAAAAAGATATTATTCAACTTTGATTTCCTTTTTGCCTAAATAGCTAGAAGGGTAAATTACTAGGGCTCCCTTGAGATTTTTCATAATTACAAATATCCTCTCGTTATTTGAAAAATTACAAATACCTTTCTAAAAATAACTAATACCATAACAAATATCTCGTTTTAACAGCTCATTATAGGAGAGTATTTGTTAGGGTATTATTATTTCAAGGAGATATTTATAATTTTTCAATCAACACAAAAATATTTATAATTAAATCAACCCTAAAAAAACCCTTATAATTTACCCTGGTAAAAGGTAGCACATCTTTGATTCCTGCTGCCCTGTGCTAACATGATTAAAAGGAAAAACAGAATGGAGAATAGCATCAAGTATAAACATTGTCAACATGCACCCAGTTGGCAAATTCCAGTACCAGAATAAATCCAGATAAGCAAATACTAATTCCAACCCCACCATCATAATAGATGCCGAAACTAGACCTTGAAAACACTAAAATAGGGACATGTGGGATCACTGACACACAAGTTTGAAGGAGATCTAGCATCTAATTCAAGAATAAGTCATCACCGATCATCATGTCTTAATAATAAATTTCCAAGGAGATCGTATATCTAATTCAAAAATAAGTTTGCAGTCCTTGAATTGAAATTCGAAAAGAAGATTCCTTTCAAAGATTGTAACCTTTTCAATTTAATTTCAAACAGAAGATTACTGTGTCCATGTCTTGTAGCTATTTTTTGAGAATGCAATTATGTGCATGAGCAACTTTATTTATTTGATGTACACTCGTGCATACGATCGGGCTTGAAGCTTATAAATCACTGAATTCCTCTTCTACTGCCGATGCAAACCACCACTAGCCAACATCATTATTAAATTAAAAGATTAAAAGTTTTAAAATTAGATTAAATCTTGCAAAAAGATTTTCAAAAATTAATCTTGCCTTAGCATTTTCTTACTAAACATTTGGAAATATCAAATTTTACTTCTCTTTATCGTAAACAACTTGGAAAAAAGAAAAACTGAAACTGTTCTTCGCTTCTGCTCCCCTTTCCGCTTCTACTATCATCACCAAACGAAGCCTGTTTTTTCTAGTCAATGATTTATTGTCTTTTTTTCCCTTTGGTAGAAATTCAGAAGAGTCATTTACCACTTAGACTGTCAGATTTGACGACACAAATCACAGCTACTTCCCACAAAGCAAATGCCATCATATATCCGTGCCACAATATCAATCAAACTGAACCCCTGTGGCTAATTTATACTTAACATTCCCCACTAGAAATTTCCACTGCACATTTCCATCGTATTTTTCCTTCTAACCGAATGCAAAACTGTTAAAAGAACAAAAGAATACTTAAAATGCTTCACACTTACCGCGAGGCATCCAAGTTTTCTGATTTTAAATGAAATCAATTAAGAGACTCAAAATTGACTGAAAAAGTTCCACATAAACAAGGTAGCCTTCCAAATGTGACTTTGCCACGTGGTCTACTAATCAACAGATCCCGGTTTTGGTGGTCTATAAAGTGGAGGCAAGAATAGATCGTATATGTCCGAAATGGCATGCAAACACAGAGAGTTCGATCTAGGCTAAGGTAGTCGCTAAAAATAAACCACCTATAGGCCACATCAAATTCACAGGCAAGGGGATCCAATATAAACCACAAGCCAACACCAATCATAAACAGTAAACAAGCCATAAGACACGACTGTAAAACGAGTATCCAACTACGACAGAAAACAAACATCCCAGCTGAAATCAATGTTCTCTTTATCCACGGATGTGGCAGGCCCTAATCATCCAGAAGCCTCACTGCAAAGTGAAACAGCAAATCAGAACAGTCTAGCTATATATCAACCTGTGAACTACTACAATAGACATGGAAATAACTCACCTCTGCACCCTCACCTCCAGCTTTGGCAGCATCCAATTTTTGGGCTTCGTCTGCAAGAAAGGAAAATGATGTTAACAAGATTCGATATTTTCAGATACAAGGATAAGGAATTATCCAAAGAGGTTCTCCAATTCAATGGCACATCAAATGAAATAAATTTCCAAGCCACATGAGACTGATACTAGGGAGAATCTTCAATTCTCTTCTCAGACTTGAATGAAACTAATCCAATTTTAGAATCTGTTCCAGAAAGGAGGTTTTGTCTATAGGAAGCTAAGATGAGTGATCTCGTTAACTGTTCCAGGATGCACCAAAATATTACAAATCACAACAGGGATTCATGTTCAAGTCTGAAAAGGACAATCCTCACGAGTATCTTTATCGTGGTGGCTCTATCTATCCGCAGAATAAGGCAAAGAAGAAAATTCAAGTTTTGACACTAACGCAAAACTGGAAGGAGTATTGCCCAGATGCATTTATTATTTAAATGCATTCATTTAACTTAGCAGAGTAATAACTTTAATATTGACAAAGATAAACGTGAGAGTATCATATGCAAATTTGACATAGGCAATATTGACTTTATCTATTTCCTGCAAATGGCAAGTTCTGCCAGTTTTACAACTGCTGAAGAACATTGGAATCTTTATCCAGAAAAAGCACAGAAATATACAATAAGAACCTTGTCTATTTCATTTATTCTCACAGAATAATACTGCCAGTTAGCCACTTCTGAAAAATATCGCAAAAAGTTAAAATTCAGTGGTCCTATCATCAAGAAGTTGCAGGTCCACCTGGAACTAACATCTCATGTATAGGATTTAAAACATAGTTACATATCAATATAAAAGCAACAAATGTGCACCTACAACATAAAACTCAGAATACAGTATCTTAAATACATGTACATCAAATAACCAGAGGCCATGCACAAATAGACACATCTACTGGCTCCCAGGAAATGGTAAAAGGTCACAATATCAACAGCACATCTCTACTCTATTGCATCACGATGTCCACAACATAGGTTTATTCTTTGACATAACAAAGTTTCTTCTTGCTTGCTTGATCACATGATAGTTCCAATTTCACTTGCATTTATATCATGTGTTTAAAACTCGTGGAAATTCCAACACGAAACCAGATTTGACAATTTTGAAGTGCATATTCTTTCTCTGAGAGAAGGTGAGGACTTACTAAAAAGCGAAGTTCATTAGATAATAATGATTGATGATGCCAAGAATAAAAATATTAGTAGTTAAAAGAAAATTATTAAGGGACTGAAAAATTTCTGCTCCAATATTTATCAAGAATACTACATTACCTGCATCCTCCGGGATGTCAGAGGTCCAGAGTGTCAGATTGTCCCTAAGAAGTTGCATAATCAAGGTGCTATCTTTGTATGATTCCTCGTTCAAGGTATCAAGCTCGGAAATTGCTTCATCAAAGGCTTGCTTGGCGAGGTGGCATGCCCTGGAGGTACAGTTAAGTTAGCTGAAGAGTGATAAAGATACAATTCAATACCGATTAGATTCAACAAAAACAAAAATAAGCCAAACCTTTCAGGTGAGTTCAAAATCTCATAGTAGAAGACTGAAAAATTCAACGCCAAACCCAAGCGGATGGGATGTGTTGGGGGTAACTCTGCCTCAGCACTGGTGGTAGCCGTCTTCAAGCAAGTACCAGCAAAAATATAAGCACACAGATGCAGATAGGTAGATTAGTATGTGGATGAAGAGGGTGGATCAAGGTTTCACACTATGCGACAGCCAAAAATGGTTTCCAGAATCCATTAGACCACTCACGTGCGCTACCTAAACAAACTCCTGGCTCTTATAACTTAAGACAAGGCGGGCTTGAGTGGCTATGATTTCCAGAATAACTTAGATATTTCATTGTTATTTATTAGAGTGGAAAAATATTATTCACACTAAATAAAGAAAAGGCCTTCAATTTGCAGGAATTGATATGTTACGCTTCAGCAAAATAGAAGGCAAGAAACAAGAATAACAGCGAGATCAGAAGTCAGGAATTGCAAGTGCAATTTCATATTGAAAGAGACAAAAAAAAATTATATTAACACCAAATACTTATATTCTAATTCAACAGGGATTAAAATATAAGATGCGCTTTAAGCATCATTTCCTTTCCCTTGAATGAATCAAGAAATCCTTTCCTCCTTCTCATACACAAGAATTATGATATAGTCCTTCCAAGTAGAAGTCACACACCAACTCCTTAAGGGAAGGGCCAAATTGGGGGTCAAAAGTGTAGGCAACGCAAGCATAGACTTCCGTTATGCTTCCAATGCTCAGGTTGTTTCCCTATTACAGATGTGATATGAAACCATCCGACGGAAAGAATGAACCAAAATTGCCATGGAAGACAAGTATACTGGTCAAACATATATCACAAGCCCCGCAGCATATAAGAATCTAAGTTATCAATTTCAAGCATCCAGACATATATATATATATTGTTTTATCCATTCTTAGATTCAGTTTTCTAATAGATAGTCGAAGCAATATCACTTACAGCACACACACAAGCATAAGCCCTATAGACATCCTAAAGTTGACTGGGCTGAGGGAAAAAAGAAGGTTCAGACGTGTACATGAAAATGTTAATAAAAATACAAGTGAATTGTACCTCGTATGCTTTCAGTGACTGATCAGCAACCTCTTTCCTATCATTACCCGTCTTGAACTCAGCAAGATACCTATAGTAGTCCCCTTTCCTACAAACGTGAGAGAAAATCAATTCAGCACCAAGTATAAAGTTACAAACTCAAAATTGCAAAATAGAACAGACGGCGAAAGGCTCCTCACATCTTATAGTAGAACACTGTGGATTCACCAGCCGTGCACGAGGGAATCAGATGTTCATCAATGACAGTCATGATGTCACTACAAATATTGGTGAGCTCTGCCTCCACCTTCTGTCGATACTCCTTGATCCGCTTAGCATTCTGCTCGTTCCCTCTTGACTCTTCCTTCTGCTCAATTGATGACAAGATTCTCCATGAAGCTCTTCGGGACCCAATCACATTCTTGTACCCTACTGATAGCAAGTTCCTCTCTTCTACTGTCAATTCCACATCCATCTTGGCCACCTTTTTCATTGATTCAACCATCTCTGCAAAATCCATTTCAAAGGTTTTTGAACCAAAAGACAGATTTATTTTTCATTGTGTAAGATAAGTACAATGGCATTCCACAAAAACCAACTTTCAAATTAACTTTTGGGATCAAGCAAAGGCACCAGTAAGAAATTGCATGCCAGAGAACTTCAGAACAGTATTTGCTTCACAAGAATCAAGAATGTTTTAGCTTTACCATATGATCTATTCATAATTACATCTCTACCCTATTCACATTTTTGCCCATTATGCCATTCCCCAGAGAGGAAACAAATACAATAGATCAAAATGAGAAAACAAATGCACTGCGAACTACTCCGTCAACTCTACAAGGACCAAAAAATCAATTAAAGATAAGTAATAAAAACGAAGACAAAGGAATCAAAACGGCACAAGGAAAACGATGAGACTTCAAACACCACTGAGCTCAAAACCTCAGGTCAGTCACAAAGTCGGAAGGCACTGATGTAGAAATTTCAACTCCCAAACCTCCGAACCATAGCTACAGCAAGCAGCTATATCAGCTACCTAAAGTTCACTTCTTCAAGCTCCCCAAAATTAGCATGTAATCAAACAAAACGATAAGGCAACAAGATCCATACTGAAATACATCTATACAAACTATTACTCTGTCGATAAAGGAAAAGGGCTTACCGTCATAGCGCTCGGCCTGCTCGGCGAGTTTAGCGAGGTAAACGGCGGTCTCGCGATCTGCAGATGAAGCCATCGCCGATCCAAGTGACTGGAAAAATTCGTACTTTCTCTCTCTAGGTTCCGACGACTGCCGATTTATTGCGACTCGACAACGATTTCTACGGCAGGAAATGGAAAACAGGAGCAGTGTGAGGAGAGAGAAAAGTGGTTGAAAATATTTAGAGAAATCATTGATTGTCTGACCGGCTGGTATGTTCTGCTCTTTCCCTCCGGTTTCTTACGTTTTCAACTAAAGTCGTGGGACTTAGGCTCAATAAAATCGATTCTCTCAGCTGTGGCAACCCAAGCACGATTTCTAATCCAAATTAAAGTTAACCCTAATTTAATTGAAAATTCGTCAATTATCATATTAATATTTAAGGTAAATTACAAGAAGTTCCCAAAAGTTTATCATAATTATAAATATCATCTCGTTATTTGCATACGTACGTATATTCTTCTGAAATTATAAATATCTTAATAAACATCCTCTTATAACAGCTCATTGTAGAAAATATTTGAAATTTTAGGCGAGTATTTATAATTTAACAAATAATAAGAAATATTTATAATTAAAAAAAAATCTTTTGAAAGTTTATTGTAATTCACCTA
Organism: Sesamum indicum; assembly: GCF_026168435.1. Classification (NCBI taxonomy): domain Eukaryota; kingdom Viridiplantae; phylum Streptophyta; class Magnoliopsida; order Lamiales; family Pedaliaceae; genus Sesamum; species Sesamum indicum. The sequence continues at coordinate 9,924,724 of NC_142668.1, forward strand.
ATCTTTATGAAGTCTAACTATAATTAGGTCTTGAGCCTACTAAGTATGAGTACTTAAGGACACTGAGGCCAATTTATTGGTGAAGTTAAGGTTTCGTAATATGCTTTTATACATATCAATTACTTTACTTTTAAATTTTATAATTTAAAATTTAAATTTTTAAAAAAATTATATCCTTTTGAAATACAATTTTTCTGTGTCTCGAGATGGGGTACCAAATTAATTATCAAATAAAATAATATCACTCTCTAACACGGTTAAAAAGTATATTTCAAATTTGATATAGATCGAAAAAAAATATACAACTTAAAAAGATACCATCTAGGGAATAGTAGGAAGAACAAGTTTGAAAAAAAAAAATACACATACTAATGAGGTCCAGAGAAAATATTTTGACTTAGGAGATATTTTACGGGACAAATAATACGAGTTCTTACATGGGATAAAAGGTATGAACTCCAAAAAATCCCGTATGAAGTAGGATTATGAGAAAGATATTTGAGGAAAAGTATAATTTCGTACTTTTAGAGAGGGTCTAAATGTAATAAATTATTTTTTTAAAATTCTGTCGATATTTTATTCATACAAATTGGTAGGAGGATTTCGTTTCACCTTTTTATTTATGAATGTGAAAACGTCCCATTATATAGTTATAATTTTTGGAGTTTACGTATATTACCGACAAAATTAACGTTTTTTTTTTGTGTTATTGATATGTATCTTGACATTTAATGTGGGACAATTTCTTAAAGGTTGTATCAAGATTTAATATTCCCGTCTCTATTATAATAGAAGATTTGTTAAGATTCGTGTCTTTTTATTCAGGTCGTTTCGATTTGATCAAAACTTTATAAGTATGTATGGATTCACTGTAACCAACCAATCATTTTTAAATTTATTATTTACGTGAAATTATATAATAAGAATAAAAACCCGTCCTTTATACCCCATATACAACTTTTGTTATCCTAATATTTCTTACAACCTTAAATATTTCTTCTTTACGACCCGTCTAACTTAGTATTCGAGGGCTATACCCAAGACCTTTTCAGTAGCTTTTTACTATTTTCTATCTTGTAAATCTTCATTCAAGTATATTTGATGAATTTCAAAAAAAATATTTAAATACTAATGATGTAAACAAAATCCCAAGCTAAAAATAATGACATCAATATTGTTGATGGCAAAGATGCTATAAATAATAACAATAATGTGGGATAATTACACTTTTCTCCTGTGTGTTTGATATAATTACATGCAACTCTCCATGATTTGGAAAATTACATCTAACACATTCGAAGTTTGCTTTCGTCTAACAAATAAGTTTTTTTGTTAGACAAAATTCACCAAATTTGTTGATATTAACAAAACCCTTGAATGAAAATTGATATGTGCCATCAATTAACTTATTGCAGGTCAAATAATTTTTTTCGACTAAACTATCGATATAACCGTGAAGATTCAAATGTATTAATGCATAAATATGTATAAAGGTAATTTGATCATAAAAATATTTATTTGACTTGTAATAAATCAGTAATCAATCAGAAGTAAATATAGTTTTTTCTCATATTTTTTAATAATATCATCAAATTTGATGAATTTTGACTAATGGAGGTATTTATTTGTTAGACATAAGCAAATCTCAGAGATGTTAGATGTAATTTCCCAAATCATAGAGAGTTTACGTTTAATTACACCAAACTTAAAAAAAAAAAGTGTAATAATAATAATAATAGATCTACCAAGAAATCAAGTAAATAAATAATTAGTATAAAAGTAGACAAAAGATCTACCCAGAAAAATGACAATTAAAATAATGGACACACCAAAATATTTAAAAAAATTTGGCAACAATAATGTGAGTTATATAGTATTAATTTAATTATTAGGTGAGTGATGTTTATTTTTCTTGGAGGAGCCATACAAGCTTGTCTCATGTCTTGTCTCCCCCTTCTTCACTTGTTACATTTCTTCTTGTCTGCCCAATGACTATGATCAGTTACTTCTAGGCCTCTGTTGCCTAAGGAAAAGGGTTAAATATAATTATCACTTATAAAGTTTTCATCCTACATCAATTATCCTCTTAAAATATTAAAATTTTCGAGAATCTCCTCGACTTTTATTTTTAAGTTTGAAAAGTTATTAATACCCTTATAAAAAATTTGCTTTGTAAAAAAAATAAAAAAATATAATGTCAAAATTACAATTTATTTTATTTTAGTTTCGCTTGTTTATCGAACTGTTTTTATTTTGTAATGTTAAAGTATCTGTCGCTCATTTTTTTTAAATTTTACTTATTTGTCAAATCAAGTTAAAAATAAACTTATACATATATTAATTCAATATTTTTTTATAGTTCAACAGCTCTTTTGGTTTTATTAATTGAATATTTGTTTTAGTAAATATGTAAAGATATACGCATATATAAATTTATTTTTAATTTGATTTTATAAGCAACTGAAACTAAAATAAAAAACGTACTTATGTATATAATAATGCTGTTAAGTCATCAAGCACCAGTGGTCTAGTGGTAGAATAGTACCCTGCCACGGTACAGACCCGGGTTCGATTCCCGGCTTGGTGCAAAGTATCTCAGGTAGCTGTGATGACATCTGCGCCCACAGAGACGGTTGGGTCTGTCTCCTCGTTCCGAAATTCGGATGAAAATGCGGCGTTGCTGAGCTTTACCTGTTTACTTGTTTTTTGTTTTTTTTTTAAATTATGTATGTATTCAATTATAATCACATATATATATATATTTATATTTAAAGAAAGTTGCAATTACATATTTATGTAAAATTCTATATATACATATTTTTAAAATTTTAGCTCTCTAACTTTTTTGGTTAAATGTTGAATCAAATAATAGTACAATAACTGGAAAATGTTAAGAGGCAAATATGGATTGATCTCTTTCATTCATGAATTGATGCTAATTTTTTTTTTTTTTTTGGTTATTCCTTGTATGAATTAAGAAGGGGCATTTCGTTAAATTTATTTAATTGGATAAAATAAAAAAAATAAATTAAAGAATTGATTGAAAGTAATAAAATAAATTTAATTTTAAGTGTATATGAATAGAAAAACAGTTTATTCAGTTCATATCTTATCTATCAAAGATAATTACTCTGAAACCTTAGGATTTAATAAATAGTATAGATATAAATTGAGTGTGAAACTATGAAAAAAGAAAATATTAAAATATTAAAATATTAATAGTAGGATTTTATTCATTATATTAACATGGCATGATCTATGTCGTTTGATATTTTCATATTCAATTCATATAAAAAAAAAAATTCCCTCAATGAATACGGTGATGCAACATGAGGATAATCCAGTTCATGTTTATTATGTGTGTAGTTTGATCCCTCCTAATCAAAGGTACTTAAAACTTAATTACGATGGAGCATCTAAAGGAAACTCAAAGGATGAGGTGGAGGTGGCTCTTTCAAAAACCAGACGAGGTTTGGGTGATCCGACGAACACTTATGTTAAATGGGCTGCATTGAGTTTGGAGCTGGTAAGGGAAAGACCATATATTAAAAAATATATATTTGTTTATACATATTTGATCCGCTTCAGAATTTCAGCCTTGAGCAATAATCTTGATCGTCTGATGTTCTTCAGACGGATCTAAAACCTGAAGCACAAAAGATTAGACTAGTCGGGTTTGTCCCTGATAAGAACACTCCGACGCCCAAGTTAGATTATGTTCTAAACGGAGATAGGTAGTAATAGAATAATGGGAGTGTTTAGAATTTCATTACCTTTCTCAGTAATCATTCCTCATATTTATAAAGCGACTTCGTATACTTAAGGTAAATACACATGTTTCAGATCTCATGCTTTTCTTTTAGATCAAACGATTCTACGTTGATCAAGCCTTCAGAACGCACAGCAGATATGTCTCCTTGATCTAGGGCATAATCCCTGTCATTAAACTTTTTACCTTATGAAGAATACTTGTCATAAAATATGATCTTCCTTGAAATCCTCTTTTCACCTTTAATCAGGGGATACTCTTGCCTTAATGATAACTTTCCATTATCAATATTCTTTTAAAAATATATTGATTTGATATCACAGTTCAATATAAAATGCAATTTCATTAACTAATTCAAATAATTGTAAAACTCAAATGATTTATAATAATTAAATAGACCATAATAAAAAATGTGTTATCCCTTTAACTTATAAATTGGGCTTTCATCCCAATGAACAAAATGTACATATTCTTAGGTTCCAAATCATGAAAATTATTAATGGAATGATAAACTATAAAGCATTGACTATGGCTAATTGGTAGAAGATTCTACACTACTTTAAATTCAATAAAAATTAAATAAATGGATATGTGTATTCTAAAATTCCCATGTATTTGGGTAAGATTCAATACCCTATTTATAAATTTTTAGTAAATTAATTAACTAGATTTACTTAATATTTAAAAAAATTAAACTTTTGTTTCAGAAAATATTCAATTAATATTTTTTGTATATTGATACTCTGATCATTTTTGGCAACTTCAAATTAACTTTTAAGTAAATGTTAATTACACTTAGATCTCCTTTAAAAATACAAAATTATAATTTTCATAATGAAGTTCTAAAAAATTATACTTACACCTTCTAGAACTCACCGTATACACCCGACCCCCTTTTGTTATGGTTTGGACAACAAATGCATACGTTAGCAAAAAAATAGCTTAATTTTTTTTATTTTACCCTGCATTTAGCATTCCTATGTAACGATTTGATACTTATAAAAAAAACATAATAATATTAGATGGATCAATGTTTGAGTCAAGTACATATATATATATATATATATATATATTAAGAAATTTAGGATTCGGAACATTTTCAGAACACTTTGTAAAATCAATGCTCTTGCTTTTGTTAAGAGGGTTCCGAAATATTATTTGATCCACTTAAATCTGTAGTATTGTGATTCGAGGTAGATGTGCCATTATATTACAAGAGACAATTGCAATTGAGTTGTTACCGCTGATGCAAAATAATTTTATTTTAAATATAAAAAATTCGATTATCGCATTCATCATTTTGTTAATATATAATTACTGTGTCAAAATTTTGAACACTTTTATCAATAAATGGAAGGAAAGCATCTCTACAGTGTTAGTATGTAAGCTGAAAATTCATTTATTTGGCTCATGAAGACTGAAGAATGAAGGTTGATTTGTGTGTGTTATATATTGAACAATCCAAAACATTCAGATTACCAATTGGTAGAGAGGTAGAACATATACCAACAAGCACCAGTGGTCTAGTGGTAGAATAGTACCCTGCCACGGTACAGACCCGGGTTCGATTCCCGGCTGGTGCAACCTCAATTATTCAGGCAGCTGTGATGACGATTGCGCCAGTAGCGACGGTTGGGTCCGTCGCCTTCGTCTGATGCTCGGATGCAAATTTGGCGCTGCTGAGCTTTCTGGGTGGGTTGACTCTTTCTTTTTTATATGCACCAAAATGTAGACGTATACATTGTGAGTTATGTGAATTTAGGAAAGTTTTTATAGCTCGTACAGTCATTTCACTTATAAAATTAAGTACATTTTGAATTTCACTTGTTTTAGATACATAAGATAAATTTTTACCAAAATAAATATTTTAAAAAATTGCGAGTAAAAGTTTATATACCAAAAAATTAAAAATATTTAAGACAGTTGTCGGATTATTTGATAGAGAAAGAGAACAGATCTAACTTTTACAATATGAAGTCTATTTATTAGTATCATCTACTAAATATAAATAGTTATGTATGTATTTAATAATATGTGATATGATGTTAGATATTATTAAAAATACACACACACATATGTATGTATATATTCATAATAGAAAAGTTTGCGAAACAATTTTAAGTTAAGTAAGAAAAGTGAATATATAAGATAAAAAGAAAAGTTTTATATTAAATTTAATAATGAAATATGATTTTTATTTTTTTTATTGAAACTGATATGATAATTTAAAGAGATAAACTAGTGATTAATATGAATTAAATATATAATAATTTAAATATTTTCATTAATTTAATTATTTATAAAATTTAATATGCTGAAAAATCTTGCATTAATTTGACTTATGACATAAATATGCAACTTAGTACATTTCTATTATATATCTAGTATTAATTTAGTAGGAACATAATTGGAAAAGATGCAGAAAATATTGATTAATTTGTATAAACACTCATTATACAAATTTTTGTACATTTAAATATTTATTCTAAAAATAATATGAAATATGGAAAAGATAGTAACTTTAAAGGTATATTAATTTTATTCTTATAAGTAAGATTGTGCAAAAGTCATAAAGTTCTTATACTGAATTAATTATTTAAGAAAATTGATTGCAATAGTATATATAAATATTAAGGTCATGTTTACTTCTTGTTATAAAAGGTGATATCTTTATAGACTCTAATAGTCATTTGTTTATTTATTTTTTCGCCAGCCCGTTACAACTTGGGCTGCCCCGATATTAAAGCCAATTTTTGATAATTTTCTGTTGATTGGATACTCACCAACATGGGCCATTTTTCCCTTTTTAGTAACTTCCGTTTTGGTCCTTGAAGGTAGGATGAAATGTTCAAATTGCCCTCGTTTTTTATTGTTATTATACCTGGTGACTCGTCAGGTGGATTTAATGCACTTGACACAAGATTGCGAAACTACTCAACACAACTTTTGTACCCCAACATTTCGCTCACAACAGAAGGCAAACTCCAAGAACAGGTAAAAATGACTTTTTCCAGTATTATGCTGAGAGCTGATTACTATGTTTGGATTTATGTTGTCACATTTTTCGAAAAAAGATAAAACACACCCAATGTTTATTTTTGTGTTTTTACACCTTATTTGTGTGTTTTTTTTATTTTTCAACTTTCTGTATATAATATATATATTTATATATAATATAAAAGAGACATGATTTAACAACAAACAGTGATTTTTGTCTTCCAAATCCCAACATCAAATCTACACCACTTATTTTAAAATATTTAAAATTACCTCAAAACACAAAAACACACCATCTATCTTCAATACACACTTGTCTCTATTTTTTTTTCTCTCCATCTCCAAAACACAAAATAAAATACTCAAAATACAAATCCAAACATTATGGATCTATCTTTTGTTTTTTGATCTGTTAGCCTTAATTTGTTCTCTTTCTTTCTTTACTTTCCATGGAAATTTTCATTGATTTTGCTGAAACTGTTTCTTGGTAGAGTTGTGGTTTTGAAGTATGGAGAAAGAGAAAACAAATGTTTATCCACCTGATACTATTTTTTAGGACTTCTTAAAAACAGTAGAATCTGAAACGAGTTCACTGAAAGTAAGTACTTCAGAATCGAAAGCAGGCAAGAAGGAAGGGAGCACAACAGGCAATGAAGCTCCGCGGCGGAAGGCAACAGGGCTAGGTAAAGCAAAATAAAGAAAAGGGGCAGAGAAGGTGAAGGAGAGATGAGTCATTTGACTGACTAGACACACCAATTTTGTCCTATTCGGAGTTATAAATGTTATTGCACACACAATCACTTAAATAATACAAGGCAAGTAAACACAAAATCATTTGATTGACAATACCTTTAGTTAGTAAATAAATTACTAAATAGTCAATTTGAAATCAATCAAATACACAACACAAGTTAATATTTTGCCACTTGATCCCATCACAAGAAGTAAACATGGCCTAAAAGTACAAGGTTTAAGAAGTGTAGCATATTATTATTATTATCATTGTTATTGTTAATCATAATACAATTTAATTTGCTAAATACAAAGTTAAACTCCGCCGCGATATAGACCCATATTTTATTCCCAGTGGTGCAACTCAATGATTCCAGGTAGCTGTGATAATGACTATGCCCAATGTACAGCTGCAGTTTGTCGCATCCTTCTGAAGTTCAGATAAAAATGAAGCGTTGCTAAGCTTTTCTCTTCACATGTTTTTTAGGATAAATTGCATCGGGCTCCCATCAACTCTGATAATTATAAATATTGCTTGTTATTTGAAATATTTAAAAAAATTAACAATATTCGTTTTATTGTAACGATTGTCTAATATTTAACCCAATATGTTAGTCATCGTTATATTTTTATCTTTTTTTAACTGATCAAAATATCTTGTGGACTATAAATTAATTTTACCTATTTTTTAGAATTTTTTTTTAAAACAATCATGTATTATAAATTAACAATCCTGAAAACATCAACAGGCACCAGTGGTCTAGTGGTAGAATAGTACCCTGCCACGGTACAGACCCGGGTTCGATTCCCGGCTGGTGCAAATATCTGAGGTAGCTGTGACGATGACTGCGCCCACAGAGACGGTTGGGTCCGTCCTTCCTCCGAACTTCGGATGAAAATGCGGCGTTGCTGAGCTTTTACCCTGTTCATACTTTTTTCAATCCTCCAGGGATGGATTTTCCTTTGGCCGGCGGCATATCAGGGAATGTGTTGCTCATTGCATTTATACCATATCAAAAAGAGTAATATGTCTGTTTAATTATATTACAATTACATATTTATGAAAGATTCTATATATTTCTTTTTAAGTTTAGCTCTGTAACTTTTCTGATTAAATTTTCAATAAAAATGAATATTACAGTAATTGTAAAATAAATTTGATACAAAAAATTAATTTTTTCATCATAAAAAAATTATTCACTATAGCTAACTTCCATAGTAAAAACATTTGCCTTTTAGTCCTGACAAATATTTTTGCCGTTCTCCCAAAAATTATATATACCCAACAACAGCTGCATGGTCATGGTTATGGTCAGTAGCTTTTTCCTACTGTTATTTATTATGAACAATACCAATTAGCTATAGTTAAATGTTATATTTCTTGCAGTAAATGTCGATTAAAAATGAAATTTTTGTTAGTTAATTAATGCAGAAATAACATGGCATAACGCCTAATAGTATAAAAATGAGTAAAGTTGACGAAAACGAAACCCAAACTGACCCTATCCGGAGCAGAACCCCAATTTATCTGGACCCATTGCCATGCGTCATAAGCTCTAAACAAAATAATCTCCATTATTTCTGTAGAATCAAAATGAGAAACTCTTGGGACAATTAACAAAGAAACATTTTGAAATATTAAATGCACTATTTGGTAACAAGCATAAGCCTAAAATTCACAGATTAAGAAATTTTATAACGTTAACTGATGCTGTTGACTAGAGATTTTTTCTCAAACCCCTTGTTTAATTATAAAACAACTAAATTATGAATATTTATACGGGTAATTAGGGTTCAGCTCCGATCATTTATACTATTTTTTAATTAAAAAGATACGATTTCAGTATCTTTAACTTTTTGGTCCATCACGTTTATTTTTATATATATTTTTAAACCATTTCGTCTTTTACTTTTATTTATTTTCAACCTTTACGGTTTTTTTCCCTTCTCTTACTCTTTTCTCGATAGCTTCTCATAAATTCTTTTTATAAAATTATTTATTTATTTAAGTAAACTATATTTATTTAAATTTTAAATTCAGTATCGTACACATAAATTTGAAGTGTTTGTTTGCTTATTAGAAACATCGGATTACCAAAGTTTTAGTTTACATGCCTAAAAAAGGACTAAGAATAAGCCCTTTGGCGAACAAGCCACTTTAATGCCTAAAAAAGGACTTCAACGTCCCAAGGTCTTGATGATGAAACAATCATCCATATAAACTAGTAAGCCCCATAATTAAGTATATTTTATTTGAGTACGTAAAGTAAATAATGAGTAACTGACATAAAATTGTGTAAATTCATGATTTGGAAGTACATCGGTTAATTAATTTTGTACACCAACTATAGGGCGATTTGTACAATTAACGCACTTTGTCCTCAGGATCATTCTAGAATTCAGATAGAAGTTTCATGTAATCTTCCTCATCTAAGTCTTTGTGCAAGAATGTGTTATTGAATGTCCGTTTGGTGCAATTTCCGTCCCCATGCAACTACAACAGACGATAATATATATATGCACGGAGCTAGATGTGTTTAGCAACAAGTGCAAAAGGATCATGGAAGTTGAAGCCCTCAATTATGTAAATTAAGCACTTGACTACTAAGCGCTAGTTCTATCTTTCAATTGTGCCCATCATATTTGTATTTCACCTTATAAAACCCGTTTGCAATCAATAAATTTCTTAATGAGCTCTAATGTTCATGTTTGATTTGTCATTCGAGATGCATATCTCTCTTTGCATAACTCTTAAGCTCAACTTTTGAGTTAAATTGCCACCAAAAGCAACTTATGACCTTGACAAAAATTATCAAACATCGCATAATTAGCTAAGGGATAAGTTACTCCTGACCAATTAAATCCTCAAGCAAAATCATCTAACAACTTCCCAACATATAAATCATCTTATTTTTGTTTTGATATATAATAATATGAAAGGAATCCCATCCCAACAGGCACCAGTGGTCTAGTGGTAGAATAGTACCCTGCCACGGTACAGACCCGGGTTCGATTCCCGGCTGGTGCATAATGTCTTCTCAGGTAGCTGTGATGACATCTGCGCCCACAGGGACGGTTGGGTCCGTCCCTTCCTTCCGATGTTCGGATGAAAATGGTGGCGTTGCTGAGCTTTCCTGTCAAGTTTCTTGTATTTTTCATCTTTGTTTAACAATACTAAATTAATTTTATAATAAATGTATTAAAACGTGAAAATAAAAACTTAGTAACATAAGAAACAAATTTAAACTAATACTGTTCGAGCTTTCCTGTCAAGTTTCTTGTATTTTTCATCTTTGTTTAACAATACTAAATTAATTTTATAATAAATGTATTAAAACGTGAAAATAAAAACTTAGTAACATAAGAAACAAATTTAAACTAATACTGTTCGATCCATCATTTTTGAATAAAGTCAATATCATTATTTGGATTTGACGGTTGAGTTGTACTACATGATACTAAGAGTTAGATTTTTATTTTATCCACCTAAAGCTTATAAGAATTTAGTTTAATAACATTCTTGTGAAGCAGTACAAAATATATGTATTATTGTTTCATCTACTTTATGAAATTTTGTAGTTTGAATTTTATAAAAAAATAGAATTTGAGAATTTTATCTTTTAAAGTATTTTTGAGAAAATATAAGGATTAAAATGATGCAAATTTAGTATTTAAAATGCAATTTAATTTCATAACATTTTTTTCATCTACTGTAAATTTTGTTGTCATCAAAACTAATTCTGGGTGAAGGAGAAATTGACAACCAAAAATTACCACTAAATTTGACAGTGTAGAGATTAAAATAAAAGAGAATTAATGTGCAAAGGTAAGGTATAAATCCACAGTCTCATATTAAAAGTTGAGAAGATTACTTGCCAACTTATTTATTGATTTGAACAGTATTGCTTCATACTTCATTGCCCAAGTCTAGTACATAATTTCACCTGTCATTATTTCTCTAGAGTTGAAATTTTGAGTCTTGTTTTAGTTTTTTTCTATAATAATATTAATAATAATGATAATGAATAATTAAATCATCAATTCTACTAACAAAATAAATTACGTAATTTTCAATTAAATTAATGATATTAAAGGCTACATTTGAACTATTGAATTTGAAGTTATATAATTCAAATAACTAGTAACAATTTTTTTTTGGGTAGATAATTTTGCATTTTGGGTGTCAATTTGAATTGAATAATGATGAGCTATATATTCTTTGAGTATGAAATCATGCAGTTGACATAATTTTTTTCAAATCCTTGATATGTATCCAAATTCATCAATCTATATGTTTGCCAAAGAGAATTTTATGCAAACTAAAGATCACATGAAACCTTAAATACTTTTCACACTTTTATAATGGGTATTAATATCTAGGATATTTATTTTTTTAGTCAAAAGATAAATTTTTAATTTAAATTATGTTAAGGAGTCGGGCTCAAATTACTCACATTGACAAGCTCAAGCTCTGTTGGCCCATCAATCATGAGCAGACTAAAAGGGCTATTAGAGCAGCCAATATTGTCGTGTTGATGGGGCACACAGTCCAGACCCAATATTAACAAGTCCAAGGTCCATCCATCTCATAAGATACATCTGTTAGTAAGAGCAATGAATTATTATTAATTAAAATAAATCGATTGCCGTTATTCCTGTTGAATATCCCTAACAAAGATCATTACAGTACTATGCAGTAAAAACACAAAATATAAATCGATTGCAATCATTCTCGTTGAATATTAGTAGAAACACTACCTACTATGCAGTAGAGAATACATACTATGTAGTATAAATACCACATACCATGCAGTAGAAGCAACATTCCACGCATATGGCAGGGTGCGAAACAACTAGGCCTCATTTGGCAGATACGTTATTGTACACATCAAATGCCATCTCATTGTAAAAGCATGCAAGCAAGGACGCCTATGCTGGTTGGATAAAGATCACATGTAACCACTCCCATAATTTTATGCTATTATGTTGCTGATATGATAGTGTATCTTTATGTTGACATGGAGCGTAGATGACAAGGCAAACAGGGATAAAACATTATGCCCATAAAATTGGCATTTCAAGAATTTTGGGATATTTCAACCACTCATAATCGATCCGTAAATTTCTCATAACATGCTTCTATAAATAGGATTCGAGTAAGTCAACAACGTACACCAGCTATTCAACAAGTCCATTCGAATTCTCTCTGTTCTCCATTCTCTTCACACAAGTTTTAACTTACTAGATATCACGTTTAACTTTAATTTCTTTATTCATTTCATTTAGAACACCTTACTAAATTAAGCAATAGAAATGCTAATCTTTCATTCGATAATTTTAAAGTATCAAAAGAATTATTCAACCATTATAATACTATTGGACTCTAGTACTCATCAAATAAGCTCATCGTATTAAAATATTACTATTCTATGTTACAAAATCTCATAAATTCACCAATATTATTATACCATATTATAAGGAATTACAAACTCGGCCATAATCACCCGCCAAGAAAAGGTAAAACAAACGAAACCAAATTTAAAATAAAAAAAATCAATTTACAACTAAATAAAATTATAATTCAATTTCTTTTGTGAAAATTATCTTGTAATAAGCACTTGGAAGAAATATAAGAAAAGGGAAAAAGCAAAACGAGTGGAAGATGAGTTGAAAACAAAGCAATCCTCAACATCACAAAAGCCTCTCCCTGATATTTCCCATTCTCCATCCCACTTCACTCTCCCTCCACCAGAACTAAACACGGAGAAGCAATGTCAGTAGTGAACTGCTGCCTGTCAGTCACTTCCACCGCCGCGCCCGCTTCCCAGGACTCCCCAAACATCTCAGCATCGCCTTCGCAACCTGCAGGCTCAAGGCCACCGACCAAGATTATACTGCCAAAAAAGAAGCCATTGAAATGGTCCACCGGGGTGGCGCCGGGGGATTACGGGGGCCCGCCCACCACTACCAAGCTGAGGAAATACTGGGGTGGAGAGGAGGACCCTCTTGCCTCTGATGACTACTTGTGGAATAAAGATTTCATGGGCCGCATGAAAAAGCTCATTCAAGACCCTGAAGAAGGTGCCGGTGATAGTTCCTCTGATCCACGATATGCGTCTGCTAAGGTCTGTTCACTATGTCGTTCAATTACCCTTTATTTTCAATTGTAATTATCTGTTTTCCTTGTGTTCTTTTCTATTGAGTTGCTGTCGATGTTGTGTTTTTTGTTGGTTTGAGATTCTGCTAAGTGAAAATGGGTCGTTGATAATGACTCTTGGGGTTGAAATCTTCTCTTTGGAATGCGAATTCTTGTTTTTGAAAATTCTGTTGGTTTAAAATAGTTAATCCTTGCTATGGCATTGCTCAAGCTTGTATCTTTTGTTAGTGAATCCTGAAAATTGTTTTTGTTTGTTTGATAATCGACAGTCTGAAAAAGTTCTGCTGTTTCTGTTTTGTAACTTGATTTGAAGCTTTGTGAAGATTTTGATAATAAAAATGTAAAACCAACTTTTATGGCTTTAGATTAGCATTTTCTGAGTGATAAATTGATCACTGATGTTGTTTGGGCCTTTCTCTTAATAGGATGAGCCTTCTGGATTTCTCAGCTTGAATAGAGTCATGAGCCTGGACAAGTATGGAAAGTTTGTGAATTTTAATTATTCTATTTTCGTCAACTGCTTCAGCAATGTACCATGTAAAAGTCCGCTATTTAACTATGCAGTTTGGAAGTTGACTTGAGTAAACAGCTTACGACAGCTTCGGGATCAGTAGTAGAGCAGCAAGTTGAGGAACAAGTATAATTTAGACCTTTAAATCCCTTTGCTTGTATATGTTGTATTCCTGTGCTTTCTACTTGCATACTCATCAGAGTAAAATTATATTTAGATTGTTAAGACTGCTGGTAGAAGATGGAGACCAGCTCCAACTCGTCGTGAGCAAGAGAAGTGGGATAGAGCTACTAAGGCTGCAACTGGAGGCAGTGTAATTCATCTAGTTGTTATAGATTACTACATTTTTCTTATGTAAATGCATAAAAAGTCAGATAATAGGTTGATGTCTGATTTTGAAGCACAATGTATATTGTTTGTTGAACAATGTTATTTTTGGTAATTTTTCCTATTTTCATTCTACAGGATGTCATGTTTCGGGAATCCAGACGCCCCCGAGGGGATCCTGAAGTTTTGGCTGCTCAGTCAAGGGAACAGTACTATAAGGTACTCATTTATAAGAGATGATGCTCTTTATACCTCATGGTGTCCAGTTCGAAGCTCTCAGTTCTCCTAGTGAATGTTTCTCTTTTGCAGTTGAAGAACAAATTGCAAGCACTCACACTGGGAATCGGTGGTGTCGGAGTGCTTTCAGCCTATTTTTCATATTCTCCTGAAATTGCAGCGAGGTACCTAAAGATACTGCATAAATGTGTTTCAGAAACTTATCTACAATTGTGTACCTATATATCTCCTATATCGCATTGCTAGCTATGATTTGTGGATGATACGTTTTGGGTTGTCGACATGTGAATCTACTGCATTCAGGGCATTATCCTTTGCAACTGGCATGCTTTCTAAATAAAATTACATATGAACTTTTTTTTCTTGAATAATGTTTTATTTCTGGTGTAGTAAAATCAAAAGCGATTGATATATAACCTCATCGGAAATGTGCTATGACTTGTTAGTGCAAGTGTTTAGTCTCACTGCCAATTTAGTAATGCTTCTAATATGAATGCATTCAGCTATGGTGCTGGCTTGCTTGGTTCTTTGGCATACATGCGAATGCTGGGCAACAGTGTTGATTCCATGGCAGATGGAGCAAGGGGACTTGTCAAGTATGTTTCCTTCCTCCTTTTTCTTTAGGATGTGAAAAGTGTTACATGATGGCCTATGATGTATATTAAGTTGGGTTTCGCATGCCGCCTTTCATGTTTGATTGCTATTATTTGCAAACTATATCTCAAAATGGAACGGTCCTTGAAAAGTGGAAACTGAATATTAATACGTAAAACAGTTGTTTCCATCAAAATAAATTTATTGGTAGTGTCTATCCGGAAAATGACTTGTATGTTACCTGGTCTTTGAAGCATGAGTCCAGAGTCGATCTAGCATTTCAGACTTCATGCTTTGCGACCAAATAATTGGTCGTCCTGAGAGGTTCTCGCGTGCCAATTTTGAAGAACTATGTTATACGGATATGAGCATATTGACATGAGTATGACATAGTGTGGATGTGGCAGCATGATGAGGATGGAACACAGTAGCAATAGGACATGATATCAAGAAAAGTGTACTCAAACTTACTTATATTTCCAGACGGGTGAAATCTGATTCATTCAGTGTGCCATGTGATTAAGCATGGGGATTTTCTCAATTTGGAGGCGAAGTTCACATGCTTTTTGCATGAGAGGTCCCAGTAGCTACTCCTCAATTTATGGGACTACAATTGACACCACCTCTAAAATTGAAAGCTTGTAACAACACTAACGCTAGTTTAGCTTAGTTTTTCCAACTTGTGAGACTTATTTCCCAAAACTCCATGCACATCTAAGTTTACTTGGGAAAGTCATGCAAGCAAAGCCAAGATTCAAAGGCAGCTTGGGTTATAACAATAAGGTAAGAGTAAATGTATACCCCAACACCCCCCGGCCCCCACGCCCCCCCCACACACAATAATAACATAATAAGCATACACATACTTGACACACTCTACATCTGTTTGTACTAGTAGCATTTGCTGTACATGGTGACAGGCCTACTACAGCCAAGTACTTCTAGAAATTTTGACACTTTGTTTCGCCTCTAATTGGATTCTGTTCAACTTATATCATACTTGTTATTTTCTCCTCAAATATGCATGCGACATTATACTCATAATTTTTCGTTACTAACCTTCCTTTATCAGTAATTTTACGGTCTTGTCAGGTTTTATATACTGTATATTGCATTCTTGTTTCACTTCTCCAGCTTCATCAAGAGAAAGGAAATGAAAGTTATCACTTTTCGCTCTCCAATTAAAAAAGTATACAAAAATCGATCTTTTCCACCCTGAGAAGAAATCATTTACAACTGAAATAATACGTTCAATTATGGACAGAACATAAATTTGTGCAATCCACAAATTTATGCAATATTTGTGTAATACTTAAAGTATGCATGTGAAAACTATGGAAAAGTTGTGTTAACCGATTAAACTTTCATTTTATACAGTTTAAATTTCTTTTAATTAGCGTCATGTCAGATATGCCTTCTACATTTAGAAGGCCAAGATGGCTAGTCTATACCCCATTTATTTGGCTTCTATGAGCTTTCATTTGCAGGGGAGCGATCGGACAGCCACGGCTTTTGGTTCCTGTTGTCTTGGTGATGTTGTATAATCGATGGAACGGGTAAGGCCATTAGAGGGCACGCCTTAGCGACTCTCTTCTGGACATATTTGATATGAAATCCCAATTGCAAATTTGTATATATCTCACGTAAAATACTTCATTGATAGGATTCTAGTTCCAGACTATGGATTCATGCACCTTGATTTGATTCCGATGCTCGTGGGGTTCTTCACTTACAAGATTGCCACTTTCATGCAAGCTATCGAGGATGCTGTGAATGCCATTGGCGAAAAAACACAAGCTTAACTTGACTACCTCTGCTGGTGATGAAAAGATTATAGATGTTTATATGTCTACGTATTGTATATAGAAATATTCTTCAACTGAACAATTTAAGTATATATGAAAAAAGAAAAGGGATCTCACAGTTTATCTCCAATTTTTTTACTTTGTGAGATATATTCTTGATTTGAAGCATCTTATCCTGTTTCTCTACAAATGCAAGGATTATTTTCAAGTGTATACTTCTGTTGGGAGATGCAGCAGTGCTGGTCTCAGGTGTTGCCTGGTCCAAATTAATTTATTTAAAATTTTCTTTTTATAAAATAAGTTATTCTTTTACATAATAATAACTTATCAGATATCAATAAATAATAGTCCGGAGGTAGGGTGAGTTTGGATCTTGTTTTTTAGAACTTGCAAAAATTAAGTGTAGTTGTTTCGAACATTGCAAACTTCGCTCTAAAGTTGTCCCATTCACATTCTTAAGGATGTCTGCGAAAGCTTAAAATAAGTATTTATTAGCAATAAACAATCAAGTTGAAAGGGGTGTTTTTAACCATATTTGAATCACAAAATCCAGATATTATTACCTCCTGAGACCATTGTTCCATTTCCCCTCAGGCATTTCACTCAAACCTCTCCCAATCATACAGAGCTATTACCATATAATAAAAATGACAGATTTCTTATATATAATAATACCAAATACTAATGTTACAGTTTTATTTTACTGCTGTTTTGCACTCTTCATAACAGCCATAAACATACATAACTTGCCGTTCTCTTATAACATAGCCACCATAAACACATCCAACTAACGCAAGATGCCGAGGGCTTAACCAGTGTTCTGCAGTCCGGCAGCGATACCCTTCATGGTCAAGATAAGTGTGTCTTCTAGCCCTGGAGCATACTCGCTCGTAGGGTTCAGCTTCACCAGTTCGTCAGCTGGTTTGCTCGTGTCCATTTCCATGATCTCTTTCGAGAGATGCGGGCCTACAGTTACATTATAACTGGGGTCGCGAATGCGCTTCAGGGTATAGATTTGACACACGTTAAGGACTGTGATATATGGATCCCGGAGTCGGAGCCGCTGCCTCAAGTAGGGGTCTCCCTCAAGTAGTTCCTTGTGTCCAGCAACCTAAACCAAACAAGAGCAATTGAGCTATTAAAAAACAAGGGAAATTGCGCAGACGCTTTCCAAGGTAGAGAGGGTGAATTAATAGTGAAAAATTGGCCAGCATTCTCTGCAGTCATATTTTACATTACAGGTTCACTCTGAAGACTGAAGGGCCAAGGGGGAGATCTATAATGCAAACCATGACTGCATGGAGCATCAGCATATGCAATAATCGACATGAACTCTCTTTTGTACTATACCGAGACTTTGGAAAATGTCCGTAATCATCCCAAATAACAATCAAGAACAAGTAACTCGTGAGCATGCAATCTCGCATACAACTACATTTAGTATAAAAAGTTATTAAGAGGCAAAGCCGCTGACCTGTAGGATCAGGTTCTGAGTTGCTTCGTAGTTGGCCCGCAGTTGCTCTCCAAACGGCCACAAATCTGGCGAGACTAAGAGTTTGTCGTACAAAGCAGCAATTCCAGGGTCTCCCTTTGCCAACACCATTTCAATCAAGTCAATAGTCACTCTGAAGAAAGGCCATTCTCTGTACATATCCTTGAGCATCTGCAGATTTCTTATATCCTTCTCAATAACGTGTTTCATTGCAGCCCCAAACCCAAGCCAGACGGGAAGATGGAATCTTGTCTGTGTCCATGCAAATATCCATGGGATTGCTCGTAGTGATTCTATTCCACCACTAGGTTTTCTTTTCGATGGACGACTTCCAATGTTCATCCGACCGTACTCCAACTCGGGTGTTGCCTGAAGGAGTAAAGAGAACACAAAGGTAAATGCAAGTTGCAGATAAAGAAATCAAGATCCAGCATTCCATCAAATTTCAAATATAACATAAGCAAATAAATACTTACTCGGCGGAAGTATTCGACAAACCGAGGTTCCTGGAAAACCACAGAGCGATATTCTTTCGTGGCAACAACAGCCATCTCATCCATTAGGGAACGCCATTCAGGTTTTGGTGCCACCGGTGGGTGCATTCCATGCTCAAGTGTGGCAGCCGAAAATCGCTGGAGAGTTCTGAAACACAAATGCTCCTCTCCGAATGACTGCTCAATAACTTCTCCTTGAACAGTGACACGAAGAGAGCCGTGAATGGTGTCTGGTGGCTGAGACAAAATGGCAAGATGGGTTGGGCCGCCTCCTCGTCCGACAGTCCCACCTCGGCCGTGAAACATCGTCAACTTTACTCCATATTCTTTCGCCACCTTTACAAGTTCCTCTTGAGCCTTATATAACTGCCACGCTGCAGAAAGTCGTCCAGCATCTTTTCCCGAGTCTGAGTATCCAATCATGACTTCTTGTTTCCCATTGATCCTGTTGCGGTACCAATCTATGGAAAACAGTCGAGCAACGGAAGCAGGAGCGGCCTCGAGATCAGCGAGCTTTTCAAACAACGGAACAACTCGCAGAGGGTTTTTGACATGGCATTCCCGTTGCAAAAGTTCAACTGCAAGCACATCAGATGGGGCGGTCGCCATTGAAATTATGTAGGCACCAAAATTATCTGACGGGAGTTCGGCAATGACATAAAATGTGTTCAAAACATCAGCAATTTCTTCTGTCTTTGGAAGATCAGTCCCAAACAGCGGACGTTTGCCGCTAAGTTCAGATAAAAGCCATTCTTGCCGGCGCTCCTCTGGCCATTCTCGGTAGGACCCGATCTCCAGGTGCCTAGTAATAGCGTCTAGAACATCGGTGTGCCGATCTGACTCCTGACGGATATCAAGTCTCACAAGGGAGAGTCCAAATGTGGAAACTTGTCTTAGAAAATCAAGAAGGCTTCCGTCAGCAATTGGCCGATCACCGCAAGCACAAAGCGATCTATAACACAGCTCAAGAGGCTCCAGAAACTGAACGCAAAAGATAAGCTATCATTAGTTTTTTGTTGAAGATTAGGAAAAAAAAGTTTTGAATGTCATTGCATGAGGAATTAAGAACTACATTTCCCCAAGTCTACTAAATTCAATGCACAAAACGATTTACTAATTTATAGAAGATCCAGATGCATGCTGTGTGATATAAAGCAACTGCAGAACATGTAACAACCATAAAGCTACTTTCTTTTGTTGTTATGTTCAATAGTTGAAAGCTGAAAAATTTTAAGTTATAGAAATGAACTTTTAGTGGTTCAAAAATTGAGAATAGATTGGGGGAAAAACAAAGAATTTTACGATGAGCAGACCTCTTCAACGTTGGTGAAAGTTGACTCCTCGGGAATATCGGAGACTCCATTTGCTAGCAATTGACGAGCACGTTCACGTGTATGATATAGCTTGTCCCTCACGTCTCCAAGTATAACACGATAAGGCTCGTTTGGTGGAACTTGCTTCCAAAACTCTGCAAGAATAAACACAGGAAGATTGCAAAATGAATTAATAACATCAAACTTTCAACATTTGGTCAAGCCTACAAAAATAATTTAGGCCCCTAATTGTTTAGGCACATCTTCAGTATGAAGTTACCTATGTAATGTTTAGCGTTTCTTTTTGAGGACCTGTGAAGTTCATCCGCACGCATGCGAAGTTCATCATTGCAACGCCACATCGAGAGCTTCCAGAGACAACATAATAGAGAAAAATCGCGGTTTGTCAGCCATCAAACATTAAGAGGAAAAATCTTTAAGGACACAAACAAGAAAAAAATTTCTTACCTCGAACATGAGATCCTCTATTTGTGAGAAGTACAGGTTAGCAGCCATCATCCTGGCCAGTAAGCAGACATCTCTTGTAACTTCGGGAGTTACCCTTGGATTGCCTAGCCACCATATACAAAAAATCTTAGCTAATTCTCTTCTACTGAATTGTTAAGAAAATTAAGAATTATTCAAGAAAAATTCACTTAAATATAACTTGCAAAGAGGGACAATACCATCACGATCCCCACCCATCCAGGAAGAGAATTGAATAAGCGGGGCATTGTAAGGAACTCGCTCATTTATTCCAATGTTTTTCAAAGCAGTGTCAACACGCCGCAAGAATTTCGGCACTCCCTTCCATATGGTCTCATGGAAGTAACTCATTCCAGCTCTCATCTCATCTTGGGGAGTCGGAGGATTTCTCCTAATTTCATCCGTGCGAAATGCAGCTTGTATCTGAACAAACCAGACAATGTAGTTATCAGATATAAGCTATACATAACTATCAGGCAGAAACGAAACAAGCATAAACATTTTTCGTATCTTTTGGATTATGCTTTGAAACATTAGGTAGTATTAATATTAATATCTGGTGAACAAAAGTCAAACGAAGAAAGAATTTTGTAACTTGTTGTAACTTTGCAGACTGCTGGGTGATGCAATTATCAGCTGAATATGACTCAGTCATGGTCACAATTTTATTATGGCAAGAGGTTCAAACTGAGCCACAAATCAAAACGTAGATCTTGCATGTCAATGTATTATCTCTTTATCTAAACTCCTTAGAATGTATGAGAAAGTTCAGTCCAGTCTCCTTGAAGTGGGGCATGGTTGATTGATATTGACTAATACAATTAGTATATGTCACCATAAATCAGACAAAGTGGTACTGAAACCATTAATTGCATACCTCTCTTTGCAATGCCTCATCAAGTTCCTGCTTATCGTCAGGGGTGATATCCTTTGCATTTAACTGAGTCAAACAGTCACGGATTCTGGGAAAAATCAAACAGGAGATGTAAGCATTGCTCCTACTTAACCAAATCATTCTTGAATTTCATCATGAAACTAGTAAGCAATGAGGTAATTAGATAAAAGGTGCAAAACAAACCAACAAAAACTATGTTGATAACTTGATATAGCCGTAAAATTGTAAAACTAGTAGCATATATCACAAACCTTGCATGTTTCTGAAGCAAAGATCTACGAACAGACTGAGTAGGATGAGCTGTTAGTACTAAATCTACTGTTTGATTCTTCAAAGCATCAAAAACCTCTTGTGGGGTCTTGTTCAATTGTCCCACCAGCCTCTTTAGAGTCTCTTCAATGTCAGATTCGGTTGTGGCTGATGCCTCATCAGAAAAGTCACGCTTTTTTAACTTAATCCTGCGTCTGTATGCAATCTGAACTTCTTCGGCAAGGTTAGCTAAGTTAAGCATGTTGGAGAAAGATTTCGCAACCACAATAGAGTCCCCAGCATCTAAACTAGTGAGAACTCTCCCGAGCTCTTCCAGTTTCTGCGGGTCACGTTTCCCTTCATACTCTGCGGAAATCTCGTAACAGTCTTGAACCTAGTTTGACACAAAATATAAGTTTGGCATCACACTGTAAACATCCACTAGAACTTGTTTTCATCCCCATCTTCAACTAAGACCAATATTTTCAACCTTTTCTTCTGGCTTGGAAAAGGTGGAGTTACTACAACTAGTATATAATTCGAAAAAGAATTTTTCTTAATCAAGTGGAAACTCAGTCGAATAAGCACAATCCAGTAAGTAATATCATCTTACACATGCAGAATCGGTAAAAAACCACACAAGCAGATTAGTAAAAAATCTTATCCCCTTAACCAAGAAAGCCTTTCAGCATATCAAGGTAGCCTATGTTCTCATCAGAATCAGAAACAAACAGTATAGAAGCCATATCAGAGGAAATTCAAAGCATAAATAAACAAATAGCTATCAATGGATCAACATATACGGTTTTACTTTTTTTTTTAATGTTTTCATAAATCTTACTTCTCAAAGCCAAAACTCAAAAATTCCATGCCAATGTCCAAAACAACACAAGTGCATGAGAATTATCAAAGTATACAAAGAGCATTTGCAAATTACCAAGTCTTATTTCTCATTCACTATAGTCTATGCAAAAACACAACAAGATATATAAGAAAAATCTCCACAAATCCAAAGGGCATTCCCATAAACATCACACAGCACTCAATTAAACAAAGCAGCATCAAGAAAACAACAGTCTTTCCCAGTCAAACCTCATGAGAAACAAATAAAACAGTCATCAAAGTTCCAAGAAAATTCATCAAAAACACCAAAACTGTATACCGTTTCTCTGATTTCCTCCCCATGCAAGTCCTGGAGAATATCAAGAAAACGATCCAAAAGCAGAGCATCATACTCCACCAGCTTATCATCCTCAGAAACCTTCCCAGGCGCCAACAGCCTCAGCTGTGCATCAATCGATGCCATTTTCTCTATCTTCCTACTCATCTTCTTCTCTCTCCTCCTCTCACACTATATAGCCTCCCAAGTTCCGCAAAAAACTTACAGAAAAATCAGCCCTTTTCCTTTCCCTTCGCTGTCACCAGCTTCCCACCTCCAATTCAAGGCAGAAAAACAGAAGGGTAACACGGGATTTTTGAGGTTGCTTCAACTCAACCAAGTCACGGATTAAACAGGAAAAAGATGAACCCAGATGGGAAAAAGGAGAGAAACACAGAAGAAGATTGTAGGAATCACGAGAGAGCGAGAGAGAAAGAGATAGAGAGAGAGTGAAGAATTGGAAGCAGAGGTGGTGGTTCTTGCTTCTTAACTCTGCTTTTATAGAGAGATTTTCTCGAAAGCTCAGTTGAGTTAAAATCTTGAATTTAGATTTATTTTTTGGAGATTTTAACCTTTATGAAGTCAACAGTTGTATTCTGAACAGGAGTAGATTATTGGAGGGAACTAGGAATATGCCATCCTCTTCATAGCAGATTCAGAAACCCTTTGGGATTCTTTTTCCCAAGATTAAGGAGTAGTGGTACAGTTACTACAGTAGTACTTGTAATGTCTTCAAACTACAGTTTTTGGTTTTGGTGGGATTCTTGAGTTTGGTGCTAATTACAAATCTTTATATTTGTGATAAACTTTATGTTAATTTTGTTATATAAATGATTGTTATTGTTTTCAAATTCGGAATCCTGAATTTTTAAATAATCCAATTTTACAATGTTTTGACCACTCCTTTTATATATGATATTTTTAATTTACTTGATGAATTATGGGGGGTGAGAGTGAGGGTGGTGGATTATATTTTTTATTGCAAAGCGTATTTATGTTTTATTTTATTACGTAATGTGTACAAATTTTTTCTTTAAATAAAATATAGGGTGTCATCTTTATACGTGTGGCATGTGTATATTAAAGGAGTAGAAGATGAAATACGATTTGCAACAAAAAAATTCAATCCAAACACCTGTGAGTTTTTTTATTTATAAAAATTGTGATTACATAATTACGTACATCAATATCAATAAATTAAGGAAGTATAATAAACTAATTATACAATAAATTCTAAAAACTCGAACCATGATCTCAAACTTATTCATGGGATTAACCTCTAGGAGTCTCGTACTACCCAATTAATGAGGTAAATTAATATAACTAACCAAAAAATTATCTTCCTTTGCCAAATTAAGAATTAAATAACTAACAAAAAATTGTTGAATTAAATCAAATACTATTTGCTCTAATCACATCTCATGCTGTCTTCATTAAAAAAATTATCACATTCGATTACGTTCTAATTACATCCAAACAATGTCTAACATAGGTCGAAATTATTTCCTCAAAATCCAAATATATTTTTTGTTGGATATTTAAGAGTTTAATTAGTGTAATTGTTTTACAAAAATAAAAGAGGGAAAAAAAATAAAGAAATTGCACAAAAAATTAACAACAATATGGCAATTAGTTAAGATATATATATATATATATGTCAGAGTTGACTTATAAACTTAAATTACATAATAAAAAGTCAGTCCTCACATGATGTGTGATGCAACAAATCATAATGTTTATTATTTACAGCCTTCATTTTATTTTTATATTCTTTATCCCTCTATTATTGAATTAATAATCAACTTTAGTTTGATTCTTCTAGTTATTCCTAATAATAGTTTATTTTCTTTTGTCAATATTAGTAAATTAAATATTTTGTATCGAGCTAGCTCAATAATATGGGTTAATTATTTTTTTATTAATAAAAAATAAATAAATTATATAAATATAATTTAATTAAATACTTTAATAAAAATATGACAAGTCGTGGTTTCTCGAATTAAAAAATAATTTTTTTTAAAAAAAAAACTGGCATGTCGTGGTATGATGATTTATAGTGATAACTTTATGCGCAATTTTCGTCACAAAGAATTATATAGTGATAAGATCAAAATTATCGTCACTTAATAGATATTTTCAGTGACAAACTTAAAATTACTATTTGATATTTTATCATAAATTTATACAAGCAGAGAAACAAATACCCATATATCTAACAAGATTCGTTAGTCTATTTATTTTCATAATTAAGATTCATTAATAATTAATTATTTATGGTGAAGCTAATTGCATCATTAGAAGTCAAGTGAATTGAAGTATATACATTTATGGAATGGAATCTACACCTGACGTGGGATGATTACACTCACCATGCTTCGATTAGTTGGTAAAGACAAACTTAATTGAGCTACTTTCACTACAAATATTGTCGACCACATACCTACCAAAAACATTTGTTTTAATTAATAATAATGTCACTAAAATATAGATGTCGTGACTAGAGTTTCTCTCACGTCTAATTGTTTGTGGGTTTGATTCACAACTCATCGTAGCCCAGTTATTAAAAACAAATGCAGTTTAGTATAAAAAAATTGATCATTTTCTATGTTATAAATTACGACGATTTAAAAATCATTGTAAATCAATACTATAATTACGATCAGATAAAAACATTCGCCATAGTTTAACTATGATCATTATATTGCTGCAGAACAATTAATAATTGTGGTTAATTAGTATCCATCATGATTTTTGCCTTTTAATTATAGTAATTCACATAGTGAAAAACGATATATTTCTTCGAATGGTATTTAAAGAAACAAAGTAGCAAAGTAAGGTCCTCTTTGATTCTTTTTTATAATGAAAGGTATCAATTATATTATTTGATATATTTAAATTTTAAGCACTAATTATATATATGTATTAATAGTTCATATCAAAATATATATTTTAATTAAGGACAAATAAATTCGAAATTATTGTTAAAATAGACAATCACCAACATTACGAATACAATTTTCATATAATTACATGTACTATATATATATATTTTAAATATTAAATAGCCTTCGACCTTAACAACTTTAATTAAATGATGAAATGGTAATTCAGCAAAGACAAACCCTTTAGTTTTCCTTCAAATTATGACCATATAATCACAAGTGGTCTCATCAATTATCCACTTCTTGGGGCCAAAAACTCAAAAAGTATTTCTTTTATATATATATATATATATATTTCGATGTTTGCATGATATATATATATATCACATATAAAGATAATGTGAGATGATATTAGCCAGACAAGAAAGGGGGAAATATGTAAGAAGAAAAGCAAAAGTGGAATAGAAGTTGTCCTTAGAAGGTGATGAGAAGTCAATTTTGAGTGATGAGCTCTTGGAAACTCCCAACAACATACATCTTCACATGAAGAGGCAGCCAACAACTACTTTGAAGTTGAGAGTCTTTTGGCAGAATCCCAATACGGACAACAAAAGGATTTTGCATATGTAATGCAAATCCATGCAAACATGTGGTGCTCAAACCTTAACACCTCTTAAGCCAAGTATTTGTGATGTTTGGAGCAGGCTGTAGCGGAACTTTCCTGGAAATTCAGAGGTTGGCGATACCGTACGTACAACATTGAGTTCAACCATCAAATATATATAGTGGGTCCGTGCAAATCCATCAAATATCGCTTGACGATGCTGAAGCTAAACACACGAGCATTCTAACTTGTGGTGAGAAATTGTCATTATTGATGTAGTATGTAATTATTGCATGAGATATTGTTCACTCTGATTTTATATGAGCTTCATGGTAACTTTGACTTGAAAAGTGTTTTGTTAGGAAGACGAGACTTGGGACTTATAAGTCACCTGATTCCTTATTTACAATTGATGTGGGATGCATACCTACATTATTATTCCTAAATAAGGTATTTAAAAATAGGTATATAGTCTTGTTCCCACAGCGTGCACAAATAATATAATATTAATTCTTAGCAGAAGGAAAATTTGGGAAATTGCCCTCAACTTGTTTGATGTGTCTCAAGTCTTCTAAAGAGAGTTTTTGGCTTTGAGTAGGGTTTTTATTATTGATAATTAACTATTATACCCTCATAAATAAATATTTATTGTTACTACTATGTCCATCAACTGTCACTCACAAAAAATTGTAACATGTGATGTTAGGATTTGGTTGGACAAGCACTCATGTGGCTAAACTTTTTGTTCCATTTTTGGAAATTATGAGGTCTAGTAGCTTAAACATTGTCACGATACCAATATTATGAATTTAAATTCTTGTCAAAGCATTCAAACGAAATTAAACGTACGTTATAATTTACGTATATTGATTCTCAAATAATTATATCTAATTCTTGACAATCGTGAGCCAAAATAGATACTTATCATTGAAGCATTTGGTGAGGATAAATATATATTTTGAAATATTCGTGTTGATTTCCATATAGTTAGGCTCGAACTTTTGGTAGCTATAGGGACTTTGGTCATCACACAGGTACCGACGCAGTTCTTCAAAGTGTCCCCCTATTCTTTTCATATTTATTTTTAAAAAAAGAATTGAATTTTTTTCACTAAAATATTAGCTATAAAAGAAAAAAAAATATATTCTTTTTGTTGTCAAATTTGAGCTTTATAACCTTTATGGAGATGGGCAAATCAATTTTCGTTTTTCTCCATTTTTCTAACTTGCAAGTACCCACTTTTGGAAGTGTACGATATTCTTTCCACGTTAGAGTAACAAACACAATTGTCCTCATGTTCTTGATTTCATTATGTCGACAAATATTCCATGAAAATAGTGTTTGATTTGCACAATTCTATACTTCTTCATTCATTTATGTGTTTAAATAAATATGGAGGTGGACTCTATTTTCTTGGATTTTCTCTTTTCCCTTCACTTCTTTTCATCAATTCTTGAATTTAAATGGAACCCAAGTAAATTTATAATGTTTTTAAATAATAGGTATAAACTCTTATAACTAAAGAGGTAATAATAAAAATAAGTTTCTCTATTTTTTTTCAAGAAAACTAATTAAATAATTATATCGATGCAGAAGACGTTAAATATCGTCAACGATTTTGTTGAAATATTGGCGATAAGGAGACTTTAATACTCCGCACATAAGATATTTTGAATTTGAGTTCGACATATACTTAGAGATTAATTTAAATTATTTAATTTCATACTAGTTTCTTTTTTCAAAAAAAAAAAAATCTTCTAGTGTCAAAGTTATTTCCTAATTTAAATAATTTGTGATATCATCATATTAAACCAATATTTATATAGTTGAGAAAAATAATCAAATAATTGTTTAGAGGAAAGGAAATGATTCCAAGGCTCTAGGGATAAAAAGAAAAAACCCAATAATAGCATATACCAAAAGATATGCTGAAATTGGTGTAATTAATCAACTCCTTTTCCATGATTTCCTAATAACTCTATTCCAAAACTAAAACAAAACAAAGCATAAGATCCTTTTCTTGCACATTACCTTTTGAAAATCCAATCCACAAAGCATATTCTCTCACATCAACCATCTATTAATGCTAAGATTAGGAAAGAGAAATTGCATAAAGGATCAATCTTTTTATATATAGAGGAATAAATATGGTTACAAAATGAGATATAGAGCCCAAAAATTAATCACTTTTTCTATTTTTTAATGCCCCTTGAGGGTTAGTGATGGCGCGGATTTCAAAAGAATAAAGAAGTACTTGTTTCTAATATTCAGAAAACTCGAATTTGAAATATTGTATTTTATTGGTAAAGAAATTTCATAATAGAGTTTGCAGTTATTTAGACAGATAAATCATAATTTAGGTAAAACAGGCCTGAAACGAATTAAATTTTAGATGTCTTAGAAACCCACGAAATTCAACCAAAGAAAACCCTATTATTCTAGCAGTAACATGGTAAAAATATCAGACACAAACGACAACTATAAAAAAAAATGAATATTAACTAACTAACTGAAAAATAAAAAAAATCTAAAGAAACATTTGGGCAATGGCCGAAATTATGAAATTTCTCGACAAATAGTGGTCACTCACTACAAAAGTGGTGAGGGTATGAGTTCTCCTTGAGAAGGTGATTGAAATGATAGGTAGATCTCTTCTTAACTCCTTTTCGATAAAAATTATGATCGCTTGAAATTTCACAATTAAACAATGCGAACTAAAATATTAATTAAAGAACAGAAATATGATTTTATATTATGACTAAGTACCATGATTAAAATTAATAAATTAAGATGAATACTAATTTATTATAATTGTACAATGATTATTACTTTTTATTTCCTCAAGCGAGGATAAAATATTCGTTGTAGCTAAAAGTTAAAAAAAATATTTTGATCATAATTAAATTTAAGACAAATATTGATTCACAATGATTTTATTTGGTCACGATAGTATCCATTCATAATGATTTTACTTTCATAGTTATTAAATAAAAACATAATTAATTTTTTTGCAGTGTTGTAATCACTTGTTAGGAGGTGAAATTATTTTTCACTCATCTTATATGAATCATTACATTCCATTATTAATAAATTATACAATTAATAGTATTTAGATCCCATTTAAAAATATAAAATTATATTTTTTCTTCAAAAATAGAATTACAATTACAATTACACCCCTTTAAAAAAAATTTATTTACACCTGACTCCCTTCTGTTAGGGTTTTAAAGAAAATGCTAAGACAGTAAAAAATTATATAAATTTTTAATTTGCCCCTTATTTAACATTCTCAATAAAATATTTTATACCACTACCAAAAAAATTGAGTTTTTGTTACTCTATAAATGACCACGATTTAAGAATCTTAGTAAATTAATACTGTTAACCACGATTAAATAAAATCAAAGTAAAAACTTAAAATTTTGCCACAATTAAGCAATGTTCGACATGATCTTTAACCGTAGTTAAAACATTTGTCATAGTTTGGCTATAGCTAATATTTTGACTATACTTGTAGGAACATGACCAATGACCGTAAAAAAATCGTGATTGATTTATAATTATCACAATATTTTATTTTAACTATAGTAATTAATTATAATAAAAAAATATATACAACAATATTGATCACGTCAAAGTCATAAAATAATAACCAAAATTCATTGCAGGAAAAAAAAAAAAAAAGTCAAAGAAAAAGGAAAAAACAATAGTGTAACAGAAGTAAGGGGTTGTAATGAACCCACGTGACCTCCAAGGAATTGTGTCGGCTGCCTTCCACAAATACGACACCAACTACTATTTATTGCGCTTCTCATAGACGTGACCTCAAGTTCAACTGTGCAGCTGTGCCTTTACTACAATCAACCATGAAATTCCGTATATAAAAGGGTTTTTCAAATTTGTGATAATTATAAATATTTTTTTATTATTTAAAAAATTATAAATTTATTAACAAATACTTTCTTATAATAATTTTTTCATAAGTAAGTATTTCTTAGAATATTTATAATTTTAGATAGTATTTATAATTTTTCAAATAATGAGAGAGTATTCGTAATTATTACAAAATTCAAGAGAACCCGTGTAATTTACCCATATATCAAATTAGGCCCGTTTACTTCGTGTATCTGATTAAATTAGTGATAGTAGGTATTTACAAGTGAGCCTTATTTTTTGGCCTTTTTAGGATTACTTTAAGTGTATAATATCAAATTTTTCCTTTTTTTCACGTTTAAATATATTTTATCTTTCTTTCATATTATTTTAAAAATTAACTTATTTACATTATTATTTATTTAAATATATTTAATTAATTTAAATTATTTATTGAGTCCAAATATATTACAATAAATTATATTTATTTATAAACTATATTAATTTAATATAAAAACTCTTAAATTAAAATTTTGAATTAAGAAACACAATAGAAATTTAATATACTAAGATATTAAAACTGTTTCATATTTGAAATTTGAAAAATTAAATATTTTTACTTTACTTTTAAAAAAATAAACTTTTTTTTACATCTTCTCCGTCGCCGAAACGTAGTGGCCAGGTGTCGCCCCCTTCCAGAAAGAAACGGCGGGGGTGACTAAAAAGGGTGACCTTATGTTGCCCATTTGTGAGCATACAACGTCCCGCCTATAGATACTTATATATATATATATATATATATATTTATATATACTATACATACACCACACATACACCACACATAATATATATATACTATACATACACCACACATAATATATATTATATATATAAATATATATATATATAAGTATATTTTAAATTAAAAATTAATGGTTATTAAAACAAGGTTATAACGGAAAATTCAGCAAATATTGACATCATTAGGGCTTAACTAACGGAAGAGGAGAGCATGCAACATTTAAAAAATATAGGAATTTTTTGCCTATTTTTTTAATATGAGGAGTTTTTAACTAAATTTTAAAAATACATGGGGGTTTTATGCAATTTACACATTTCTTAAAGCACTAGATGAATTTCTTCAACAAGACATTTTAAGAAATAGATGCAACACTGAATTAACTTCACTCCATCTATAGAAAAAAAAACAAAATATAACTAGATATTTTCATTCAATTATGATTACTTTATATATAAACTATAATTTCATACCCAACAATTTATTATAATTACATCATTTTGATTTTATATATATTGCATTTACCAACTTACAATATATGAAAATTTTGAATGAGGGATAAAATTAAAAATTTATATAATATTTTTATTGATATCAATATTTTTTGTTCAAATCCTAACGGAATGGGGTTAGGTGTAAATGGTGAATTCTCAGAGGGGGTGTAAATTGTAATATTGAAACTTAGTATAATTTTGCATTTTCAGAGGGGGTCTAAGTGTAATTAACTCTAATTATAAATACCTTATTGTTATTTAAAAAATTACCAATAATCCTTTGATTTAGCTAATTTTCTAACAACTAACCAATTTTTTTTGTCTCTATTAGATTTTTATCTATTTTTGTGATAAACTGACAAAATATCTTTACGTACTATAAATTATAATTTTACTTATTTTTTTAAAAAAATTAATTTTTTTATGAATTAAGTGAATTATCATTTACCATTTAAAAAATTTTCATCCACCTCGTATGAAGTTTCTAAAAAATTTCAATTTTTTAAAAATTAACAAGTTTAGGTTTTCATCTAAAAAGTATATAATCTCATCAAACATTAGGTGGTACCGTAGTATCTATATTTTTTTTAAAATAATAAGAAGTATTTATAATTATACCAAAATTTAGAAGCGATTGTTGTAATTTATCGTTTCATAATTCTTGGCAAGAAAATAAAAACTTATATGGAAATTTGGAAAATCATATCTCACATTTTACTTCAACCATCTTTATACGGCGGGCCATTGATACGCTGCAGCCCAAGGGAAAAAAATCACTGGCCCAGAAGAAAAACTCGTAGGCCACTCTAACTAGCAGCATGGATGATTTCCACGTGGCCAATTATCCTATGGCCACAATTTTTTCATAGACTTATTTGTTATATAGTCCCTTTTTTAAATAATATTTATTACTATATATATATATATTTAAATTGTAATGTGGTCCAAGTCACATTGTTATTGTTGATAATTAGTCAACTTATATAATAATTTCTTTTATTAATATTCGTATCTTGACATACTATAAAGAATATTCTTTTGTACCTTATGATTTTAAACATAAATATTTCAATGATAAAACATTTTAATCCATTGTTCCAAAGAAAATAATAATCCAAAAATATTTTATTTTGTCACATATTTTTATAAGAAAACCTATATTAAACATCCTAATATAAACATATTTTAAGATAATCATCTGTTTCCTTTTATAAAGGGGAAGATTTTATTAATCCATGTCAAAATGAAAATGACTGATATTTTGTAATAACCCCATTCGTATGAAAAGACATGACTCCAGCTACACAATGGGTCGGGCAGATCTAAAATCGGCATAGATCAACCCCATAAAATGTCCGGCCTAATACTGTTTTGTCAGTTATTAAGTGGTTTTAAGCTTTTAAATGGGTTTCAATTCGATCTATTTTTAAACCTTAGCTCCACCCATGGACAGACCATGTTAAAGCTCGATTATGACTTTTACTTGAGTTTTTCTATTGAATAATTACTTAAATTTATTATTGTCTTATGCAATACATAATAATAAATTAGATTAAACAAAAAATTTTAACTAGAAAGAAGAAAGCAATTAAAGCACATAATGAATTAAATAATTATTATAACAAACTTACAATAAAAAATTTATATAAGAAAGCCAGTAAAATACTTAAAGTAAACATTGAAAAGATAAACAAAGGTATTAATGAATCAATGTAATAAAAATTAGAAATAGAACAATCAGGATAAAAGTTTTAGAGTTTCAAATGTTTAAATATCTACTAGTATAATCAATTTACAAATATAAAATAAAAATACATGCCAAATATTATTAAAACAAAAATAATTCGCCTAGCTGGGCTGCCCCATTAGTCCGGATCGATCAGCCAGTCTCAGGATTAGGCAGTCTTGGGTTACTAAGTTGAGCCGATCTCAAGTATTGATAATAAGGATCGGGTCAAGAGTAGTCCAGTTCAAATTGGATCTAGATCCAATAAATTTTTATTCTATTTCACATATGCATATCATATGTATATAATTTTAAAAAAAAATTATATACATGAAGTATGTATATAAAAAAAAAATAAAAAAGAGTAGAACTATAATGCGAAATTTAGTCTGCTCCAATGGCTAGTTTTTGAGGTAGGGTTGCCCCAAAATCATAGTTATGGTGATGATCGCCATGGACGGATTAGATTAGACTAATGACATAATGTTTATAAAATGTGGCCTGTATATGTGAAATACGCAATAAGAATTGTAATTGACCTAACCCTAAGCAGCGATGGCGGCACCACCACATACCAATAAAATTCCAAAAATCACCAAAATATTAGGGTTAATTACACTTTGACCCCCATTAGAAATTCAAAATTATATTTTTACCCCCGCCCCCACCCCCCCCCCCCCCCAAAAAAAAATTGAATTTACACTTATTCTTTGATTGACTTGTTCCCGGAATATTTTCAAGTCCTCAATTTTACGAACTTTCTCCAATTACACTACCCGAGAATACCGAGAACTTGAAATACTAAAAAACAAGACAATCAAAGAAAAGTATAAATTTATGGAGGCTTAATTTTATTTTAGAAAGCGTGTTGAGCCTAATCATTAATATAGTGAAAAGATAATTGGACTATAAAAGGCAAAATGATCATTAATTAGGCCTAAGAACTAAAACCGTTTAATATGTTAAAAATTGAAGGACTACAATAGAACTCCTAAATATAATGAGTGGCAATATATGAATAACAAAACCGTAATTATCCCTCATCAAACATTGTATCTGTGTATTGCATGTAGCTGATTTAGTGTTGTTCCCAAGCCCTTTAAGTTTCTTCAGGCATTTCCTGTCATATGTCGACCTCAGGTATACAATTTATGCACCAATCTCGTCACGGTGTGCTCTTATTTTTTCAAATTCGTGTTCACACAAATGCAAAGAATACAACATATTTCACATTATACCACCTGATTAAATAGATCGAAACCTATCAATCGAGTAAATACAAGTGAACTTTTTGAAAGGTACATAACAACAGGAACTATGTACCAAGATCCGAGAAAATCATCATACGTGTAATGATGAGCAAAGGATCTAGTACTTCTATTTTATCCTCGTCCTTCGGTTATGAACTAATTAAACAATAGCCGTGGCGTTATATGTCAACAACATAGATAGCATTTGTTTGACGCTGCAATAAATTAACAAACATCAAATTCTATTTTTAGTGACATTTCTATACTGTTTACCAAGGTCCGGCAGAGTAAGGAGACGGATTTAAGAATGAAAAGGAGTAGCATCTAAGAGAGAATTAATAACTTGTACTGAGTAATGTGTCGCCTCATTAAGCTAAAAACACAGAAGCACTTCACAATATACTCCACCCCAGAACAGAACTAGACGAACGAAGCTTCACGCTGAGTATCTATTGTAACATCTAAATTAGGCACACCTGTACGTATATGCAGAGCTAACTGAGATCTACTGCTATTTTCAAGAATCATTAGCCGATCACTTGCCAAATCTTGCGGCCGCGTCTACAAGTAACTGTCTGTTGCATGGAAAATAAGATAACGTCAAAAAAAATTCATTTTGGAAGTAGCAAACTTTGTGGGCATAACATAATTGGGCATGAGGGATGACGAATTACATGAACAGAGATATTTGTGAGTTCAAATCAGTGACAAATGATAAAACGAAAACATGAAACAGTAAATGTACTTTCAGCAAATATTATAGATGAAATAAATCTCTCAATTCAAATTCATTTGCAGGGGGAATATCAAGACTTGTTGGCTAAAACAACTAGAAACAATATCAGTTTGGAGAATGACATTGGCATCAGTTTGCAGTTAAGTACTTGCTAGCATTATCAGAAGAAAGAGGCAAAACGTTTATTTAAAAGAGAAACAAGCCGAGTGCATTGTTCAACCTTATTCTATATGCTTTCTATGTCGTGTAGAGTGTTGGCCAGCAACCATAAAATGATATACGGCAGACACGATATTTCAGTTATCAACAGAATAAATTATGCTACTGCAGTTTGATGAGCAACATGATTAAAAGTGAAGAACTGAAGTTTATAGATGCATAGACAAATTTTTAGATTCATGAAATGCATGTTAATATAGAGAAGGATCAATATAAGGTTATAAACTACTGTTATTCCCTTCAGACCAACCAATCTAAATGAAGATGAAAAGAATCAGGAGAAGAAATAGACAAGTACTCGTGTCATGAAAGAGCACATGGTCATGTTTTTCATGTCAGCAAAGTGGAAGACAATTGTGTATCTAACTCAAAAACCAAACAAAAAAAGATTCAATTCTCCATGGAACTCACAGGATGCACCTGAAAGACTTAGAACTAACATCAGAGGGCCTCAGACACTGGAGGAACCGAAAACTTGTTATTGGGGGTGGTTGGTTTGAGGACAATGACATGCCAGCTATTATCTTTGCAATAAATGCTTACAGAGAAAAAAGATGA
Organism: Sesamum indicum; assembly: GCF_026168435.1. Lineage (NCBI taxonomy): Eukaryota > Viridiplantae > Streptophyta > Magnoliopsida > Lamiales > Pedaliaceae > Sesamum > Sesamum indicum. The sequence goes on from NC_142668.1 coordinate 9,961,082, forward strand.
AGAATCATCATCATTATTATTATAAACTTCTGAAGTTCAACAAGTATAGTATGTGAAGAAAACAACAGAGAGTACCACTTTAGTAGAACATCAAAATCCTTTCCTAGTCACATGCATGATTGAAAAATATTAGTAATTTAATTCACAAATACGAACAAAACTTTGAAAAAATAACGAAAAGGAAAAAGGAAAAGTGAGGGCACAAACGTGAGACTATACTAAAATGATAATTTGACAAAATGGCAACTATGTTTTATCATTAAGAAAAATTGTTAATAATACATAATACACAGATAGATATAGATTTATCTATAAGTAAGAACTTGAGGAAGGGTTTACATGGAGCCACTGGCTTGCCTCAACCCCTCACCCCACCCTCACATCAGGAGAAGGCATGCAGAGGGAAAACGGGGAAATAGAAGAAGAGTGTATGTCAAGTTTATTAAGGTATCAAACATGCATAGGCATTTATCTAAATATTCTGTTGCAGCAGGAAAGTAATAAAACAAAAGGCTGCAAGAGAGTATACCAGCAACAGGATCCATATCTGCCTCTTTTGGGCTCAGCCCGAAGTGATGGAGAATGGCAGAATAAACTAACTTGCGAGGGTCGAAAGGCAAGGCATTCAAGCATTCCAGCAAGTTGATAGAAAATGGGAATGATAGGAAATGAGGGAATTTCAAGATTAAGCTCTATAACACTAATCAGTTTTTCAGGGTGTTATTTTGATGATATCATTATGTTCCTTGTAAGCAGCAACTTCCAAAAATGATAGCATGAACAAGCAACTTCATCAACATCTACTTCACTGAGGTATCACATTATTCCTTTCACATAATTCTCATCCAAAATTTTCAGAATAACGACTCCATGGTATCCAGTTAAAGTGCCCTCATTTCATACCTAGATGAATGTGGACATATATCCCACAGTAAATCAAACAATAACCAGACAGAAAAAATTGTCTGTACACCAATGCAGAAATAAACTATGACCTTCAATGCAGAAGCCTGATTTAATGCTAGACAGACAACAACCCAACTTCGATCCAAAGGAACAGCAGAATAGCAAAATGCAGCCATACTGAAAATACTCCAAGTTATCCACCTTTCTATTGTATATGCATCACAGAGGATACTACACTGACTTACTGATACATTATTTTGTAGCAAACATGCAACGAATATGTTCAAGAGACAGATATTAGCAGATGTTGCAACTATGCGCCCAGCAATAACATGGTATGATTTTAACAGCGAACAAGACTAGAGTGGTTGACAATAACCAGGAAAGTCCCTGAAAATGCATTGTAACATCAACAACAGCTACCCACAATAAAACATTCAAATATTTCGAAAAGGAAATTCAAAATGTCAGGAAGTGATCACTGACCACTGATCGCATTTCGTTTGTAAACCACCAACAAAAAAATAAGACAAGAGAATTTCAGCATTGAAATGGTGACCATCAAGTTCTTGGCGGACACAAAATTTCATCTTCATGCTTATGGAGCATATCTCTGTCTTAACAGTTAGCACCACTTGACCAACAATGCCAATGCCAATCCCAATCCCATTAACTAACATAAAAGCGTTTGGAAAAGGCCAGCTTTTTAATAATATACATACAGAAATCACTTCATCACTTAATCAAGAAATGAGCTGCAGCTTTTACCCACAGCAAAAAGAAACATCAACCCAAAAGCAAGAGGTGTTCCTTAACACTTACCATTTTCCGAATTCCGCTTAACGCGTTTTAGCTTCTCAAGCTGGACCTGTGATTCCATGAAAACCTTCATTCTCTGAATCTCCAAATCCTTCGCAAATTGCATTCTTTGTTTCTCCAACTCCACCATCTGCCGCTGCTTTGCCTCCTCAACTTTCTCATATATCTTTGCTAACCTCGTAATTGCCTCTGCCAACCTCCAGTAGCCGTCTCCCACCATTTTTCCCTCCTCTTCCACCGGTCCCTTCCTTTTCCGTCCCAGCCGACCACCCCACGCTCCGGAGTCCTCATCGTCGTCGTCATCTTCCTCATCATCTTCAGCCTCCATAGCCGCTGCCGCGGCTGCCATTACGGAGAAATTCCGCTCCGTCACGCTCCCGGGCCCAGACCGCTTTGACCTGGGCCCCACCGGCACCGACCACGGCAGTCTCAGGAGATGACTCATGGCCGGATCTCTCTCCGGGTCATGAATCACCGGAGAACTCTTCCGGTGCTGGGTCATCATCTCGGGGAGCGGCGGTGGGGACGGTGAAAGCTCCGGCGACGGGGAAGCTCTCCGGCGAAGGTTTCTGTTGTGACCATTGGCGTTGTTGCTAGTCTTGGAGAAGGAGTCGCCGATGAGGGAGTCGAGGCTTTGGAAGTGGGGCCACGTGGAGACGTAGCGGCCGTTAGATTGGACGACCTTGGACTTCTCGATCTTGTACTTCTTCTTGGTTGTGTCGATGCGATTCTTACACTGAACGTCGGTGCGCCGGAGCTTGGCGGAGGTGGCGTGAATGCGGTTGACGGCGTCGGCGACCTCCTGCCAGTGCTTCTGACGGAGGTTGCCGCGGTTGAGCTGAAGGTAGTGAGCCCCCCAGGCCTCAATCAGCGTCCGGGTTGCTTCCTCGGACCAGCAGTCCTCCCGGTTCGGGAAAGCCGGGGTCCGTGTCGCCGGCGGCGTGGGTTCCGACGAAGGCTCGGGTTTTGCGGGAGACGGAGGAGACGAAGGGGCAAGTTTGTCGTCGTCGGAGATGGGGCGGTGGGGGGAGGGGGAGGTGGTCGTTGACAGGGGAGGGGAGGGTGTGGGCTGTGAAGACATGTCGGCGGTGTGCGGCGGAGGTGGCGGTGGTATTTTCAAACAGTGTGTGTGCGTATTTGGGCTTTGAAAATTGGAGGACCGGTTCGAGGCCTTGTCACCGGTAAGCGCTTAACCGAAATAAAAAACAAATTCCTTTTTGATTTTCTTTTTTCTTCAACAAATAATATATACTGCAGTACGACCACACTCGATATATATATTTAAAATTTTAAAATAATATATTATTGCCGTATTCACATACTCCATATATATATATTTAAAATTTTAAAATATATAATATTTGTGACCAATTCAATACGTGTATAAATAAAAATTCATTTCATAATTATATAAATATATTTTATTAATTAGATAATATAATGTAATCCCGATCAGAGGAAAAAATAATTTGAAATAATATAAGTAAAAAATTCAATATATTAATATTTTTAATTAATCAATATATTCGAAATAAACAAACACGTAAGACATTATTGTTTAAAGTGGACTACCTAATTATATTTATAGAACTTAAATTTACAATCTTTTAACTGCAAAACCTCAATTTCACCGCTCGATCAACGCCGTTTATACATAATATGTGTGTGTATATATATATATTCTGATTTTGAGTATTTAAGGCAAAGGGGAGGTGGGATTTTGGAGGGAACAACCTAAAATCTCATGACTTTAGAGTTTTTCCACATACACACTAACTATTCATCATTTACTTAAAAATATAAATATTAAAATCATCCAAGTATTTTTTTTCTCACAAACGACAATTATGATACTACAATACCAATTTTAGTGTTATGTCAATAATACATCTTAAGTTGATTTTCTATTTCTTTGTTGCTTTTTTTTTTTGTTTTCTTTTTAAAAAATATAATGTGTTGGTGATATATATATAATCATAATATATTTTAAAATATAAAATATTATCTATATATACATACAAAACAACGTGTCACGACAGCTAGTATTCATAAATGCTGATAGTCCCTTTAAGCTCTTTCCATATCACAATAGAATTTGTTAAACTTAATTATTTAATTTTAAAAATTATAAATCATCCATGGTGGAGAATATCCAATATTATTATTTAATCTAGAAATATTAAATTTTAGATTATTCGTAAATGATTATTTTATATTCTAAAATTTAAATTGTAGAATTATTTATTTATTTATTCTTTTTAAGAAATGCAATCTCCCATCCCTGCAGCACTACTATGATTTAAGATAAACTATAATGAGTTATCTTGAAATTTAATATAATTACAAATTTCTTTATTATTTACAAAATTACCTCTATTTTTTTTATTTTAACGGCCGTCTAATAGTCAGCCAAATTCATTATTTTTCATTAGTTTTTTTTTTTTATTTTTTATAATGAATTGACTAAATTGTCTTTATCAATTATAAATTATAATAATTTTGAATTTTGAACTAAGAGGATAATTTTTTCTTTAACAATTTTCTAAATTCTTCCGTCTATACAGTCCGTTTTATATATATATAATTCTTTTTTAAAAAATAAAATTCTAAATCTCAATTAAGAGATTATATAATTTTACAAATATAATAAAAATTATTGTAATTTTTTAAATATTTGAGAAGAACTTGTCATAATTTACCCATAAATAGATGGGTTCAGGACAATATACCTATGACTTAAGCCCGTAAAGGGATGGGCTTCTATTAATTTTATAACTCCACATTAGAAATATTTGAAAACGATAGCCCTTGATCCCTTTTCTTGTTTCTTTTTTTTTTTTTTTCCTCAAAGAATTAAAACTTAAATAATTAAATTGTTGTGACTACTCCAATTAAATAAATATAAAATCTAATTACAAATCCCTTTTAAAAATATAAATTACACTTTTCCCTGAAAAGTTTCAGAATTTATATTTACACTCCATCTAAAAGTTTACTGCTTATACATGATCTTCTTTTTTTGGTTTTGGACAATCAATGCTGACATTAGTTAAAAAAGAATTACACAAATTTTCAATTTTACCTCTTATTTAATATTTTTATGTAATAATTTTATCATTTTAAAGCAAAAAATATAATGATGTTAACCTCATTCCGCATATATATATATATATTATATAATTCTTTATACGTATAAAAATATATTTGAAAATATTACATAAGGGATAAATTAAAAATGTATATATTTTTTTTGCTAATGTCAGTATTTTTAGTGAAAATCCTAATGAAAGGATGTTAGGTAAATTGAGAATTTTCGGAGGGGTGTAAATGTAATTCAAAACTTTTTGGGAGAAAGTGTAATTTCACATTTTTAAAGAGAGTCTAAATATAATTAACCCAAAATATAATTGCTTTTTAAGTTATTATTGCTTATTTAACATATCTTTACAGTTACATCACAATCAATTCAATCAATAAACTAGTGATCGAAATTAAATATTTATAATTAACTACCAATTATAATTAAAATAAAAAAATAAATATTATTATAATAGAATATCAACATATGTATGGACGAAATGCGAAACCGTAATATTATAAACATGGGGGCCAGCTTTCGTAGTAGGAGTTAGGCTAAATTTCATTTTATCTCCTTGTATTTTTTTATTTTTAAAATAACTAAAAACTTCTATGTATTTTAGAAATAATCTAAAACTCCTCTATAATTTAATAAATTCATCAAATTTTAATATTTTACTTATATATAAGTTAAATAATTTATTAAATTTGAATTTTTTATTTTGAGTTTAATTGATTAAATCTGACGTTGATTATATAATTAACGAAGATCCAATAATCTTTAAAATAAGAAAATAATATATATTAAGTAAGGGTATAATAGTTTTTTTTTTTCGATAAAGGTAAATTTCATTAAGTGTAAAATGTACAAACTATACAATTATATGGCTGAGTATGTGTATCATGGAATTCGCCACAATCTATACAATGCAATCGTACTAATTCTATTAGGTAGCTCAGCACTAAGTATGCATAGTCTAAATTCATCTAGAATAAGGCGAGTAAGAACCGATGCGTCTTGCTCCAATTGTTGACGTTTTCTACGATTCCGCTCCTACCAGATGTGATGAACCAGAGATGCCAAAAGATTTCAATATGCCGCATTAACAACATGCTTTTCCCGCCATCAATTTTCATAATTTATGATTAAATGCATATTATAACTAAAATTTAAAATTAGCCCCATGCTTAAGTATTAATGAAATAACTAAAAATTAATTTAACAAAAATAATGGATAATTAGATGAAAAAACAATTGTGTTGGATTTAGAAGCTATAAAACCGTCACTTTTGACCATAACGTGATTCTTGTGTAATTCAATTCAAAAGTGATTATTAAAAAGAGAGTCCAACTCTACAAGAAATTAGGTTCGTACTTGAAACACATTTAATATGTTCGATTGTAGGACCAAATGCTTACATTCATTTCCCACCAATACATTTTCAGTTTAATTCAAATTATTAATATTTAAATGAAATTTTAATAATTGCATTGGCACTATAAAAACAATTAAGATTAGCAACACAAAACATAGTCATAATTTTACTATTGTCACTAGTAATAACTATTTAGTGGTAAAAATTATTATTTTGTCATAATTATAAATGTTATAATTTTAATAGTCATATTTATTTTGTGGAAACTATTATTAATAAAAATTAGTTAAAAAAAGTTCCATATAATAGTGATTATAAATAATTAGGAAGATATCACTATTAAAAGCCCATGAAGCCGCCCCATTCAATTTAGGTCACTATTTGGGCTGATCCAGAGTGGGCCTGGGCTCCTAACTTTTACTCCTCCACACGCATCAATTAAGCCCAATCAAGCTGGATTCATGTATGCTTTATATTTAAAACTAGCAGTCGTGGTATGCTGCTTTTTTTTTTAAATAAAATAAATATTTTTTTTATATTTTAAAATATATTATAAATAAAATAATATATATAAACTAATATATTATTTAAAAAATAAAAATAAAAATAAAACTAACTTCAATTATTATTGACACAATAAAGATTGGTGTGTCACTAGTTGTGTTAAAATAACGTGGAGTCATTTTTATAAAAAAATAATTATTATAATTATTTTGTAAAATTATAATTGTCAAATTTAAAAATTAGTGCGATAGTGTCATAAACGGTTATTTGTAAGTGTAGAGGCCTTTTTATGTTAGTATAGACGTTGCAAAATTATGGCAAAAATCATTGTAAATTTGCAACGGAATATCCATGAAACTTCCGTTGCTATAAGACTGTCTTTCTGTAGTGGGATACAAGCAGAATATGAAGAGAATAAAAGCTGTATAACATTTATGTATTTAGGAATAATATAATAGACACAATATTCTACAAATTTCCAAAGTTTCTTAAACAAATTTAGAAAAGAATAACTAAGAGTAACGGTGTACATTAGGCTCATATTTTATTTTATTTTATTTTTGTCAACTTAATCTCACCATAAAAAATTGACGAAACTTAGCATGTGTTCGTTAGTTTACCTGCTGAAAGGGCCTAACACGATGAAAGCCTAAATTTTTATAAAAAAAAATTGAAGTAAAGAATTTAAAATGACTATTTTAAAAAGTATGGAATGAATATTGTATATGGTATAGTTGGGACGAAAATTACAATGTTGTCTAGCATTTTAAGTAGAGGATCAAACAAAGCTCAAGCATCTAAGTTAACTCTTCCTATCTACTAATTTCAAATTCTAATACTTAAAGGTTATATTGTAATATTGTTTTATGATTATAGCAGACATCTATCTAAACTATTATAAATGAACATTTTATATGGTATTAATTTTTGAATACTCAAATCTACCCTTTAATACATTATTTTTTTTTAAAAAAAAATTTGGTCAAATTAATAATTGTAATATATTTTAATAATCTCATAATTATACTTTTTTCCTCTTAACTATCCACTACTCCGCATTTATCTCTAACCTTACTTCTCCATATTTATTACAATTTATAAATATTATAAGGTTGTTCTTTTCACAAACTTATTTTTTCTCATCATATCACACCAAGGTTCTTTTTATATGATCGTGGGAATCACGTGCGACGATAACTATTATATATATATATCGTCTAAGTAGCTTAAATATATTTTTGGTCCTGTAATTTTGACACTTTGGTATTTTTATCCTCTATCTTTCTAGGATTATAAAAATGTTATATATTTTTCTGATGTTTCATAATTTTGGTCCTTTTGGTGCCAGATTTTGCAAAAATTGCAGGAACAAATCATGTGCGCTACACGTGGTTAATTTAAATTGGAGCTTTTATTTTGATTAGTTCACTTTTGTCAATATGGATGAAAAATTAAAAAAAAAAATGACATGGCGCATGATTTATGCCGACAAGTTTTACAAAATCAGCACCCGAAGGACCAAAAAATTGTGAAAATGTCAAAAAGTTATAGGACACTTTTGGCCCATAGAAAAATATAAAGGATAAAATTATTAAAATTGCAACGGGCACATAATTTATTCTTGCAACTTTTGCAAAATTATTTGTTCTTGCAACTTATACAAAATCAGGCACTAGAAATATAAAGGACCAAAATATCAAAATCGCAAGGGGCACATGATTTATTCTTACAACGTACTTTTGCAAAAATTAGACACTAGAAAGACGAAAATATCAAAAAATTACAAGAATATTTTACTACCCAGAATGATAAAAGATAAAAATATTAAAGTGCCAAAATTATAGCACAAAAAATATACTTAAGCCTCGTCTAAGTAGAAATTCCACAACTCAAAACTTGCCATAAACTCTCATGTAATTTTTCTATATATATATATATGTATATATCATTCGAAAGAGCAAGAATTGACAGGAGAAAGCGAGAATGGAAATAGAAAATTACAACAATACAGTAAATGAGCAGACAAACATATGGGAGAACGTATGTTCTTACAGGACTTAAAAGAAATCCTCAAACAGCTGCCAAATGCGGAATGCAACGTACGTAACATATGATGAGTTATTTGGTGCAAAAACATTTTCGACCACCGGAAATTATGCTGCTCCATGCACACACATATGCCTCCTCCTCCTCCTACCACCACATCTTCCTGTTAAGAAATTAAACCAAACTTCCATATTAACTTAATTATTACACTGCTTGGAGGATCTCTTTCTAACAACATATGATCAAAGTTTTGATGTACGATGTGTAACTAGAATGACACTACCTATATCTATATATGCACCATTGAGATATTATTGCATTTATGAAAAAATTTAGCTTCGGATATAAATATATATACATACATATATATATAACCTTTTGTGATATAGAGGTGAAGGACAAATGTATAACCTTATAAGTTATAGGATTAAAATGTCAAAAATATATAATTATAGGATTAAACATGCAATTAAACCTATAAATTAGCTAGATCTTTGACAACTTGATCTTCATGAAGCTTTACATACTAATATGCTTTATGACAAGTTAAAACACAAATTCAGAAGCTCGATCAGCATTAGCTGGTTCCAAATCTGCAAAACACTACAATATTCTATATAATGTGTACAAATGGAGGGCCTAGCTCATCATATCACAACAACTTAATGTTTGATTCTAATTTCCACTATCTTTGTTATCAAGAAGGAGCTCAGTCATAAATCCATCCCTAAAAGAAAAAAGCTTTACTGGTGATGGATATCGGTATCTAGTAATAACCAGAATATGACGAAATTATAATTTTAGTCTCATCGGATAAGGGGTTAACACTTTTAGTTTTCTGCTTTACGAGATTTTTAAAATGGTTCCGAAATTAAAAAAAAATCGACACGTTTAGTCTCATGTCTAAGTTTTCCTCAAAAAATTATAGACAACAAGAACACATGCAATGTCCATGTCCATTAATTGTGTGTGCAACCAAGCTAACGAATACACGCATTGCATTTGTGTTTGCCATCTATTTTTTGACGGAAACTTGAATATGAGATTAAATATGTCGAGTTTTTTAAATTTTGAAATCATTTTAAAAATGCTGTTAAAGATAGAGGAGTAAATATGTTTTATTTTCTAATTTTAGGACCATTTTAAAAATTTTATAAAACAGAACACTAAAAGTATTGAATCACATATTTTAATGCAATAGGTAAAGAATATGTCGAAGATTAATGTTAACTATCAGTCAAACATGAAGTGCACGGAATCTCAAAACCATGTAAAGGAGAACAATTCGGGAAAAAGCATCAGACTGAAAGTTAACTTCAAATTAAGTTATTGAAAGGTGCAGATGCTGATTTAATGGCGCCTCACATAAACCCTAAGGGAAACCCCTAATTTGTAGGTCTATGGACCAAAACAAGAATGTTACATGATCAAACATGGAACATATGTGATCAACAAAAGTACAAATTAAGAGGGTTTGTTTGACATACGTTTTAGGGTTAATAATTACACTTACCCTCTCTAAAAATGTAAAATTATACTTCCCCTCAACGAAGTTTCAAAATTGCACCTACACCCTTTCAAAAATTCGCTGTTTACATACCTAACATCCTTTTGTCAGATTTTGGACGAAAAATACTGAGGTTAGCAAAAGAATTACATAAATTTTCAAATAATAATTTGTACTTATAAACAGAAAAATATTGATATTTACCCCACTCCACTAAGGATACTACAATTTCTCTTCCCATCATGCCCCACTAAGGTAGCAAACAAAGGGCAACCCGACTAAACCATGACAACAGGTATGTAAACATAATCTTGATCAAAAGTTTAAGACAAACCACTAAGTTCTAACAAGTGATTGTAATAATCTAACGTCAAGAATATTAATTAATACCTAATTGATATTTCATTTTCCTACAATTAAGTCCTTGTAATTCTTTCAATACCCTACTCATTGTGGGGGCAACATTATACTCTTGCCACATTAGTCCTAGCTATATATTTCAATCTTCCTCAGGTATGATTAAATGTCCACTACTCGATGATGAAAAGGCGAAAAAAGGGAAATAATGCAAATTATATTCTAAACTACTGTCGAGTAATTGTAGAACCCAAAATTTTACAAATATCTTAGATACAGTACAAGAAATAACGTTAATAGTAATGACATATATTCTCTGCGAAATTGTGGAATTCGTTGTTAGTGTATATTAGCAACAAATTTAATAAGAATTTTATTTGCTAATTAACTTAATACTAGTTTCAGTATTAATTTTCTTTCATAGCTTTTGAGTTATTTTCTTATAATGATACTATATATCGAATACCGAATTCCACCTTCAACATGCCCACAGCTCTAAATAAGCTCGACGTATTGCTAAATTTCGGTACTTGAGGCCTTATTATATAGCAAATGAAGAAAACTAAATGAGAGACAGACAAGGATGAAGCCTCAAAATTGATGTATGTAACCCAGTTTCTGCACTGCAGAAAAAGAATCAAACCATGCACATCATTCTTGCAGAATAAAGAATTGTAAAGCTGGGAATAATAATAATTAACCTCAAGAACTTTAGAATGGTTTTTTTAAATGAAAAATAAATAAATTAAGCATTAGGACAAACTTGAATAATTGTGATGTCCCACAGAATCTGAACAGACAGTGAGGCAATCTAGTAAAGATGGTAAGGACAATTAACCATAGAGATATTTCTTGTTTCTGGATTAAAAAAATAGAATTATTTAGTGGGAAATACTGCTATTGGGGCTGTTGAACAGCAGAAGATCCATCAAAAGGTAGAATTAAATATGCATTTCTGGTTTCTCGTACACGCCCTACACTGAGGGAATAATGTAATGATGAGACATGAAAGCCCACAAAAAAGACATATATAGATATATGTATGTGTGTATATGTATGCATGGGGACGAAATTAAATACTATAATTAGGTTGAATCGGATTAATGGAATTTTTAACAAAAGTAGGTAAAAAATGATGATAAAAGTGCTGATTCTTGATATAAAACATGCAAATGCGTCCCCCACCCTAAACCCTCTAACACAAATGACAATCTGTGGGGGCAAAAGATCTGCCCACAATCTCAAAAGATGCTGGAAAAATGGAAGGCTGACACGCAATGGAGAGGTACTCAAAATTGGTGGGATCTTCCTATTTCTTGTTTTTTTTTTCTTTTTATTTTGGGAAAAAGTACTTGAAAAGAAAGGCCAAGATCTTCTTTCTACCTGATGTCAGTGACAAAAAAACGTCGACGCCAATAATCTGAGCTAATTAATGTTGTCGTTAATTCCTGAATTGGTGTGGGATCATAATTATTGCATTAACGGAATTTCTAAAAACACTGCATTTTCTTGCAGACAGTTCAGGGTTTGTTTGTGTTGTAAGAGTTTTGTCATGGATGGTTCGAGCTAGGGTTTATGGTGGGGAAATGATGTTAACTCATCGTCAGTGCTCATGTAAATACATTGTCTGTTCTCAATTTGTTTCTATCCCATATATAAACATCTAGACCAGTACTGTTTTTCTTGAAACACAAGAATTCTTTCGTTTCTATTTCTCTTTCGGGATTATTTACAGTCCTTGTTCTTGTTCGTCTTCTTGGATTAAGATCTGTAACAGAGATATATACACTACCAGAAAATAATTCAATAACTACGAGAAGAATTGATTCTAAAATCAGTATCGAGCTAATTAACAAAGAAAATTCTTACTAAATTCATCGTTAATTTATATTATTTAATACAAAAAATTTACTTACCAATAAATTTAAGAATAAATTATTTAAATTCTTGCTAAATTCATTGTTAAATTCGTTAGCAAATAAATTTCTTATTAAATAATGTAGATTATCAATGAATTTAATAAGAATTTTCCAAATTAATTTGTTCGGTACCGACTTTAGCATCAAGTTTTCTCAAACTTATTGAGCCATTTTCTCATAGCGACAGCCATTTTCTTATAATGACAACCTCGTAAAGACCTGAACCTTGATACATAATGGAAATACATACATGCAATCAAGGCAAAAATAGTGTATATATAACCAATCGACCGATCCCAGTTGAAGTCATGTCGAATTAAAAGATAAAGGGAGCATCAATTTACCTGGAAATTGGAATCAGGAGAAGGGCATGGAAGAAGAGTGGGATTCACCATCAGGCTTTCCAGGGCCTTTCTTCTTCTTCTTCTTATAAGGGATCCCTCTTGCCTTTGCCTGACACTCCTTCACTTCCCTCAAGTAAATCCTTATTGCACCACTAGCAAAGGGGTTGGTCTCCGGCGATCCGCCGTTCTCCTCGTAGGCGGCGCGCAGCCTCCCAATAAGGGCATCCAGGCTGCCCCACGCCTGCCGCAGCGGACACGTACAGGGCGCCGGCGGCTCAGGCTGCCCGTAAAAGATGCAACCCTGCAAGTGAACCTTAGTCTTACCGAACTGATCCAAATACCTCAGGAAATCCAGCACGTGGTTGCTGTTGCACTGGGGCAGCGCCACCGGCGGGCGCTGGTTCTTCAAGAACTGCCCGAAAGTGTTCCAGTCCCGCCTCTTCTGCGACTCGTAGCGGCTGGGGGCGGCGGCAGCGGCGGCCGGATCGCCGCCGGAGGGCGACCCTTCTGCCAAATCTTTCCCTCTCTCCATCTGTAAAAACTCCAAGAAATTTTGTTTATCTCAGGTCGATGCTAAATAAGGTAAGGTTAAAGGAATAGGGGGAGCAGAGATAGGCAGATAAAGAAGATCACATCAGAGAGGCTACTGAGTTGACATGCAATGGGCCACCATCGCAGTTGCTTTCTGCTTCTTTCTTCACCATTTTTGGTAGTATTGCTAATTTTCTGCCTTTTTTTTATTTATTACTACCTTATTAATCCCTAACTATACGTTTTCAGGTAGCCGTTCGCCATACCCCACTCAGACATTGATGACTTTCATTAACAAAAAAAAATATGTGAAGAAACAACCACTGCTTATTTGGTTCAATAGTTTTTTAGAATAAGGTACATTGGCACATCTTAAAATTATAATATATTATGAGAATATTGTAATTTTAGTTTTGTAAATATGAGAGTAATTTTAAGGCATGATTACATTTTTGTTTTCTGTGATTTGATATAATTATGTAGAATTTCTTGTGATTTAAAAAATTATATCTAGTAATCATAAGGTTTGCACTAATTTAACAAATAGTTCTTTCCATTAGTTAAAATTCACGAAATTTATTGGTATTAACAAAAAAAACTAAATGAAATTTGATACTTACCCGTGATTAACTTATTCCAAGTCAAAAAAACAAAAAAAATCCTGACTTATAAAGGTGAAAATATGCCTCCTCAATGCATTAATATGTGACGATGTATAAGGATAATTTGATTATAAAAAAATTTATTTGATTTGCAGTAAATAAGTAGTAAGATAAGTGAGGATAAATATGAATTTTTATCTTATTTTTTTTTTAAATAATATCAGCGAATTCGATAGATTTTGACTAACAAAGGAACTTATTTGTTAGATAGACGCAAACATTATGAGTGCTCGATATAAAATTTTCAAACACAGAAGTTTTTATATAATTACATCAAACCTCAAGTGAGGGGGTGTAATTATCCCTAGTTTTGATTTTGTATGAATTCATTTCGATCGTCACATAATTTTGAAGACAAAAATGATAAGAATTTAAAATGGAAGGAAAAGTTCATCGCGACATGCATATGACAAGGTCAATTAGGTGTACTTTTTCATTCATTTTAGAAAATTTTGATCATCTTTTCCTAAATGTGTGAATTTTATAAAATTATAGGACAAATATGTTAAAATAGATTCGTATAAAACTAAAATCGCAGCCCCAATACTTTAATGATTTAAAAGTTGCACTTTCCCATCTAATTACAAAAACACTCTTTCTCAATTATAAAATTATAAGTATAGCCCTTAAAACTATATAATTGTAAGTACCAGCCCGCCCCTACGCAATAGCTAACTTTTATACAGATACCCCGTGAAGTATATTACATGATTAACACACCTCAGAGGGTGCACCTATAATTTTATAAATGTTTGAAAGTGTTTGTGTAATTAGATCTAATATCAAGAAATCTCAACGTAATTTATCTATTTTTTTGTTCTTGAAATATCTTTATTTTTTTGAAATATTATAAAAAAAAAGATCATGGTGTGCTATATATACAAATATATGCGTGTTTATATATTTATGCACACATTTATGCCATTACGTAATCTGATAGCATATATATTTTGATGAGCACTATTAATTAATTAAATATTTTACCAAAATAAATTTTAAAAATAATTAATCAAATTATAACAATTTTTTTTAATATTTTCTATGAAGCAGTTTAAACCCAAATCCTAAAAGATTGTTGAAACATATTCCATATAGACAGAATTAAGGAAATTCCAGTTTCACACAGATGGTAAAAAATAAATAAAAAAGAAACAGGAAATTGAGTAGAGGTGTTCCTGAATGATCTGCAATTATTATTTGTTGTTTTTGTCAATACTATGATCCCCACTACTGCATACAAATAACCTCAAAAGAAATATTATTCCCACTAGTTGACAATTTGTAATCTTCATAAGTATCTCCCAGCCACTGACTGCCAATAGCATATATATATATATATAAATACACACACTATGTATATATATATATATATTATATATGGGATGGATGACTTGTGTTTGCATCTTGAGTAGCTACAGTTTGGCGTTGATTCATGATTTGATTTGCTTTCTATGACTCGTTAGTTTTTGTTTTGTAAAACTCGTCGTCATGATAAGTTGTTTTTGTGTATACAATAAATGATTTTTATATTTTAAAATATATTATAAATATGAGCGAAATATATAAATCAACATATCATATTTAAAAAATAAATAAAAAGCTAATTTATCAATTAAACTTTGGGAAGTTGAACGAGTTAGTCATCTTATCAATTGAAAAATATTTTTGAGATCATAAAAAATTAGTGCAGCAGTGTCAAAACTATTATTTTGTGTTTACAACACTTCTTTTTTTATTATTATTATTATTTATCATAGTGTAGATAATTCTGCACAATATCGAATATTGATTATTTGTTTAGAAAATTGCATTTTACGTTCCATATATCCTCTTTGCGATTCTGGTCTCATTATATTTGAACTCATTACATTGTATCCCATAACTCCAAGAAGCTTGCAATTTTAGAATTAAGGTTGTTTTCGTAAAAGACTTAATTAATGAGGTTAAGGTTTGGAAATTAAAATCATAAATTTTTTGGAATTATGGGATATAATGTGATGAGCTAAAAAATAAAGGGATTTAATATTGTAAAGGAACTAGTTTGTGCGACGTAAAAATGTAATTTTTGTTTTATCTGTTCATTTATACTATAAATACTGATGTAAGATCTAATTAGACCAAGTATTTTAGGTTTTCGAATTCTAAATCAGGTCCAAAGATTATTTTTGGCACAGAGGCCGCGAGCACAGTATTGTAAAGACTTCACTCATAGCCACTCGATTTTCAAGTTAGTAAGATTGTTTAATTAGAGGTTAAGCTTGTAGTTAGGGAAAGTTAGCATCGCAAAAGACTTACGCTTGTGGCGTTAGAGAGCATGTATTAATTAGAAGTATGGTAAAACATACGATTTCACGTAAATAATTGATGCCATTATGATGAAATGATTGTAATAAATTCGTACATACTTTAAATTTGGATTGAATTGAGATTTGGACTAGTATAATTTGAATGTAACAGGCCCAAAAATAGAGCCTGTTAATATAAATCAACGAGAAAGTATTCAATCGTTTTAGGGTATTCTGAAAATATTTTAGAGAAATACATTTTGAGATTTTGTACTAGCAAATGTAGTGTAGAGTATGAAAATGATTTCTGTAAGAGATAGATACTAAGACTAATATATTCAACTCTATAACGCCCACGCACAGTCCAGACGGGATGGGGGCCGGTGGCACGCGTGTGGGAGTTCTACAAGTCCATAAAAATGTTAAATTTTGGACTTAATATAAGGAGATCATTTCTTTAAAGGATTTTCAATATGGGCTAAGAGTGAACTTTATATCTTACAACTCTACTTCTCTATATACTTCCAGAACTCAACTCAATCCTCAAAACTTTCCATGTGGGATAATAATACATTCTCATTCTCTTTTACCATCTAATATATGAATTTATTTTAATTAATATCCAACTTATTAAATTAAAGTTGTATCAAATTGACATTTAATCGTATCAATTACAACACAAGCATCATAAACTATTTGGATTAAATGCAATTTTGGTTGTGTAACTATAGCCAAATTCTATTTTAGTCTTTAACTTGTTAAGATTTGGATTTGGTCCTCTATGTATTTTAATTGCTCAATTTTGGGACTTTTTTCGCTGAAAAATATCCATTTTCGCCCCTAATTTCACCGCCACCTTCTTTTTAAAAATCTGCCGCCGTCACTCAAGATTGCCGAGAGCCACATATACTATTTGATTTCCTGATCAAGACGAACAAAACCCCTCAATCAATTTCAGTTTCGATCACCACAAAAACTGCCGCAGCCTCTTCGCGTCTATTCGCCGCGGTCCGTACAAACGGCGGTCACGAACCACCACAGTTCGACTCGCCTCTTCCTTGCGAGTCTAACGAGATAAGTCCCAGCTATTTTCATCAACGTGGTGCGGAGATCCAAGAATTTGAAGTTCACGGCCACCGTCCGAACGATTCTCGATCGCACCCCTCTTTTTCCGCCTCTTTCTTTCTAAAAATTTACCGCCATCACTCAAAATTACCAAGAGCCACATATACCGTTCAACTCCCCAATTCAAGACGAGCAAAACCCCTCAATCAATTTCAGGTTTCAATCACCACAAAGACTGGGCTTTTACCTTCACCACCGCAGCCTCTTCGCGTCAATTCGCCGCGATCCGTACGAACGGCGGTTGCAGACCATCATAATTCGACTCGCCTCTTCCTTGCGACTCTAACGAGATAAGTCCCAGCCATTTTCATCAACGTGGTGCAAAGATCTAAAAATTTGAAGTTCACAGCCACCGTCCAGCAGACTGAACCAAATCCAAATCCTAACAAGTTAAATGACTAAATCGAGATTTGACTATAGTTAGACGACCAAAATTGCATTTAATGCTAAACTATTTACATGAGCAGTAAATACATCATAACAAAAACAAGTTATGAACCATAAAATATGAAGTGCTAAATTTAATGCATCAGTATTCACTGCTAAAAAAAACAAATCATTAGCCATAGAAAAAATTCATCCCATGTTGTGATTGATTTTGCGTCATATTTGCGACAGTACCCAAATGCCCAAGAATTTCGCAGAATTTATCGCAAACTTTTGGTGAACTTTTGCAGCGCATATTTATTACAAACTTCGTTACAAAATTTAGAAAAATTGCCCTACACTCACAGCACACGTGAAACATGCTCAACTTACTCCTAAATTTTCTCGTCCCTTTCCTATCAAAAGAAAGAAGAGCAAGTAGTCAAAAACAGATCATACAATCTTGAGATACTCTTGCATACTTTTGATCACTTGTTGCATGAATTCTTATAATTCTTCACATGGTCGCTTAATATATATATTTAGTGACAATTTAAAAATTTTATTTTGTATTTTGTCGTTAATATAATATTTTTTAGTAGAGAGATTTGAAAATATATGTAAATTATTTACATAAAAATCAGCCGAACTTCAAATTTTTTATTGAACATATGAATTTATTTAATTTCAGTATTTAATAAAAACATGCGCGAAGCTTACCGGAGTTCAACTCCATAAGGGGTCAACGGGTTCAACTGAAGATCCTAAGGGAATTGAAGGGACCAACTTGCAAAACACATTAGCGCTCGTACGCTTAAATTAATATCATTCTGAGCTAGGAATCAAGCAAAAACATATTGAATTTGCCTAATAATATGCAGAATATAGTATTTGGTTATTATACATGAATTATTAATTGTGTTTAGTAACAATTTTCTACAAAATAATAGCAATTATTAAAATCATGAAATTTAATATTTGATAAAATAAAAATTATTGTAACTAAATATAAATTGTAAGAAAATGACAAATTTTAACAACCAGGTGGGCTTTTGTGTTAACTAGAGACTAGGATGAACTTATGGAATCCCCACACAAGCGCCCCCGCCTGTCCCGCCCCGTTCGAGCTCTGGTATTAAGGCGAACGACTCAATCTTTGTATTATCTTTTTACATAAATTTTGAATAATTCAGAATTTAAATTTTTTATAATATCAAGACGTTTTTTAACAGTTCCTAAACGTTTTCAAACGTAACGATTTTTGGTTTAAATTTTAGATTAATAGTAAAGACTTTATAAATAGAGTAGGCTGAAAGGAGATAGATAAACACTTTTGAGAAATTTGCTTCTTTCTAAACTCTCCCGGATTTGGTATTTCTTTCTCAAACTCCCGTTACCGCTATTGATCGAGGAGGAGTCCGACATGGTACAGCATAATAATCTTATCTTGAAAAAATAACGTAGCATGCAGTGCACTTGAAAACAGGACGTCTAATTTCTATACAACTCGTAATTAACTAAATTTAAATTTACTATTTTGTTGTTTGAGCGGAAATTACAAATTTATTATTTCATTTTTTGCTCCTAACTGTTTGTTTGCTAATAATCTTCAATCTTTTATATTCCGAAGTTTCATTTTTTCTCAAACACCGTACTTGACATATTATAGTTTCCAACAGCTTGATGTGCAGTTGGGGTACATAGATCTGAATATCATAAAGCAACAGCGAGCATCCGATATTCACTGTTGCTAGCTGATCAATCGTATACTTTAGGGCTGTCATTTCAGATGGAATTGGAATATTGGCTTAGTCCCCACAACATTTATGGAAACTGAGGCTCTACATATACACTTTGGGCCATTTTCTTCAAGTATCCCACTCCTTTTGTTTTGATAGCCCAGTAATTTACATATGATTATTAATATTTTTTATTATTTAATTTCTTAATATTTTTATAATATTTGAGGAGATTATATAATTCTTAAACAAAGATTTGGCACTGTTCACTTTTTTCTTGATGTGTTTGATTTAAAACAATTTTGATAAATTGTAAAAAATCGAAGGATGAAAAAATTTGAAAAATTGTCCACTTAATCATAAAACTTTTTAAAAATATTTTAGGAAAAGAAGTAACATTATAATTTCTATTCTACAAAGGGTACTTTTTGTTAGTTTATAAAAAAAAAATTAGATAAAAACCTAACGGACAATAACAAGAATGAACTACTTGTTGGACAGCCATTAAAATTAGGAGAATATTGATACAATATTTGTAATTATATCAAATTTTAAAAAAGTTTATTATAACTTCCATTGATAGATTCACATGTAAAATTTATACATATAAAATTATAATTATTTGAGGCCTAAAGTTCGAAAATCACGAAATATTTTCCTTATTTAAAAGTGCACATCTCGTGTTTGGGTTGGTAATGAGATCGGAAGAATATTGAAAAATATTCGTATATAAGGAAAATATGGAAGTTAGTTAATTGAAAATTTTCAAACGACACGCGTACGGTCGAAAATTTAAAAAGCGTGATTCTCCTTATAATAATAAAGATGTGATTGACCTATGTATAAATCACTAGAATTATTAATGATCTTGACTATATAACTACATTTCAAATATCAACATCAAATATTAGACACTAAATGGTAATTTATTATAATTAATTGTTGTTAAGTTACCAATTAATTATTTAATTATAGTTGTGATACATATCAATAACATGTGAATTGTTTGCCGGGGCAAAGATGGTTGATTCTTGATTTAATACTTCCACAAAATTGGAAAGCCTGCTCTCTACGCTAAGTTGATGGAAGTGACAGCTGACCAATTTCTAAGGTCCCATTAATGTACGGATTTTTGTCTTATTTCTTCATTTTTTTTATTCTGCAATTTCTGGAGAAAAACAATTACAGTTGGCAATAAATAATTTAATAAGTCATACTTAGTACAATGAGAAAATATTTTATTTTTTAATTGAATGGATGTAAGTACACTACGTTTGCATTCATATAATTTTTTATTTTTATTTTTTTTCTGAGGAAATGTATGAAAATAGAAAAGTGCTGGGACTGGGATATATATTCATAAAAGTTTACTTTGATTTGACATGATAATAACTTTGATGAGAAAATACATTTAACTTATTTTAAATAGAGAAGTAGGATTTTTTTTTGGGTAAGTATATGTTTATTTCATGGGACAAGGGTTTGACATTCCATGTGATGCGAACAGAAATGCTTGGGTTTTATAGTTTAATTTGAGATCTTTAAATCTTTGTTTGCAAGCTCTAAAAATTGTAATTTGTGAAATAAATGTTAGCACTTTTTAATCGTTTTCTTTATTATACTTTTTTATATTTTATCTCTATTCTCTCTAAAATCGATTGTTGGTGTTTGTTGAATTAAGTGTTTCATTATTGAATTAATGTATATGATCTTATATTTTAATCTACATAAAGTTATGAAATTACACTTTTAGTCTCATTGGATAGGAGATTCAAACTGTTCGAAGAACTGAAAAAACTAGACATTTAGCCCTATGCTTTATAGAATTTTCAAAATGATCTTAGAATCGAAAAAACTCGACACATTTATCCCATAAATTTCATCAATCATAGGACTAATCGTGTAAAGTTTTCTGAATTTTGGGACTATTTTGAAATTCATGTAGAACATGGGACGGAATGCATTGAGTTTTCAATTTTCAAATCATTTTAAAAATTTCGTAAATGGAGAACTAAAAAAGTTGATTCTTTATCTTATAAGATTAAAAATATAATGTTTCTGTTATAAAATATGACCCATGATCCAAAAGGTAGGCCCAGCTCAAATCCACCCCAAAACTCACACTTGGATGGCTCAACCCAATAAACTGTCTTGACCCTTTCCTTCGGCTTAAGCCCACTTCAGCCACCTGGCCCATTCCCCAACCCGGCTCCCCTGTTATATATACCTCCTTGTTTAGTAGGTGAAAATCCTAACCCTAATTTGCGCTTCTCCTCGTCTCTTTCACTTCTCCCTCTCTCTCTTTTCGATTTTCTTCCTCCGCCGTTCTTCTCTCTCTCTGAATTAATATTTTTCCCCTATATGTACCTCTGGTGGTTTTTGATGTTGTTAATAACCAGAAAACTTCTCTCTTTCTTTTTCCCAATTAAAAATTTTTCGTGAACAAATTTCTTAGTGGAAATATGAGTGATTTTTTTTAGTGGTCCTTAGTGGATTGAGTCTTGGTGGTTTTTTGAGTTTTGTAATCGTGAGGGGTTGTCGGCCATTGGGTGGTGTTTGGGCTCCTGTGTACCGAATCTGGTCCTTGAGCCAAATATTCGTTTTTATTCTTTTTATTATTTCTTTATTATTTTTTTTAGATCTGTAATTATTCATTATTATTTTTTTTGTTGATTTTTTTCCCCATAGTTTCGTGCCTCATTGGTATGACGTAATTTTGTCGGTCTTAACTCTGGTGAAGGGAAAGGAATTTCAAGAGAATTATGATCCATCATTGGAGACCAAGTTCTTCTTCCTATCCTATCACTTGAAAGTCTTCTCTCCACCGTTAATGCATTGTTTGCTTCGAAAGATTAAACCCAAAAATGTACCTCTGGATCAGAATTGTCTCCGTCATAATTTAGGCCGCGCCAATCACGCCTTTACCTGTTATGTCTCATTGCATGCTGCATGATTAGTGTTAAGTTTGATAAAATTGATGTTTCTTTGTAACACGAGCGATAGGTCCTGAACATCACATGGATTTAAGTTAACTAACTTTATACATTTTTACACGTTAAATGCATGTAAGGAGGTACATGATCACTCTTATTTTTAGTTAGAAAAAAATTTGTTTGACCTTTAATAAGTCAATAATAAAGCAATCAGGGGTAAATATGTACTTTATTCAATTTTTGTGCTACTATCAATAAATACGATAAATTTTGACTAACGGAGTGATCTATTTATTAGACGAACAAATATTATGAATACTATATGTAATTTTCAAAACTACAAAAAATATAACTATATAATTAGTGGAAACAATTACAAACCCATTTTGGATAAGACAATTACAATGAAAATTATAAATATTTGAAGTGAGGGTAATATTCTGAAAACCGTATAAAGAATCCTAGACTCCAATTTCAAATTGCCTGCGGACAACTCTAGATCCTCGAAATACATTTTGGGTTGTCTGACCCAGCCTCGATACCGATCAAAACTCAAATATATATGGGCTCATTGTTACCAATGGATCATTTTCAAATATATGGTTCAAATGAAATTGTACAGTTAGATAAATCTATATGCCTTATGTACAACTTTTGTTACTCTAATATTCCTTACCACTTGAGTCTTTCTCCTCTATGACCTATTCTAATTTAGATAGCAAAGGGCTATAATCCAGGCCTTTTTCGTATGATTCTGATGATTTTATGCCTTGTCGATCTTGCACATAAAAATTTTAGGCATATTTAAATTATTTAAGAAGCACAATTCTTATTTATGACTTAAATATAAACCAAGCTAAAAATAGTAACAACAATAGAAAAAATTATTTGTTTAGTCCTTTAAGTTTGCCTGCTATTAATTTTAATGCTTTAAATTTATCCATTTTAATTTTAGTCCAATAACTTTCAAAATTGCTTAATTTTAATCATTTGACCAAATTTCAAATAATTTTACCCTACACAGCTTTTCAAGAGCAACTTTGTATATAACTACTCATTTTACATCTCGTAGCGAATGCTCACCTAGAATGGTAAGAGTTTAGGTTTATTCAAAAAATATTTATTTATACTACAGTTAAAGCATTATGATGGACTATTTAGTATTTATCATCAAAAGGGCAAAATAATCATAAATTAGACTAAAGAACCAAATTTACGCAAATTATTAGTAATTAATTGACGGGGTAATAAGTTTAATTTTATCACTTCAGTCTCTTGAATTTGTAAAATTATCGAATTAATCCTTTTCTACACACAAAAAAAAAAAAAAAAACTTTTTTATATTCTTTTATGCTGATATATTATAATTATCTTATGTAATAATAGAAACTTTCAACTCTTGTGAACATAATAATAATAATATATTACTTAATTTAAATAAACAGTCTCTTTCTTTTAGTAGTTAAAAAAATCAAAATTATGAATAAATTTTATAAAACTTATCTAATATGAAAATATAAAAAAAAAAAAACCCAAGTCACTAATTTTTATATCAAGAGCTAAAGATAGGTTTAAAAAAGTTAAACCTTAACAATACTTATAAATATTTGGATTTTCGAACAAAAATTTGATAAGTTATACTTTTTAACTAGATTTTTTAATGGATTTCATATAAAATTCAATTTAAGATGTTTTCTAAATATATAGTCCTATTTTATAGAAAAAGATCTACAAAAATCTCTTAAAATGAATTTTATATATATATGAAATCCATCAAACAATCTAATTAAAAGTACATTCCACCGACTTTTCCTTCAAAATCGTAACTATTAATATTTAATAACATTGTTAAGATTTAATTTTATTAGACATATCTTTAACTCCTAAGATAAAAAATCCTACTTATATTTTTTTTATTATATTTTCATATTAGATAAGTTTTACAAAATCTATTTATAACTTTGATTTTTTTTACTTTTGAAAATAATTAAAAAAAAAGAGACTATTGCAATATGTTAATACTTTATTCACAAGATTTTAAAATTTTTATTTTTCATAGTCATAATTCATTGGTTGATTGTATCATTAACCATTTCTTTTTGTTGGTACGAGGAACTTATCATGAATCCACTGATTTCTGCTGCTTCCGTTATTGCTGCTGGATTGGCCGTAGGGCTTGCTTCTATTGGACCTGGAGTTGGTCAAGGGACTGCTGCAGGTCAAGCCGTAGAGGGTATCGCGAGACAGCCCGAGGCAGAGGGAAAAATACGAGGTACTCTATTGCTTAGTCTAGCTTTTATGGAAGCTTTAACGATTTATGGATTGGTTGTAGCATTAGCACTTTTATTTGCGAATCCTTTTGTTTAATTGTTTAATCTTAGAAATAGGAAAAATAATTACATCATATTCACCATATAAAAATTTAAAAAAAATAATTTTCTTTCAAAAAAAAGATTAATTTGATAATTTTATAATCTTAAGGGACTAAAGTGATACAATAAAACTTAAATTGACCATTTTACCTTCGAGAAAGTCAAACTCCAGCCATATTTTTGCCAAAAAATAGTCAGAGGGATCAAACTGAAACACAAAATAAAATTTAGGAATGCTAAAGTCAAAAAATAAAATTAAAAAACTAAAAAATAAAAATTTAAGGGACCAAATCTCACATTTACCCTAATTTTAGCGAAAATTATATTTTTTTAGTCTATGTTGATACTAAAATTTTTGGGATAAGTTTTTAATTTAAAGTTCGAATAAATTGATTACTAATTGGATTCAATCTAAAGTTCGAATAAATTGATTGCTAATTGGATTCTAGATTGAAATTTATATCAAATTTGTACCTTAGTATGATACCCAAATAAAATAAGAAATTATTATTTTTTTTAAAAAGAATTGATTGGCTAATGCGGGCAAAATATGTATGAATATAATGCGATTGTAGAAATAATTCACCAAAGTGTACTGGTCTTCAATTCCAAATAGAAGTGACCTCCATGCCGGCAAAAGAAGCAAATATCATTGATTTGATAATTCTAAATGGCATCTTTTGATTAAAGAAATGTCAATCGAATCATGAAGTACTATCTATCAAATCGCGCCACCTCATTAACCAATCATGACAATAGAAATCCTTTTCAATTCAACACAAGTTAAGTTAGATAGCCAGTCAAGTCAGACAACAAGTCAAGCCAAGATACACACAAGAAGTCAATTCCAACAAAAAGCCAACACAAACATCAAGTCAATGGACATACAACACATTAGCTCAAAAATCATGTCCAAAGCTCTGGGCCGGAATAAAGCGTTGGAAATTGCAAAAGTTTAACTCTTTATCATCAAATTCTTAAGGTTTTCATATCAAATTTCGACGTAACTCATAATTTGCTCCCATAAATTCAAAAGAGATTATACATTTGTATCCAAAAAAGAGAATGGGCATGAAAGAAAACGCTATTATGTCCTCCACGCAGCCACTTCACCTTACCTCGTTGTTTCTACAGCAATTCCTTGTCATCAAAGCACTCCTCAAGTTCGTTGCTCGACTATAATTAGCAACTAATTTCGAGTTGCCCATTATAGTGTTTCACGTAGTTTATTTATTTGTTGGTCGTTTTTAATATTATTATTTTTTTTTTCTTGGTATTGTTCCCAAACTTGTGTTTGCTCCACTACATTAGTCCAAGTTAGTATCCTATAACCTTACCTCAAAATCTCTCATCCTCATTCCCCCACCCCCCACCCAACTTGTTGCAGTAATCTGTTTGCACTTTGGCCCGCAGCCAAGCGGCCTCAAAGCAGAACTGTTGCTTTCATCATGAAGGTACTATTTGAATGGATATGTGCCAATGCAATTAGAGAAGTCGTGTGGTCAGAGCAGCTGATTGCGCATCTCGTGGGAAAGTTGTTGCGCAGCTCATGTCGCAACATGCACGATTTACTCTTTTCATCAACGGTATGAGAATGGCTAATAGCGTACGTACTATGGTTAAAAAAATGAGAAAGTGTAGCCAACACTAATTAATCACGGGTTTGTAACGGCTATTAGCTGTTGCTTCTGCTAGTGAGGAAAAAATATTAACCATAGCTAAAATCATAGCAAATATTCATTCACCGTCCTCAAATATTTAATTTTTTATATCAATTTTGTTTGATTGTGGTGGGATAGTATTGATTTATTATAATTTTTAAGCCGTGGTCATTATAATGTAGGGAATAATTTATTTATTTATATTTAGTGCTGTGATATTTATGCTTAATTAATTTCTAAAATATAAGGGCACAGATCAAAGTGTACCTTTTACTCCACTACTATTTTCATATATATTCTTGTGTTGATTATTTATTTTTCCATGTTTTAATCCTTGTGAGGAGTCACTATTATAACATGGAATTGCAAGAAAAAGGTGGAAAATTGAAATTGTATGGAAAATATACATGACAAGGAAGCTAAATATTATACTATATATTGCTTCTAAAAGAAACTAGAAAAAAAAATAAACTTTCTAAGATTGATGTTTGACAAGCATGCTCCTTGCTGTAAATCCTGAGATAGGATGAGAAACAAGAATATTTTTTTTTTTTTGTGAGAGATAAAAACAAGGGAAGATTTCTAAGATTTAATCAGTCTACTGGTTAAAGTTGAGATTTTGTGAAAAAATTTAATTTTATGAGTTCGAGTCTCATCAGATGTATGATTATTTGTTTTACACTTGTATGAAAGTTTATTGTCTTTGTTTCGTTATATTGATGTTTGATTGAATATTTGTGCATTAATTAAACTGGTTTCTTCCTAATTTATTGAAATATTAATGTCTGTAATTACCACTTTAAAAAAAAAAAAACTATTTTTCATCATGTAACTATCTCGAATGACACTTTTGATCTACTTCAATTTTAATTTTGCAATTCGGAATAATAATTTAAAAAAAAAAATAGCACATCAGGTCCAATTTCTATCAAAATACCAATTTCACTGTTGAAAAAAAAAATATCACGTGCCAAGTACATGCTAATTTTCAACGGAATTGGCGTTTGTCTGTAAAACTTGGACCAATATGCTACTTTTTTAAAGTATGTTCTCAATTGTAAAATTGAAATCAGAGCCGATCAAACGTGCCAATCAATCATAATAACATGACAGGGAAAATGGGTTTTTCCCTAAAATCAGTTTAATTAAATTAATCTTAAATTAAAATCAATATAATTAAAAATATTTGATGATTAATACTAAACTAAAACAAGCAGCATCTGACTGACGTGCACTTGCTTTTCGATCCATTTAACAACAAAATGAATATCAAATGAGAAAATTAGTCAAACTCCACATGCATTGTCTTAACGTGCAGATTGATGGCTCTCTCTTTAATTATTATGTAATTATTAAGACTCACGCACACAGTATAATTGCTGTATGTGTCCACTGGTGAAAGAATCATTGTTGCCTACATTTTTAACGATAAAATTGTGAGAAATAATTATTATTAATTATAATTAAATAAATTAATGAAATTTAGTTTAGTTGGTGAAATTAAAGCCATAATCTTAGAAATTATTGATTCAAATCCACGATATGTATGGGATGTTGTTTTTACTGCATAGTAGATATTGTTCCTACTATATAGTAGGTATTGTCTACTGTAATAATAGGTGTTGGTTAAATTTGTAATTTATTTATTTCAATTAATAATAGTTTGTAGCTTTTATTTCAAAAAAAATTATATTTAGATAAAATCGATGCAAAAATTTAATTAACTTTTCCATCTATTTTTATGCCATGGTAATATATGAGTCATGGCAAATATTTGTACCATAGTTTTTAACCATGACAAATATTTTAGCCACACTCATAAAATTACAACTAATAATCATTGCGTGATTGCGATCAATAATAATTCATTATAATTAATTATAACTATAACAATTAGTCATAATTAATTAAATGTTATATCTCTTTTAGTGTTAACACTTTTTCTTTCTCTTTTTTTTTCCAAAGAGGGTGAGTCATCCACATATGTTGGGAAACTAATTTAATATCAAGCAATCATTTTGGCAATTTGTGGCTATTTTATCTATTTTAATAGTTATTTGTTGATCTATTGGAATAGTAAATATATATTGGTTAATTATGCATAATTGATATTGATAATTAATATAATAGCGATTAATTATTATTAATTGAAATAAATTAATTACAATAATTCATGTTGAATATCAATATCTAACAAACTATCGCAACAATTATACTTTGATCAATAATATTAAATACACTAAATTTAACCAACGTCTACTATTACAGAAGAATTACCACCTACTGTTCAAATAGAAACAACATACCTATTATTCAATAGAAACAATCTCTCACACATGAGGTGAGGTTCGAACCCACAACTTTTAAGATCATAGGACCCTCAACCTCGCCAAAATTGCAACCCAATAATTCCAAATCCGTAGTGGTTCTCATTAAAATTTGTTTCTTTGAATGCAAAAAATATTTTCTATCCTATTTATGTTACCCTATGTATATTTAAAAGGCGTTCGGGCAAAATTATATTTAAAAACTTATACGATATAGTAAAGAATCCTGCAAATCTTTTAAAAAATAAACTTATAAAATTTTAAATTACTAGTTATCATTATTAATATCTTATAAGGTTTGTGCTCGTATTTTATTTAAATGTTTAAAAAGCTTAATTTTTAAAATAAAATTTAATATTTTATAAGCTTTAAAAATATGTGATAAGATGTATATGATGAGCTTGTTATACGATCTAGCAAAACACCATCTTATTATACAAATGCTTGTATATAATTAAGGTACAGAATTCGGAAAAGTATGTTTTTCGTCCCTTAAATTTGTTACTAAAATCAATTTGGTCCTTCATTTTTTATGAATTACACATTTTCAGTTTGAAAACTTTCAGTCATCTCTGTCAAGTATTCGATAAGAAAACAAAAAGAGATGTTCGCGTGCTGGTCACATTTGTCTGGGTTGGGAAAATTACAATTTTAGTTCTATAAGTTAAGGGTAGTATTTCTAGTTTTATACGAATTGATTTTTACAATTTAGCTCTGTAATTTTATAATTTTGACAAATGTAGTTATTTTTCGGCTAATTTGATCAGAAAAATTACATGTGATTTGCTAGTGCACTCCATATATCCACCAGGGATGGTTGTGCTTTTACCATATACGTCAGCTGACGTTTCTATAATTGATTTATCGTTTTAAAAAGTTATGACTCAATTAATTACATAAAAATATATATAAATAAAGATATATGTTTAGCCCCACTGAATGTGTCGACAAGATTTTCAAACATGCATAGTGAATATAATAGCTCTCGACTTTAACCACCGAGTCATAACAATTAATGGTGGTGGAATGAAATTATGATTGAAAACGTGGATGATTTTGCAAATAAAAAAAGTAAGGAAGGAGGGAAAGATGAGGTATGCAAAGCAGGGATATAGCGTCAGCAAGAAAGGACAATGCCCCCACGTCTTTGTCGTCTTCCCTTTGCCGACTCATGAAGAGACGTTCGCCTTTTTGAACAAATCGAGAAATGAGGTAGCTAGGGTTTTCACTTTTACTCTTTTCCTTCTCTTTTAGCAAATTTGATTCCCAATCACACACAAATAGCTATGTGCTCCTGCGTGTTTATATATATATATATATATATATATATATATATGTCTATAAATGTATGTGTCTGTCTCTGTGTAACAATTTCAATTCATTTTTAAATTAACAAATATTATTTAATAATTTACAATGATATCAATTATTAATTATAAGCAATCAATTATAAATGTGTAGATACCTATTTTTTTTATGAGATTTGAACTCAAAACTTTAAAATAATAAGTGGTTTTTTTTGTTGGATTTTTATTCTTATTTTTTAGTATTTAAATAGAACGATGTGCTTAAATTTTGTTAAGATTTTCATAAATGAAAATGTGCATAGATGAATTGATAAGATTGTTTTATTTATTATTGGCATCGAATAGTAGCTAGTGTTTAAGGGAAAATGCCATTTTGGACTTGTCTCATCTTGTATGAATTGATTTTTGTAATTTAATTATAAAATTTTAAAATTTTGGTGATTTTCTTTCTTTTTTGGCCAGATTTTATGATAATTTGCACATAACCTAATCAAATTACATTTTAGTCTTGTAATTAACTTAAGGGTCGTCCGCATTTTTAGTCATGTCACTTAGGCGAGTTTGTTGATCGTGCACGAATAGATTTACATGATTAAAATTATAATTTAATTGGGTCTGTGCAAATCACATATATATGATTTTCCAGTCAAATTAGTCGGAAAGTACTAAAATTGCTAAAACTATAAAATTACAAAATTAAAATATAAAATTTAATTCATACAAAATAAAAAAAATACCACCTTTTAAATCACAAGACTAAAATTGCAATTTTTGTTGTGATTTTCGTTTGAATGAAACTGATAGTCCTACTCTTTCTCTTGTATTTTTCAATTGATTTAGGGTTGTGAATATAACAAATATCAATGCATTATCGTATATATCACTATTCAAAAAATTTAATAATTGAGGATATATATGTATGTATATATATGTATATATATAATATGTAATGATTGAAATTGTAAGATGGTACTGAACACATAAACAGACATGATATTGTATTTTCAAACAGATGAAAATCAAACAACGCTTAGGCCAGATTTCAAACATTAGGGTATTACGAACTCATAATTAATGTAATTAAGTGTAATTAGAAATTATGGGTTCGACGACCGCTATATGTATGGAATGTTATTTTACTACATTGTGCGTGTTGTTTAAATTTTATTTATTTGACAATATTAAATCAAAGTATAATTGTTGTAATTGTCTTTATTAGGTATTAATATTTGACAAGAATAATTGTAATCAAATTATTTTAATTAATAATAGTTCATATTATTTCAAAACGAAAAGAATATTGTCACAACTTCAATATTCGGCGCATGCAGACGATAAAAAAAATATGATCTTGATATATACAGGTACGGGATGAAATTAAGATATTTAAAATATATAATGAGTTAAAAAAATATATTTGACGTGAAATTTAATTAAAACAACAGTTTATCATTGTACTGGGAGAAGCATAAAGCAAACATAACTAAGCTAATATTTATAATTATTTACATAAGTGTATATACATATCGCCAAATAATAATCTGCATGTGTAATATTTTAAATTACAAAAGGTTTGAGATTTGCATTAGATAATTGCTTGATTCTAAAGTGTAGATATAGATAAGAAAAGCTATATCAATAAATTTATATTTTGTTTCGATCAACGAATTTGAATTTAAGAATTTCAACAAGGAATCTATCAAATTTATTTGAATAATTCTTAATTGTCACAAAAAAATTCATTTTGAACTATATTTTGTTCAATTATAAAAAAAATTAAATTCATTGAATATATATGGAGTCGCTCGAAATCCTATTCAAAACCCTTCCCTTAATTCAAATTAATCTATCCATGAAAAAGGAGCTTTATTTATTTGGAGAAGAAACTACTTTTTTACCATGAAAATGGAGCCTTATTTATTTGCTCAAATTTGAAATTTTGTGTTAAAATATAAATATTTAAAATTCACTTTCTGCAATGATTGGAAAATTGCAATATTTTTTCTATGGAAAATAACAAAAATATATTAATTAGAACAAAAGTTTCTGATGTTATTTTTTGGTGTTTGAATAAGTAAACTACATACAAAGAACAACTTCACAAACCAAAACGCTCATCTTTAATTTTACTCTATTTTCTTAATTGTAAATTAAGTCCAAATATTTATAGCTAGTACGTACGATACATGGAAATTACTAATTAATTATAAAAGATAGCTAACTATTTTTTATGCTTCAATTTTATTTATGACATTTTAAATTGCTAAAATTACTCATTTATGAAAATTAATAATATAGTTGGTAACTATGAAAATTATTAGATTTATAAATTGAATTTCTACACAATAAAGTGGAAACATATTCATCAATTCCAAGATTATTTATGGCAATTATTGTTACAAACTCAAATGTCACGCAGGCATTTTTATACTTTTACGCACAGTGTAAATTTATAATATAATACAGAAAAGTGGAATATTTCATGATCATACAATGGTACATAGATTAGACTTGCACGCGTGTTCTGCAATAAGTACATAATATTTAATATTTTTAGCCAGCACATACAAAAAGATTCTATATCTTAAGAATTGACACGGCGTTCACCTTTAACTTTTTTATTTACTTCCCGACTATTTAATCTCTGGCACACGTCGACAGACGTCGTTTCATTTGATGTGAAATAAACAATCATTTATACCATTAGACATCACTCAAGATCAAGAAGGGGAGGAACCCTTTTTCTTGAAGCAAAAAAAAGAGGGAAACCCTCGTGGAACCTCTAGCTTGTAAGCTTATGCTAAAGCCTAAATAGCAAATCATATAACTTGAAAGATGTGAAAAAAGACCAAATAATGATTGTAGTAGGTAAGAAAGGTATGTCCATCACTTGGTACTTTTGAAGTCGGCACATACTTTTGCTTCATTTTGGAGAGTGTAATTATCGTAATTTTTGAATTTTATCTTGGTTGGTATAGATAAGAAAATTAAAGAAAAATGATATATAGGTTCATAGCAAGGGAGAAATCATATAAGTGCAAATTTATGAAATAATATTGAGAGTGTTTGATATGATTTACAAAAGATGAATCTTGATCATTATATTGTCTACGGAAAACATTAATTTCACCTTACAAGAAAATTATTTGCAGTAAATATATGGAAAAATTGTTTGGTTAATGATGTTTGCGTAAATAAATTAGTTAGAAACTGTTTACAGTAAACGTTAGTTGTACCTTGCAAGAACTGTTTACAGTAAATATGTAGAAAAAAATTCTTGATTAATGATATTTACCAAAATATATTAGCTGGAAACTGTTTACAGTAAACGTTAGTTTTACCTTAGAAGAAAAGTGCTTACAGTAAACATATGGGAAGACTGTTTCGTTTACGTAAATATATTAGTGAACATTATCTACAGTAAACGTTAGTTTCACCTTAACAAAAAAAAAAAAAAAAAAAACATTCTTGGAGTATTTCAATTTCTCAATAATAGTTCTCTTGAAATTCGAATCATTCAAGTGGTAAAACCACCAGCATATTCTCATTACATCATAAAACGAACAAACTTATAACTCAATTGTTATGTTATGTGATGATGATATGTATAATAACCACAGTTTTTTCTTAATTATTGTGTTACGTGAAGGTTACATGTGTAATAATTACTGACGTTTCAACTAACATCCCACAAAAAAAGTAAAAATTAGTTGAGAAGAGGTCGTCTGATCAACCGTAAACCTTAAATAACTAATAAAAAATTATTATAAAGAGATATCGTTGATCCATCGCCTATCGTTACGTCCCTTTTTATAGAGTAGTACACATGTAACCTACCAATGAGAGCTGCAAACCCAACAAATATACATATAACTCAACTTCTTATTACAAAACATTCTAGACCTACACTAAGTGTGTGAGAAATGATTCATAATGTTGAAGTATTGTTTGACATTTTGTCCTACCCACCAAGAAGCAACAAGCACCGAGCATCTTGTCACTTTTCATCACTCTAGTGCGCTCTATAATTCATTTGCAAATTGGTTAGTTTTTTTTTTTTTTTCTGCCCATTTTTGAGAATAACTTTGGACCCTTTAATTTTTAATAGTCGTGTTTCCAACTTTCTAACACTTCTGATTGAAAATTGCCACCAAAATTGGGACAAAACGTCTTTATATTGAAATGATTGCACAAGAACGTTGATTACCTCAAGATTTGGCTTTGGCTTGGTTACTTTTGGTTGGATTCCAGCCAATCACGTTTAACTTAATGCAGAGTTTAATAAGTTTAAATCCCACCATTTCAATCACAATTGTTAAATTGAATTGGATTGTTACAATTGTTAATAATTAAAATTGATAATATAATAGTCGATGAAGCTTTGTTTAATTAACAAAGTTGAAACCCTATAATTAAGAGATCATTAATTTGAACCCCACAAATGTAGAAAATTATAATTTTTATTTTGTAAATATAGACGTAACAATTTTGGTCCTATACGAATCTATTTTCACTTTTTCGATCACTTTTATCCTTAATATGCGAAATCTTTAAAATTATAGGACAAAAATTGTTAAGATGGATTCGTACGGGACTAAAATTGTCACTCTTCCACATACTTACAGGACCAAAATTGCAATTTGTCCCTTACCAATATATAAGGTGTCGATCTACTTTAATAATATAATGATTAGTCTACTATAATAGAAATAATTTATTAATTATACATATTTAATAATGATAATCATAACATATTATGGGGAGTAGGTACAAGAATAAAGGAGGTGAATGCATTTATGGGAACCCCAACATTGATACATATATGGGAGACCGCATGTAGTGGACACCCTCTTTTACCTTTTCTATAAACAAGAAAACAGTTGCTCAATGTAGGCCGAAATTTCATTAAGAAGGGCCTAAGAGTTTGACAATTAATACATACGGCAGAATGTAAGATTAATTCCACCACTAAGGATTCAAACCCACATCGTAGACGTGGCAATATTTGCCAGTATATCTCCATAGTTTCTACTCCCTATTTTCTTGAAAAAATTGAAATTTATGTCGCACAATTTACTTTTTTAGTGATTTTGGTCTCGTTATTTTAGTATCAAAGATTTAGTTCCTACATCATAAAAAGTTGTAATTTTAGTCACAACCACAATCGTGCCTAAAGGTATTACAACATCCTACAAAATAAAGGAGGAAAATTCAAAAACTAGGAACGGTCAAAATAAATTATTTGTGCCTAAATAAATTACAAACAAATTTAATTTCGCATCGAGTGAAATGTGGAGGGAAAATCACATCTAGTAACGGTTGTTAAATATTTGGTTGTTCCTAATATGTATTTAGAGCAAACCTTGGCTAATTGTATAAAATTATCGTGCCTAAAGGAATAATGGAACCATTCCTAATAATAACAAAAATTTCCTAGTTTCCTTCCCGATTACGATATCTCTACATCCGCGAGCCTGATTAATTTTAAATTTTAACGCATATAAATACTATACATATGCAAATATATCTAGCAGTTTGATGTAAAATCACACGGTTTAATGGACAGTTGCATCGTTTTCTACCTCATTAGTTGTTAATCAAATACGATATTTCAGTATTCGTATGACAAAATTATCCATAACTACATTGAATGTAGTATTTTATCGATTTGATCATATCCAACGGTTTGATTAGGTAATGTAGTATAACTGTAAAAGATGCCACTAAAATTTTTTCTAAAATTAAATTATTTTTCTGAAATTAAACTATTTTTCTTGAGATGAAAATATATATTTTTTTTCTGAAATTTAAATACTTTTCGAACATTAAAATAGTTTTCTGAATTTTTTTCAGAAATTAAATTTTCAGTTTATTATGTAATTTATTGTGTAATTTAGATCATTTGAGTATTTTTTTGTCAAATTTATTATGTAATTGCGTAATTCATGTAATTCTTGTCTAATTTATCATATTCATAATTTTTGTCAAGTTTATTGTATAGTTGTGTAATTTATGAATTATTTTGTAATGTAGATCATATTGTGTAATTTTTTTTAAATTTATTATATAATTATGTAATTCATGTAATTCTTGTGTAATTTTTATAAATAATATTATTTACATAATAATATCAATAATCACAATATCAGACTAATCTTTCCAATAATATTATTATTTACATAATAATAAATAATCACAACCTTAGGATATTCTTTATAATAAAAATATTATTTGCATAATTATGTCAATAATAACAATATTAGGCTAATTTTTTAATATTAATATCATTTCATAATTATATCAATAATGACAAAATTAGGCTAATATCTCAAATTAAAATACATTCACATTATAATGTCAATAATCACAATATTAGCTAATCTTTCTAATAATATTATTATTTACATAATAACGTCAATAATCACAACCTTAGGCTAATCTTTCTAATAAAAATATTATTTACATAGTTCTGTCAATAATGACAATATTAGGCTAATATTTTCAATAATAATATTATTTACATAATAATGTCAACAATCACAAATTAGGCTAATATATATTTCACATTTAAATGCATTTACATAATAATTACCATGACCACAAAATAAGGATAATATTTTCAATAATAACAAAAGAAGCTTAAAGCAATATTTGACCCGTTTGTATATATACACGCTATACATTTTTAATAATTAATGAGTACAATAATCATAAATTCATGATAATATTTCCAATAATAAAAAAATTAGTATATTTTTTTAATAATTATAAAATTAGGATAATTTTTCAACAATTACAAAAACTGATATTTACTATAATTTGTATAGATTATATCTAGTGGTACGCCTCCTGTACCACGTGATTGTGGTCGTGGTCGTGGCCCGCCACTTCCAGCAGTGCCCTTTGATGCTTCCCAGGCTGGGGAAACAGTCTTTCGACTACCACTACCACCTGACACGGTCGGACTTTCAGCCGCCACGAAAACTCCAAATGATGCTGGACCATCTGGTGCGGCACCGGCAGCTATGGAAATCGGACAACTGTCTACCACACCAGCGGTTGATCCTATCCGTCAGTGGGTTGTTCCACCACTAGCACCACCAGCAATCCCCCCACCATCAGCGTGCCAATATATCAGTCTCAATGACGCGAAGTAAATTTGTTTACGAATAATATTTAGTGTTAGTTTATCTTGAAAATCACTAATTAAAAGTTCCTTTCAAGTATGACCGCAAAATCCACGAGATCATCAATGCAATAGTGCGAGGACACTTTTCCCACCCTTGGGGATGTTTGAGGCAGGTGCCGCCAAAGCACCAATATTTCTGATTCGAGAGTATGAAGGTAATGTACTTTAAAATAATTTGGTATTATCTTATAGTCTAAATTGTTCAATGAATTTTACTAATTTTTTTTTAATTTGATATTTGTAGATTATATACTGGTAGGACTACAACGATGAGTCCATGTTCTGGGTATTCCACAGGTGGACAGGCAAATACATCCAGAAGAAGTTCTCTGTCACCCTGAGGGAGCTGGTCAAGCCACTTTGGCTGGCCAACAAGGTACAGCTCCAGTCCAGGCTTACTGGTCCATTGCGGATTTCCAGGAGGAATTCGTAAAGAATAAGGTGAACCGGGCGTCGAACCCTGAGGTGTCCTCTACTGTGTATCGTGGGGGATCTTCCTCTATCGGCATGCACAAGAGGAAGTTGATAGCTACACTGTTTTGAAAACAATATTACAAGGTGTTGTCATGCAAATTACTATATTATTAGATTTAGGGTCAATTATACTTAGACTTACTTCAAAAATATAAAATTACACTTTTTCCAAAAAGAAATTAAGATTATATTTATACCCCTCAAAAAATTCTCCATTACGTCCAATCCTTTTATGTTAGGATTTTGGACTAAAAATGTTGACATTAGCAAAAAAAAAATACATTTTTGGTCCACTAACATAGGGGTTGTGGCAGTTTCAGTCTAAATCAATTCGAGATTTGTAATAAAAAGATTGTAATTTATGAAAAATGGTTTGATCAAAAAATTCCAATTTGGCCGGAAAGTTTAAAATTTCCCAAATTTGAGATGTCAGGTGCAGACTATATGATAAAATTCCTGCCAAATTAGAGTTTGTTGTACCAAAATTGCTTATAAATTGAAGTCCTTTAT
Organism: Sesamum indicum; assembly: GCF_026168435.1. Taxonomy (NCBI): domain Eukaryota; kingdom Viridiplantae; phylum Streptophyta; class Magnoliopsida; order Lamiales; family Pedaliaceae; genus Sesamum; species Sesamum indicum. The sequence continues at coordinate 9,999,420 of NC_142668.1, forward strand.
TGCAATTCTCTAATTCGCCTAAACTGAAGCTATCACCATTCCTATGTTAGGGGACCAAAATTGCATTAGGGAATAATGCAAATTTTGGTCTAATAATATATGGGTGGTGGCAGTTTCAACCTAGATCAATTCGAGATTTGCAGTAAAGGACTGTAATGATAAAAATTAGCAATTTTGGTCCAACAAACCCTAAATTCTAAGACTGTAATTTCGGCCAAATCAGAGTTTCCTGGACCAAGATTGTTTTTGATAAATTGCAATCCTTTATTGCAAATCTCAAATTGACATGTACAGAAACTGTCATCACCCTTATACTAATAAACCAAAATTACATTTCTCCCTAAAAAAAAATGCATAAATTTCTAATCTATCCCTCATTTAATATTATCATGTAATATTTTATACTTATAAGAGAATAAATGTAATAAATATATAAAGTCAAAAGAGTATAATTATAAGAAAATATTATTTTCGAACTATAGACGTTACAAAAGTAGTGAGAATACTAAATAAAAAGTTCAATGATAAATAATACTCTTCCATCAAACTAAGTAAATGTAGTTGTTTGGCCGCAACTAAGGGATGGAGTTATTCCTGAAAGCATTCATGAATATAATTAGGACACATAACCTATAGTATCAACCCTAAAGGATTAATACATAGCCGTCAGCTTGTTATTAGTGACAAACGTTGTCACAATCACGAGCTCAAATTCAAAACTTAGTTCCATTTGATTTGGTGGCAGTTGACGTTAGATAACTTAGACAATAGTTTAACCGGGAGGTATCATTGTTGAACGAATGTCTCAGTTTATATCTTTTTGCAACAGAAATATTTGAATTTATCCCAATATTAATTGAAACTGGTAATTTCATGGCACTTGAAATGACTGACCTTTTTTACCGTTTCTTTTGAAATTTTATGACCAAAATTAATTCTGCATTAATGTTACTAATTGCCTTGGCCTATAAAACTTTAATACGGGATGTATAATTTCTTCAAGATAAACAGAAAAAATTATGTGATTTGGTTGATAATTTACTTTGAACCCAAAATTGTTACGCTACAACTCTCTTATAAGTTTTAGATTTAAATTTCCATTATAACAGCATATTTAACTGATTCTCTATTTATTCCAATATGTTTGTTTTGCGAAATTGGCTTCCAAAACTGTTAATGTTAAATTTGATTGATTTTCAAAACTGTGCAATGCTTGATTGAAAGTTTTTCCAACAATAAGTGGGACGCAAGCTTGCATCATTAGCCCCCTACGAGGGCTTGAAATAGACACATGGCTTTGTTCCAACAAAAGGTGCCAAGTAATGCGGCATGCAACGGGACCGACCTCTATTGTGCAACACATTATTTGTTTTGACTTTACAAATTAGAGTTTGCAAAATACATAGAATATATAAAATAATAATAAGTAAAAAAGATAAACCATCACCTCATTATTTTCAAATATATAGATTAGGAAAAAAAATTAAGTAAGAAATGATTTTGAATAGTGTAATATAGATCAATTTTATTGAAACAATACAAAAGTAATGAATGTGAACTTTATGGGCATTTTTGCAGCATATGATCTCCAGCTAAATGCTCAAGAGAGAGTTGCTAGCTATCACATCCTCTTCATCAACTTGCATTAAATAAAAAAAATAATTAGGATCATGTAATTATTTTCGTTGCGAATATTCAAGTAGGGTTGAAAAATTAATTTAAAATGCTAGCTATTCAATTTGAAATTGATTGAAAAATACATTTATAAAAAAAAGTAAAATAGATAAAAGCATCACCACATTATTTACAAACAAACAAATCGGGGAAAAAAAAAAGTAAAAGGTAAAAGCATTCCCTCATCGTCTCGCCCTTCTACTCCAACCATCACTTTATTCCGTATTCAAATAAGTATTAATAACACAATTCAATATTCGATTTGCGACTGATTAATAAAGATGTAAATGAACTCGATCCGTTCACTCAACAAATTAGACTTCAACTTAATTTATTGTTTGATGAATATTCAAATTATGTTCGAACGGAATTCAATTATCAAAAATATAATAAAATATATTTAAAAACATCAAACTACTCGAGTCCCACTCGCGTCGGATTCAACTAAACTTGTTCGAGATTAATTTGATTATTAATCAAATTAAACTCAAATGTCATTTTTTAAACTTAACAATAATTCAAACAAATCCAAACAATAATGCATTCCACTCAATTCGCGTTTGTTACAACTATACAAGTAAAAGCTCATGTTTTCTTTTCTTATTCCTCTTCTGCAAATAACTATTGGAATTGGGCTTTTCACAAGCTTGCGATGATTTCAAGCCCATAATAGCTTTATAGCCTAAGGGCCGATATATTTGGGCTTATTAGCAGGCCCATCATAGCTCTATTACTTCTTTACATTTTTTATTGTGGCCCGTGACTTGTCCCAATAGCCTGATACATATCTGAATTTGTGGCTGATTTCACTTGCAAAAACAACAACTAATAATCGTCGTTGGCCCTGATTAACTTATGCTCACCATGATTTTTTTATCATAATAATTAATTATAGCAAAAAATAATTTTTTTTCTAGTAGCATAAAAAAGAATCTCTGATTGGTTTGAAATAATTGGTGAAACGAAAGTAAAAACGAACGCAGTCGAAATATTTGCTGCCACGCTTCGTTTCCATCTAAAATTAGGTGGAAAATAGAAAGTATAATCTTCAGAAATTAAAAAAAAAAGTCCTCATTATAATTTAATTTACCACATTAGTCACAATTATAAAATTCTCTCCTGTTTTATTTAACTCTACTTTTCGTCCCACTTTTATATTGATGTAGCATGCAGCTCAATTGATGCTCATTTGTATAGCTTGTCTGTTTTGTTTTCATATGAGTCTCACAATTTTGTATAGATAAGACGTCTCGCTAAGGATAGGAGACTGTGAGACTTATAAACTATTCGAACTTTTCGTTTGCAATCAAAGTGTAACGCATGCCTAAGTCAGGTGTATTCCTTCTATTGCAGAAATTTGTTACTATACATTACCCTTCCCACACAGTCATCCCAGCAAGGGAAAATAAACAAAAAAACTATTATACTCTAATGATGTTTGATGCAATTATATAATTTTTGTATGAAGGTTTGAAATGATCAACTTTGCCCTTACTATACTGTTTTTAAAAAAATGATTAATTAATTATAAAAAAATTAAACAAGGTGGATGAAAAATTTAATAACTTTTTGATAAAAATATTCAATTAGTCAATAATTTTTTTAAAATATATATAATTAAATTTATAATTTTATAATGGCATTTTGGTTAGTTGACTACAAAAAATAATTGAAAAACTAACGAAAGCTAACAAATTGGACTAGTTGTTAGCCGGCTGTTAAAATTAAAGGGGTATTTGTTTCAATAATGAGTGAGTATTCGTAACTTTGTTATATTTTAGGGAAGGTTATTATGATTTATTCTAATTTAAATATTTATGTATATTATATTTTAATTTGAAAAAGAATTCCACGTACATTTCTTTTTTCCTCAAAAAACCCAACGAAGCTTTAATCTGAACTCAAATCGGATCCTGCCCGCAATGCTTGGTATAAACCAAACAGCAAGAATAGATAATATTGGTTGGGCCTTATGATCCAAGATCCGACATTTTTGCTGCTTCTGTCAGAAACATAGGACGGATCCAGTAATAGGGCCCAGTCATCACAAAGGCTTAAATTTAGGTTAAATTACCTTTCTAAATTTTGTTGTATTTTTTATTTTATTTAATACATACAAATTATGTGTACAAAAAAATTAAATAAAATAAGTAACATAAATAAAGTAAAAAATATAATAAAATTTAAAATAATAAATAACTACACTTACAAGTAGTCGAAGATGAGAACCTTTTGCTCACAGTTTATAGTTTACTTGTGACATCTAATGTTTTAACTCCACTTATAAAAACAACGACTAATAACCCTTCAAATGGTGTTCCAATAGTAAAAAATCAATCCCTTTTTTAGATTTTATAATTTAAATCTAGATATGCTGATCAAAGCCCTTAAAAACTCGAGTCAATCGGTGATACAATCGTAAGACATAATTCACTTTAAAGAAATGCAATATTCAATTATGGCTAATTGTTATAGTAAAAACAAAATAATCATAGCAAATAGTCATTGACCACAACTATGCAAAGGTTGTTGGCTATGGTACTTGCGAGGGTGGCTAAAACATTTATCATGTCTTTTTTTACCATGACTCTTAGCTATGTCAAATAATATTTTTTGATTGAAAATTTATGTTTTGGTATCGATTTTATTTAAGCATGGTAAAAAAAAAAACTATTTTCTATAGTTTTTTCTAGTGATTATAGTTGCTTAGTTTTTTTTTCTTCAACAAAAAAAAGAAAGTTAATACGGAAAATATATTTTTTTGATCACGAATAATCAACCGTTCTCTTTTTTTTTTTCCTTCAGAAAAAAAAAAGAAAAAAAAGAGAGAATAAGAAATAAATGAAAAAGAAAAGTAGAGAGGATAAGAAGGATACATGAGATGGTGGTGGTTGAGTCCGTGTCTGATTTTTGCATACCAAATAGCATGTGGAGAGGAGTGAAAGAAGGAAAGGGATGTGAATGGACATCAGTCTACACCACCCCTAGTGCTGCTGCCGGATGAGGGAAGCTGTACGTTATGCAGTATGAGTTGGTACCACGGCTTGGTACTTTGTATCTGGAAATTCTAGTCCAAATTTATTATGTGACTGATGTACAATTCATAAAAAATATCAATTATATAACAAATATATCGCGCTTGTACTATGATTGGTTGGTTTGGCCAAATCATGTTGCTTTCGATTTTTTAACACATTTTTTTTTATATAAGGTGTCACATTGATAAATAATTGATTAGATTTTTTTAGAATTAAAAATATAAATAAATTAGATTATTATTCAAAAGTTGAGGTACAAATAATATATGTGTGAATGTGACATTAGTGTAAAATATGAAAAATGTGTTGGAGGTATAGATCACCTTAAAAAGTATATTTTTATTTCTCTTTTTTTTTGTGTGTGGGGACAATTTTTTTCAAAATTATGTGTTTTAATTTGGTATGAGTTTGTTTATATTTTAATTTTTAATTTTTAGTAGAAAGTATGTGTTTTTAAAGGCTTTTATATACTAACAAAAATGTAATATTTAACCATGGTTAATTGTCATTGTTTATAATAAAATAATCGTAGCAAATAGTCATTGACCACGGTCATACAGCAGTTGTTAGCCATGGTATCTGCGAGGGTGGCTAAAAGCCATGGTTTAGCTATAGCAAATATTTTTACTATGGCTCTTAGCCATGACAAATAACTTTTTTTTTAATAAAAAGCCTATGTTTTTTAATCGATTTTATTTAACCATAGTCAATAAAAAGTATTTACCACAATTTTTAGTCCATGCCTATTAAAATATCGTCAATAATTATTTTTTTCTAGCGGTGTGAAGTGAGAATATATTTGGATTAATTATTTAAAATTTATGTTTTATATTAGATTGTGATGTCAAATTAATATATTTTCGACGAGAATACATATAAACAAACATATTTTCGCTGTAATAATTAAAAAAGGTGAATTTATAAACTAAATGAATATAATTGTCCCTATATAAGTCAACGAACACTAGCTTCGTTGGCGTGGCTGAGGCTTCATAATTAGAAAATCACGAGTTTGAATTTCATCAATATATGTATGTGTATCGATCTATTATAATACTAAATACTGGTCTATTATAATAATAATTATCAATTAACAATAGAAAAAATATGATTTTCTATTACGATTAATTACTATAGTCAAAAGAAGAAAATCATGATAAATGCAAATCGATCGTGGTTTCTTAACAGTCATTATCTGTTATTAAAAATCATGGCGAATATTATTTAATCGTGGTAAAAATTTAAAGTTTATAAGTTGATCTTGTTTAACTGTGATTAATAATATTGATTTACTATCGTTTTTAAGCCGTGGTTAATTATAGTATAGCAAAAATTTAATTTATTTATAGTATAATTAAATATATTTAATATTTTTAAAGTATATTATTCCTTAATAAAATTTTATAGTATAATTGTAATTAATATACCAAAAAAAAAAAAAAGGTAATGAGTGTCTTAAACAGACAATAAAAACGTAGGACAGCTTGTATGTACGTTTAGGAGGAAGAGGTGCATGTGGGGGCTCGTCTTCCTGTCAACACAACGACATCAAAGTTCTGAAACGGTTTGGAAATTGAATTTTCGAAAATTGTGGGGTCTTATAATAAATCACATTTATGAAAATTGTCTTTTCTTCTGTCCTTTTTTTTCTGTTTAAAAAAAAAAAGAAAAAAACAGAGAGTTTTGAAGGAAATATGAATGTTATACTCGTTTTTTTTTAATCTTTTTCTATTAATTATATTTTTTATTTATAAATAAAATAAAATATTGATTGATCTGTATATAAATATTATTGTATATGAGATAGATGTATTTGGAAATTTAAGAAAAAGAGAGAGATTATTTTATTTTAAGTTAACCAATATATTATTATTCTATTCATAAGAGTTTAAAGTTTTTATTATCCATGTAAGATAATTACAAATGTCAACATAAAAAAATATAAAAAAAAGGTTATTTTTTCATTTAAAAAATAATTAATTTGATTATTTTAAAAACTTTAGGGATTAAAGTGACAAAATCAAATTTATAGACCAGTTTACTCTTCAAAGAGTAAAAATTCGGTCACATTTTCATAGAAAAATAGTCAAAGGGACCAAATTGAGACAAAAATTAAAGTTTAAGAATGCTAAAGTCAAGAAATGAACTTGAGGGACTAAAGTGATTCTAAACGAAAACTTAAGAAACCAAATGTAGCATTTACCCTATAATAAAATACCTAAAAATGAATTCAAACACTATAAAAGTAATGTGTAAATACTCGACTCTTCTAACAAGATACAGAGATAACTTGAAATCTATAATTAGAAATAGTTTTTATATTTTTATCTATTTGGTGTTCATAAAAATGAACTCGCTAAAAAGTCCCAAATGAGCCCAAAGAAAGAAAGAGACGTAAGAATCCAAATGAATGAAAGACCCAAGGTACCTCGAAGAGGCCCAATTCGAGTGAGGGCCAAGAGTGCGCCAAAAAACATAGTTTAGATAGAGATCCCAAGAAGTCCGACAGGAAGTGCTCCTAGGAAATAAATCTGCCCAGATCCAATAAGTCTTGTAGGCCCATAAGAAAACTTAGGGACTTAAAAATAAATAGTCGGACCAAAAAGTTATTGATTACGATCATACAACGGTTGTCGACAGTGGTACTTTTGTAGGCAGCTAAAAAAAATTTGTCATGATAAATACATTATTATACAAAGTATAATTTATTAAGAAGAAAGCAACAACCACCATCAATTAACAAATAACAAGTCTTATAGTTATAAACAACCAATTAAGTAGATCTAAGAGAAAACACATTTAGTGGGATTCTTAATTAAAACCACAAAGTCTTGAAATCTTAATTTTATAAATTAAATAGGAATCTATGATAAAAAATTAACCTATAGTGCGTTTCACAATCCTTAATGAATTCACAAACAAGTTGGAGGTGATGAGTTCAAATTCTATCGTACATGTGAAAAATTTTCTCATTTTATGTAAATCTAGTGGTTGATTCGTTGCATAGTTTTTTATTATATTAATATATTCATTGAATTGATATATTGATCAGTTGGTCAATTTATTAAAATATTGATATAATTATCGCTTTTACAAGAAAAATTAAATTTTGTGATGGCAATATCTTAATTATAAACAATTAATGCAGAAATTCCACAATGAGTATGAGATGTCGAATTAAAATTTCAGAACATGTATATAAGTATACATGTCACTAGAAAAAAAATTATTATTGCCCACGACTTTATTAGCTATGGATTAAAGCTATAGTAAATAATTATTATTAACCACGGTTAACCACCTTTTGTAAAAATTTAACTTATTCGCCATAAAACTATTTTTGTCATTGCAATGAGCAATAGCAAATATTTTCGCCATGACTTTTAGCTCTTACAAATATATTAGCTACACTAGCAAAAACCACGACCAACAATTATTGTGTGGCGTGGTCAATGACTTTTTATTACAACTATTAATTTTTAACCATGGCTAATAAATCTTACATTTCTGATGTATATTGGTAAAAAAATATTCACCTGCAAGGGTAATTATTATTTTTTAGCATATTTACTATTCATTGATTGTGACCACACCTATCAAGAAACTCCCTCAAAAATTTTATTTTCACCTGGTGAGTTATTGTGTCGCTGGTAATATTCACATTTCATCATTTTGTAAAAATCTCAACCACATCAATTTCTTATAATGTCTTATTAAAATATGTTTTTCATTATATTCTTTATTATAAACTAATTGATTGAAAAATACAATAGAATAATTATTAATTAACTTTTGAATATGAAAATATAAGAATCATTGTAAGAAAAATAGAATTCACAAATGTAGAAAAAATGAAGAAAATGAGATGATGATTGCGGGAAGAGATGAGTAGAAGAGAAAATGAGAGTAATCATTCGCATAACACTGACAAATGTTGTGGGGGCCCAATCATATCAAAAACCTAATCCAGAGAGAATCCCCACACTGTTAGGATAAGGCTGCCCCTACCCATAACTTCCAAAACCTCAATCCCTTCCAAACACATCTTTCATCCCACAAATTAACATAGAATATTACTACCCCACCTCCCACCCAACTCTCCAAAAAAAATATATATATATATCTTACTAAAAGATTTTTGTAAATATATATTATAACTAAATTATTGAACAACATATCAATCATTAAATAATTTAATTCATTTTCTGACTATCTATGAATTATCAATGAGTAATAGAACAACAAATTAGAGTAATAAAAATAAACATGTATTCATACATTGGGAAGAATTTGAGCCAAACCCTATAGGTTTTATTTGGTTCTATTTTTAAGGTTGTGATACCTATAAAAATTGGATTGGTCTAAAAAAGTTTGAACGATCGGATAGAAAGAAAGAAATTGTAATAAGTCATAAGAATGCAAGGCCTAAAGTAATCCCAAAAGACCTAATTTGACTGAGGGCCAAGGTGCGGTCAAACTGTCCAGTCCAAGTAGAGGCTCGAAGAAGGCAAGTGGGATGTGCATTCAGGAAGTAAATTAGCTTAAAGAGATCCGAGCAGCCAAAATTCGAGAAGATCATGTAAGACCACAGGAAAGTTTATGGGCTTGAAATCTCCCAACCAAAGAAAAAATCAATATCACATAGCGTTTAAGGGTGGTTTAGATGGCATCCACGTGGAAACATGGTTCCTTCAACCAAAAGTAACATTCGAACTTGAAAAGTCTTGGGATCCCAGCTAAGTGAAGATATCTCTTCAACCACTTGCAAAAATTCAAGAAGGCATCCTTATCTTAGAAGATATCCTCATTCACTACGGACTCTAACCACCTCCGAGGATTGCGAGTCTCCAGCTGCCAGGAAATGAGCCTCCACCGAATTCATAGGAGATTTAGTCTTATCCAACCATCATGAGATAATCCTCTACCAAAATCTTGGAAACTCTCCATGGGGATTCGATTTTATCCAATCGATTGAGGATTGTGTATAAATTAAGAGGAAAAAGCTAACTTTAGCTAAAATAATATATTTTCTTATTTGGGGTTTTACACTTTGAATTTCAATTTCATTCTCTGATATGTATACAAGAAATAGTAATTCTGCTCTCAATTTCACTAATTTATACTCTCTCATTTCTTTCTTTGTTAATTTGATTACTTTGCGTTGCAATTGGATAAGCGCACCATTTTATACTCGTATCAGAGTGTTTTTAAATTATTTTGTATTAGTATAAGATAAATAAGACTAAGTTAAAACAATTGAATTTTGTGTTTTACTAAAATATAAATAGACGTTTAGGATATTTTTTTTTACTCTCTTTAAATTGTGAAAATAAACAAAAAATAAATTAAAAATTATACGATTAAAGTCTCAAGAGCTATGCAAATTGATGTGTACTTGGGTTCAGTTGCACCATAACGGTAACTTTGTGTCACTCATCTACTCGCATATTTATACTTATATTTCAATTTATTGTCACTCTATTTCAAATATCACATCATTATTTTTACGTTATTTCAAAGATTCTCAATTATTTATACAATCAATCAATTACTGATTTAAGTGTTGGAGTGCTAACACCTGTTTTGTAGGTTAGCCCTTCTTTAATTTTAAGATTTTTTGAAAATTCTTTAACTTTTATAGTGCATCTGGACCTACATTATTTTAAGATTTTTCAATTATTTATTTAAATAATAAATTAACGACTTAAGTATCAAAATGTTAACTTATATTTTGTAGACTAACCCTTCTCTAATTTTAGAATTTTATCAAAAATACTTCGACTCTTGTAATGTAATTGGACCCACTACGCATCACAAATAATAATAGAAATGCTGGGAATCAACTTTGGTGCAAGTGACTCTCAAGAGGGGCCACTTTGCTAGATTCAGAACAATTTTTGTGATGCCAAAATAATACAAATAAAATTTTCAATCTTGTTATATTATATTGTATTTATATTGTAAGTTTCTTCTCTTTTCATACCGCAACCATCTTAATTTGTGTGCCTTACATCGATCACAACCGTATGCTAAAATCATTAATTTATATGGAAAATACAATTTTAAAGGACTTTTAAATATATAAAAGTTCATATGAAAAAATGTTGAATATTCAGTACACTACCAAAAAATTCAATTTTCTTATACTATAAATCATTACGTCTCAATAAAAATTATGACAAATCAATGCTATCTACTACGGTCTAAATAAAATCAATGCAGAAACTTAAATTTTGACCACGGTTAATCAATATTTGTTATGATTTTATCGATAGTGAAAACATTTGCTATAGATTTTAGGTGTAGCTAAAATTTTTACCTCGTCTGCAGAAAAAACAGCTAATATATAGCCATTGTGCATTCATGTTTAATTAATATTCGCCGTGGTCTTTTACTTTTAACCATGATCATTAATCATAATAAAAAAAATCATATTTCTTTTAATTGTAACTAATATTAAATATTTTTTTTAGAATAAATCACATTCATAGAACTATATCAGGATGTGAGAATTAGTGAATTTTCAAATATAGTTTACCCCCATTTTACGAGGTACTTCAGGCACTATAAAAAAATATGATACTATCGCAGTTAAAGTATCAGGTAATAATTTTAATATTTTTGTTAAAATATATATAAACTAAGTAATGATAATTTTTTATTTTTATTAATTATTTTGGTAGTGAAGTTATCCCCCCCATGATATTTACCTTGCCTTGTTAAAAAAAGGTCCCTCTGTCGTTACAAAAAAAATGCCAAAAACCCCCTTGTGAAAAAAAAAAAAAAGCAATAAATAACACACACCAATTTTATTTTATTTTTAATTTCTTAGGAAGATAATTCAAATTGTACCTCTTATTATAAACGATCTTACTTTATTCATATCAACGATCCAAATTTTATTGATATAGATTAATAATTTTTGACCTATTCAGTTTTAATTTCAATGTGCATATAAACAAACATATATAAGATATAATATAATAAGTAAAATTAGAAAAATAGAAAAATTATATAATCAAAAAAAATATTATTCAATTTTATTAGAACAGATAAAATATAGACCGTTGATCATATCAAATAAAACCTTATGATTGATTAACAAGGGTATATTTATCATTTTATAAATTAAAAATAGAAGGTAAATTCTCAATCATATGTTTATTTCATCTATATAAATATAGCTCTTCTCAAATAAGCGATTTCGATCGTTCATAAAAAATTATCAGAAAAACGTGTTTGACTTCCCCTTAACGGTATTCTTTATATTGTAGATTGATCCATTTATCACTTCAAATAAAATATATAAAAGAGTAAATAAAATACTGATGTTAGCAAAAAAAGTTAAATTATTTTTTTTTATCTCTCATTTATAAAGGGGATAAATGTCATATATACAAAGTCAAAAAAGTGTAATTATAAAATATTATTCTCGAATTATAACCATTGGACAATAAGTAGTCGTTTGTGGATGAAAAAACTAATAATTGTTTTGTATTTTTTTTATTTTATAACTATATAAGGTGAGATGAACAGCTGCGTATATTTCTTGAAGCATTTGATTAAGTACTTGAACAAGATATTTTCAAAAAGTTAGATGTATGTAACAATGGTGTTAACCCCATTGGAATATCAAAAGTAAAAGAAAACACCATAAGATGACTAGTTTTTTTTTTTTTTATTTATGACTCCAATTGCTATAATTTGGAGCAATATTTTATTATAATTACACCCTTATGATTATATATATATATATATATATTACATTTACCCCATTTCAAATATAAAAATATTACAGGTGAACGTTGAATGAAGGGTAACATAAAAATTTTATGTATTTTTTTTGTTAACGTCAATATTTTTCAAATACGGCTAGGTGTAAATAGTCAATTTTCGAAGTGAACATAAATATAGGATGAAAAAATTTACAAATTAAAAGGGCTCAAATATACTCATCACTTCTGTGGAGTGATGTTCAATTAATTTAGTATATATGTAGAGAAGAAGAAAGTATACATATATATATATATATATATATGGTTCTACCTTCCCTTGTCTTTGTCCATCAATGTCTCATATTGTTCCCTTCTATATTATTGATGATGTAAAAATGCATATGTCAGTGTGTGCGAAAATTCTACACAAGCATGTTCAATCATGTACAATTGGGTAAGTCTATTTCCATGTGTTTAATTTGATTTAATATGAAACTTTATATTTAATTATGAAAATTTAATTTATTATGTTTCTACCTTAAATTTTAATAGTTGGGATTTAATACAGTTATTTTTTATCAAATAAAATAAAATCTTCTTTAAGATTGATAAATTATTCAACGGTTGAGACCAGACTATTTTGGGAACCGAGTAATAAATTTATTTATATATTCACATTTTGTGTATTTTATGTTTTGATACTTCGTTTTGATTCGATTGATTGGGAACCATACACTTAATTTATTTATGTCTAGTTACTGTGTCTTTGTCAATAATTTTGTCCTTGTTAATAAATATATTTGATATTAATTAATTATACATCTTTAATATTGATAATTGATATATATATATATATATACACGTTAATATTTTTTTATTAAATTTTAAATGTAACCGATTCCCTCAATTATTCCTCTCAATGCTATCAAAGAACAAATGGATTGACAGATGGAACTTGTAAAACTTGATTAAATTATTTTTTATCTTCTTCCATTAATCAATATAATTATTTTAAATGAATTAAAATTATTGTCTATAACTTCCTAATAAGTTATTATTATGTCAAAAATAAAAATGATCTTACAAATAAAAATATTAAATAAATCAAATACATCTGTAAATGTTATGTGCCCAGCAGGTCTACAACAAGACTTGACGTCCAACCCAGATTCACTGACGTCCACAAAATACAAATTTGTGCCCGAACATGAATCAAATAATTTGGATCCAATCCCGACCCAAACTCTATTGATGTTATTTGTCATCCCTAACCCTAATATCATTGGAGGTATGCTCTAAAAAGAATGCTCAAAGCAAATCTTGATGAAATCCTCTTTTGAAAAACTCTCCCATTGTATATCCACATGATCTCAGGACACTTCATTCCAAATTTCATGAAAAATTGAATATTTCCCTTAAAAAGAAACGTTCAGTATAAATGTTCCTTCTCAATTTCACCTTTTAATAGTGAATATGTGATTTTAATTTTGTAAGTTAGAAGCTTTTCGTGTGTAAAAAGAAAATATGTTTACGTTAGTTGATGAGATTATATTTACGTTGCGGTGGTGTTAAATTAATATATATCTATATATATATATTTATTTTAAAGAGATTGATAGTTATATTTTTGAATTGATAACAATGATGGTAAAGATATCTCCACCAATAATATGTTTCTATTCACTGTCTCAAAAATTAAAAGTTGAAAAATATAAATAAAACCAAATACGAACTAACTATTTTCAAATAGGATAAATAGGGGTGTTTGTTCGGTAACATCGAGCCAAAATTTCGGTATGCTTATATGACGTACCGAATACCAAAACTTCAGTAAAAACATAACAAAATTCGATTTGGTTCAGTATTTTAATAATTTTTTAAAAAAGTCATACATATATCTAACTTTTTTATTTATTATATTTTTGTATATAATATTTTTTTAAAAAAAACAAAAGTCGATATTCGGTAAGGTATAGTATACCGATACCAACTACCAATACCGTATTGAATATCTAAACTTGTCAAAGTTGACTACCTAATACCAAATATTCGAACTTTTAATTCAGTATTGAGTACGCATCGAAATTTTTATTTCGTATGATCGATTTTTAACAAATTAGACACACGCTTAGAACTAAATTTAAACTGCCTCCTATGAGATTAAAATAACAATAAACCTTCCCGAACTAAGAAAAAAAGGTCAAAAAGACATCTGAATACTTCAAAAAAAAACGAGCAATTACTCCCCCTCATGTTCGTTTTGTTATTCAACCGCGTAATTTCCAACTAATTTTTATATTTTGACTTGTATATTATCTAATTGCTCTCATTCACTAATTATAAGACTTAAATATTCAACTAAATACTTAATTTTATCTCCTCTCCAATCACAATAAGAAAAGAAAAAGGGCAAAAAAGAGTTAGGTTTAAATACTTGTTTTTCAAAATATTGTTTCTATTTTAATTTTCACAAGTAATCTAAATTTAACCCTTGTCAAGAATAGTAGGAAGCATAAAAAGGTTCAAAGTAGAGCAGTAAACTCCACTCTTTTTCTTTCTTTTGGCCCTTTTGTGGTGGGAAGAAGTGGTTGGTTGTGAATATTAGTATTTTATTACAGCAAAAAGGTAACAACTTTTTCTTCTCATCTCATTTTCAAAGTTCAAATCACTTGAGAGTTTCAACCAATTATCCAATCTACCATATGCAACTAATAAGTGTGGTATATTTTATGTATGTGTATAATTTTTATAAAGTAAAAAATACCTAAATATATATACTGATAATGAGTTAATAGAGGAACAAAGATAATAAATAATGTCGGAGAAATAAAAAAATGCATGAGAACAAAAAAACTATTGAAAGATACATAGAAAATTATGTAAAATTGAGGATTTAAATTAATTAATTTAAAATTTTAAAAATAAATGACAACTAATACTTGTTACACGTTAAAAGAGTGTTGCCCTTAATAATAAAGTATAGATGGATGCTATGTCCTATATACATGACACACCAAATCCCTAACCCACAAACATCGTTTGACATAGCTCACCTTAAATCCACACAATTCTCACTCTACACCTACTTATTTTGAAGAATATACATTTTTTTGTTGATTCTATTTGGTGCAGGTGAACTACTTAGTGTCCATAAATATATATATTTGTATCATATTGATGTTCTTCTATGATTAGTATATATTTATATGCATTGGTATAAGTTAAAAAAACTATAAAAATTATCAAATTATGTTTTCATTAGGTTAAGAAATACACATACGGCACAAAGGGTCTGCATCTTTTTTATCGAACCCATCCCCCCACCCCCATGAAACCTGATAATCAAGAACCCTAATACCTAGATTGCCTGATACATGGCATAATCTGAGCATGTTCTGTGGACACTGTCATAGTGTTTCATATTTTTCCGTCACAAGTAAGATTTGATAAACTTATACACAACACCATTTCATATACGAGCTCTAGACCACTTAACTAACCTGACCACAAAGGAGATTGAGGCACCTCTGACCTTGTGTTGGTTTCAAGTTACTCCCTTAATCAATACTAAGGATTGGAGCATGACTGTTTGAACTTAATCTCATAGTAACAATTAAAGCACACTCAATATGTGTGCATAATTAAATTTTTGTTATATTCATTTAATTGAATAAAAAGTAGGAAGACAAAATGACTAATTATTCAAAATCAATAAAATGAATTAACATTGATGTATATGAAAAAGAAATTATTAATGAATTTGATTAAGAAAAAACATATATCTATATGTGGAATAAGTAAATATAATTAGCATATATCTATATGTGGAAGAAGTAAATATAATTAGTACGTTTTAGACAATTCATATTCTACCAACCATGATAATACTCTAGAGATTTACCCCTTATGTATAGTATAGATACATATCATGTGGCATCGCCTCTACTCATATATAATTAGATAAACTCTTTATTATTCCCCAAGTACATATATAAATATATCATCGATTTTGTTAGGAATATTTTTATATTTTTCATTCAATACCTACCCTATGGTATTAAATACCTTTAACTCATTGGGGAAATAAAATATCAAATACATTAAATATGTATATTTCAAATAATAATAATACATACACACATACATACATACGTCGGTACATACATTCTATTCATACATTTAAGATATTATTATTGTTACTTAAATACAAATGGGACCACAAAAATCACATGAAATAAAATATCGAAAAAAAAAGAGTAAATTATATTAATATGTTTGAGATTAGATCAAAATACATTAACACTTAATACTTTTTGTTAGATTACAATGACATTCTTGATGGATACTCGTGTAATATTTTTTAAACACCTTATTTCTTTTTACTAAATTACAGTTATACCTTTTGAGGATGCTAGTTTTTTAATAAATATTTATATAAATTTTATCTTTAAATAAAAAATATAGTTGTAATTATAATTATAATTTGATGGATCTAGACGTAATTTATCCCCAAAAAAAAAAATTATGATGCCAAAAAGGGAAGGAAAAAAAAGAAAGAGCTCTGGTTTAATTTGTTGGAAGTAGGAAACTTCGTGAAGCTGCCACGTTAAATGACAATTACTTCTTCATTCATTTACTATTCCCTCCAATCCTCACCTGCATCACTGCTAAGACTGTTGGGAATTTTTCCAAGAAATCAAAGCAAGATCAGATAAATTACTACTAATATCCACACTCCATCCACCATACCCGACCATTTCTGATTCTGATTTCCTCTCACATGGCGGCCACCACCCTGCACGACCTCCCCGACGTGATCCTATCCAACATAATCGCCGCCGTGTCTGATGTACGAAGCCGGAACTGCGCCGCGTTGGTCTGCCGCAGGTGGTACCTCTTGGAACGCGCCACCCGGTCAGCTCTCACCCTCCGCGGCAACCTGCGGGAGCTCTTCATGGTCCCCACCTGTTTTTCATCCATATCCCATCTCGACCTCTCACTCCTCTCTCCCTGGGGTCACCCCCTCACCTCCGCCTCCGCCTCCGATTCCGCCCTCATCGCCCACCTCCTCCGCCACGCCTTCCCTTCTGTCACTTCGCTCACCTTCTACGCGCGTAACCCATCTACCATTCAGCTCGTAGCCCCTCAGTGGCCTAATCTCGAACGCGTAAAGCTCGTGAGATGGCACCAGCGGCCTCAGATAGCCGCCGCCGGCGATGAGCTCAAGATTTTGTTTTCCGAGTGCAGCCAGCTGCGTTCTCTTGATCTTTCTGCTTTCTATTGCTGGACGGATGATGTGCCTCCGGCCCTCGAGTCGTACCCGTCAGTTGCTTCCAATCTCACTTGCCTCAATCTCTTGAACCCATCATTCTCTGAGGGTTTCAAGTCCGATGAGATTAAGGTAATCACCAAGGCTTGCCCCAATCTGAGGGAATTTCGGGCTGCCTGTATGTTCGATCCGAGGTATATTGGGTATGTTGGAGATGAGGCCTTGGTTTCTGTATCAGTGAACTGCCCAAAACTGGCGATTCTTCATTTGGCTGATACATCTGCTCTATCGAATGTAAGAGGGGATCCCGAGGATGATGGGTTCACGCAAGAAGACGCCAGGATCAACGTGGCCACTTTGATTGAGGTGTTTTCGGGGCTTCCGCTGCTAGAAGAGCTGGCTCTAGATTTTTGCAATAATGTCAGAGACAGTGGTCCAGCACTGGAGATGCTCAATTCTAAATGCCCCAACTTGAGGTCTCTTAAACTGGGGCAGTTTCATGGCGTCTCAATGCCTGTTGAGTCGAAGTTGGACGGCGTCGCCGTGTGCCAAGGGCTTGAGTCATTGTCGATTAGGAATGTAGGTGATTTGACTGATATGGGTTTGATTGCAATTGCCAGAGGTTGTTGTAGATTGGCCAAGTTTGAGGTTCACGGTTGCAAGAAGATAACGATGAGGGGGATGAGGACTTTTACTTGTTTGCTTCGTCGGACGTTGGTTGATGTCAGGATCTCTTGCTGCAAGAATCTCGGTGCAGCACCGTCGCTGAAAGCATTGGAGCCGATACAGGATCGGATTGAGAGGCTTCATATCGATTGCATCTGGGATTTCACCGAAGAGCTTGAGGATCTTGATGGAATTGGAGGTACTTTTGACCTAAATAGTTCGGATCAAGGTGAGATATCGAACCACCCTGTTGAAAAAAAACACTTTAGAGCCACTGGTTATGATTATGACTATGATGGCATGAATAGTGCAAGCAAGAGATGCAAATATGATCTGAATTCTACTTACATGGGATTGGATGTTAATGGCAACGGCTATGAAAATGGCAATGGATATGGTGAGAGAACATGGGACAGGCTGCAGTATCTTTCCCTGTGGATTGAGGTGGGGCAGCTTTTGACTCCTCTGGCATCCGCAGGACTAGAGAATTGTCCCGATTTAGAGGAAATTCGGATCAAAATTGAAGGAGATTGTCGGGAATTGTCGAAGCCGTCGGAGCGTGAGTTTGGGTTGAGCACTCTGGTGAATTACCCCAAGTTGTCGAAGATGCATTTGGACTGCAGTGACACCATTGGGTACGCCCATACAGCACCTTCCGGGCAGATGGACTTGAGCCTCTGGGAACGGTTTTATCTAATTGGTGTAGGCCATTTGTGTTTAACGGAGCTTGACTACTGGCTTCCACAAGACAGGGATGTCAACCAAAGGAGTCTATCCCTTCCGGCGGCCGGATTGCTGCAAGAGTGTTTTGGTCTTAGGAAACTTTTCATCCACGGGACGGCTCATGAGCATTTCCTGATGTTCCTCCTGAGGATACCTGATTTACGAGATGTCCAGTTGAGAGAAGACTATTACCCAGCACCAGAAAATGATATGAGCACCGAGATGAGGGCGGACTCGTGCAGCCGCTTTGAGGCTGCTCTTAACAGGCGCCGGATTGCTGATTGATACAAGCTGAGTGTTAGGCCGTATGTATGACAGGAACTGGGATATGGCGCAGGTTGTAGAATTTGTTGCATCAGTGTAAATAATGGTTCGAGTTTCAGAACCCTCCCAGTTTTTGTTTTTAATTTATCCTTCTGTCCCCCTATTCACAAAGCTCAAATAAGAAATGCTGGTTAACTCACAGTTTTAACATTACATTTATATTATATTTGGTCTAATTTGCTTTCTGAATCTGGAGACACACGAGCAGGAAAATTCACTGTTTGATTGCACAAAAACGATTTTGTAGCACTCAGATACAGAAGTTGAAACAGAACCTCATTCTAAAGCTGGAAACTCACGAGTTTTACAAATGAGCCGAAATACACCGTAAACCTCAACAGTGCTGTTTTCTATACAACGAAAGAAGCACATAGTGTTGGGATTAGCAAAGTGCTAATTCACAGTCTAGCAAGCGGGTAAGAATTTCCTCACAACTCGGTCGATCCTGGGGTTCTGCCCAACAATCTGCAGCCAAGAAATCATATATGGTCACAATCTGGAACAAACATTCCACTGCCTACCAGTGCACAAGTCAAGTTCTAACTCTTCACCATAACTAATACCTGCAATTAACCTGCCCACAGGCCCTTCAGGTATCTCCAACCGTGACCCTTCATTTGCAACAGCATAAACAACCTAAACAAGGCAGAGAATGAGGAAACCAATGAAAATCTAAAGAAGTATACGTTAACTGATAAAGCGGAAAAGAATAACAGCCATTACCCGCTCAGGGGGCACTCCATCCCATGGCCTGTTTAGAGTGTATAGCTCCCACATTATAACGCCAAGGCTGAAAATGTCACATTTCTCTGTGAAAGGTTCATTTCGGATAAGCTCAGGGGCCATCCATTCTGGTGTCCCAGCTGATGAGGAGTCCTTTATGGGTGCATCAGTCATGATTCTTGACAGCCCAAAGTCACAGATCTTAACCGTCCAGTGCTTGTTCACAAGGCAATTTGCACTTTTAAGATCACGGTGGATTATCTTCATGCGATGTATGCACATCAGCCCTCTTAATTGCCAAAAATAGTAGATAAATAAGTGAATATAACTTGCTGAGTGAAAAGAATTCTAATATTCTCTAAGTTGGTATATGTTGCATCCCCCATTCTCTCAGCAACATAACAATAATAAATGTTTCAAACATCACAATCCAGAGATTTCCAAATCACAACAGAGCAGATTCTAACAAGGTCTATAACCCTGCCCCTAAACTGATACAAGGTTGTTACTCCCTACTTTCCGCAAACGAGTTCTTGATTTCTATTTTGTATGTCCAAACACTCTTGTAATAAATGTTTCATTTGATTACCTATAACACCTTTTTCCAATATGATTACTTAGATTTTAATGCATTAATTGGAAAACAACAACTAAATACTATAACTATCAAGTCCAAGTAAATCACAAATGGATAGCTAAACTACCACATCATCTAAGGGAAGTTTTGTGCATAGTACGTAGACTTCTCAAACTCTTCAAGAAGAGTAACTTGGGTAAGAAAAGAATTGGCAACCCAGACATCATTTTTGGGTGGAGGTAATAGTTCCTTCTATCACTTTGTAGAACAGAATAGAGAGGTACACCAAGAATACACTCATAACTTCACTTTTGTCTGACAAACAGCTTGCCAGATTCTCTTTCCTCATCATGATTTCAAGAAATTTCTCCTACCACCCAACTTTCTATCTTGGTTTCATCAAACATATAAGTCTGTTTTTAAAAGATAACACAAGATTCAAGTAATTCTCGACTTCTGTCTGCTACAACAAGGTTTCATGACAAAAGGGTTGGAATCTGAATCAAAGAATAGTTGACGGAATCGACGAATTCCCAGAATAGACCTACTTATGGAGAAACTGCAGTAATGTTGAGACACGACTGCGATAAGGACATTTTAACAATCAGATGAAGGAACTTTTCACCAAATTTATTTTGAAAAGGATCAACATTGACCTAAACAGATGCTTCAAGTTCTTCAACTTATGGCCGCATAGAAAATGTCCGATCTCCAAACCATTAAAACAAATAATATGTCTATATAACTAATCTAGATCATTCTTCCTTCCAGTATTTGATAAAAGCATGTCTAACATTTATCCTGATCTGGGGCCTGTCATGCCTAATAACACCCGGGGTTCACGCTGCCAAGACTATCTCGGCCAGAATCTAGACATGTCGGGCTTCATTTTCATTCTGGAAACCAACCCAGCAGAAGCCATACCACCGTTTAGACCAGCAAAACTCATTGGATCCACTTTGTAATTTTGAAAATATTACAAACAATTATTTTTGAATAGGATATCACTATGACCTTCAAAATACGAGAAAATAGTGTTGTTAACAAATAATCATTTATTCGTATACTTATTGCACGTATGTTTCCTTCTTAAAAAATCATAATTTTAAAAGTAAAGACTTTTGTGTACATTGAAACTCGTCAATTATTTACTAACTTTAAGTAGTTTTTTAGTTTATAAAATATGGTAGTTATTTTTGTACATGCGTGTATATGCAACATAAAATATTTTCTTATATAAGCACATCACGTAATATATCGATAAAACAAAGACACATTTACACATAAGAAAGTCAGGCAGAAGGGTTTATAAGAACCCATAACCCAGGTCCCAAACCTGCTTGGCTTCAATACCTGGAAACCCAAAACATGCCCAAAAGCCTCTTATAGAGTCAAAACCTGACGTCTGGGTAAAACTTGAATCTATTATCACTCCCAGTTTAAATATGGCCAAGTCATGCAGGCAACATATCAAGAACACAATTTCAGTTACAGAGCATATGGTTCCTGGAAAACTTGTGTACTAAGAGAGCCAAATGATGGAGACAATCTGCCGAAAGTACAATTCAAATACCGATAAATATGATCGCCAAACACTTGTGTTCCAAGAATAGATTTTGAAGGTTAGTTGAGGAATGTTGAAGCTCAGTAAACGAGATAATAATCTTAGTTTAAGAATCTGAGCAGGAGACGGCACATGCTTGTGCACATATACATAGCTCACAAAATTTGGCATGAATATGAAAAATAGAGGAAATAAAGAGAAATGATGAAGCATGGTAGAAATATCTCTATGTAGGTCAAGCATGATCTGGACAGGACAAGACATGATGTCAAAAAGTTGAAAAAGCGCTCATGACATATGTAAATGACAAGAAAAGTGATAGAGCATTGATGGAGCTGAAGACTCAATGTCGCTCAAAAACATTTAATTTGACTCGGTGGCCCATTTGGTTTATCCAAGCTACTTCGCATATCAGTTCTGTTACAGTCTACAACTGATGCTCAAATCCAGAGAATAGCAATGGCGCTTACTCTGAGGAAAAAATCATCGATAAATAAATCTGACGTATGGAAAAGTTTCAACTAACCTGCATATGTCACGTAGCATCTTGATCCTCCTTCGCCAGCTTAGTTTCTTCTTCTGACCACTCAGGTGAATCAAATAATATAGCGATCCCATTTCCATGTATTCAGTTATCATCGAAAGTCGTGGGGGTCTTGTGCAGGCACCAAGAAATAATATGACTGCAGGAAAGGCACAAGTCAAACTGCAGAAAATGATTCCAAGACATACATCTAAAAGACATTAAGAATAAGGAGACTTATATCCACAATTTTAAAGAGAGGTTAATTCCATCAGCACTCACAGATATGCACACACGTGCGGACACATATATATACATATATCTTTGAAGGTGGCCGATTTTGAAAATTTTCCTTAAAATGTTTAATGATTTTCATTCAGATTAATTCATTAAAGTACCCGTGAACAGGGATATGGTTTAAGGGGCAGCAAAGGCGAAATCGGAACCACAATGACCCAAGCAAAGGGTAAATCATCCACTATGGTAGTTCCACTATACATTGTTATTTTCTCAGGTAGACATTCGATAAACTTCACAGATAAAAAAACATGACCATAATTTACCATTTAAAAATATATGAGACGGTTGTGTGTGTGTGTATGAGTGAGACAGACAGACAGACAGACAAGAGGATTGTTTGAAGTACACAATCTATCTTACTATCGGTTGTTTATTTGGTAAAGTCATATTGCAGTTCAACTTCAAATGATCCAAAGTCTAGTTTGAGCTTCACCAAGTTCTAAACCAAACTGATGGCAGCGAAGTTAAATTTTCTGGATTAATTCCAATTGCAAATAAAATTCACTTTGACACCAGACCTGATTATTTGAAGACGAAAAATATGGACATTGAATCATCAACGTCTATTATTTCGCATGTATGTACTTGAGGTTCATCTGCCGATTCCTTCGTCATTGTTATTGGTCATGACTAAGAGTCGCAAAAATGTGGTCTAACACCAAATATAACACAAGATCGGGGTTTAATTAAAGCAGGTGAAGAAAAAAGTACCATTTGGATGCCGAAGACGACTGGAACAAGAAAAACAAAAAAAATTCAAAGTTAGAATAACATACCCGAAGAAAAATTAGATGCCATAAAAGTAACAAAATGATTATAGATCACACCTGAGGATGGATATTTCATTGCAGAAGTCCTCCATGTTTTCGGCAGTGAGATCTTGCTCCAAAAACACTTTGATTGCAACCTCCGTTCCATTCCAAATGCCACGAAAAACTTCCCCAAAGAATCCTGGTAATGAGATCCTCAAAAGTCAAGGAACATGAAGATGGATGCGAAGTGGAAAAGGCATAAGCCACAAATTAAGAATTGAAATGAGTAACCAACTTTCCAAGCAAATCAAGCGTGAAACATCAAGGTGACTTTATGCCAAGACAATTCTCAAAGTTCTTCTTTCTTCATACTCAAAAAGAAAATGATATCTTTTCCCTAGAAACTTGAAATGCAGTTACACATTGGCTAAGCAGATTTCTCGATTGACAAGTTTCGATGCCTTTCAGGTCTCCTATTTCCACCTATATGTCCATACCTCTTAGGACTTGATAGAATGTAGCTGCTAATATTTATCAGTTCAGTGCATAGCTGCCATAGCACATAGTTTCTCATCAGGACAGTGGTAACAACACTGTGTATCTCAGATTTTACGAAATGATGTGACAACTTGTCCTCCTAGCCACTCTTTACTTTTTGCTTGTTACTTAAGTAATTTACTGCTTTATCAGGAAACTAGTACTTAGAAGGGGCTGTGCCTCACCAATCCCAACACGAGTGCCAACAGTTAACTCTGAGAAATCAATATTCCACTCCTCAAATGGAAGCAGTGGCTTATTATGGAACATGGGCAAATCCAGAACTCTGTTCCATGTAGAAACCAGTTCTTCATTTACCCCGTGATTCCCACTTCTTGGCGGAGTATGACCCATGAACTCGTGAGGAGATGAAGGTAATGAAACTGCCTTCTGAGAGTTGTGCTGCCTAAGAGGAGCATATAAGGAAGATCTTCCACCAGAGATATTGTCATGATCATCAACGTGAATATCAGTACCCTGCACAAAGTACAAGGTCGTTGATAATATAAAAGAATTTAAGGTTTTGAAACGTGAATTGCATCGAATTAAACAAAGATATTAGTATAGAATAAGAATCAAGCAAAATTTCGTTGTTTACTCTAAGCCAAATGACCTGATGCGTACCACGGGGACCAGGTCAAGGATGTGAATCATGTACTAGAATTGACAACTAGAAACAATTTCAAGCTCTTTTAGCATAGTTATTGGATAATTATTAAAAGGAAGCTCATATTTATTGACAAATACAGCATAACAGCACATTATAAGAACAAAACAAAATGTCACGACAAAACAATGATGAATTCAAAATTAAGACAAATTGATTCTTATATGAATTAACAGTTTACGTATAAAGGAAGAGGCAACACTGTTCAGACATTTTCGATTTATAATATACCCACCGAGGTAACGCAAAAAGGACATAGAGATGGTTTTAAATCATAAATACACATAGAAAGGTGTAAGAAAAAACAGAGGGCAGATGATGCCTTCAATTTTCTGAACGTCTGACTAAATAAAGCTCAAACTTTGTTTACAATTTGCAGAAGCTATCCATCATAAATAGGAACAGATACAATTATGTGTTAAATATGGAGAAATTATGGGACATCGACTGCAGAAACCACAACATGCATGCAGGAAAGATGAATATAAATTAAAACCACAAGGTTAAAGCATACATACATCTTTTGATTGACCTGCATTTTGTTGGTGCTGGACATTTGAACCAAAAGAATACGAGCCACCTTCTCCTTGTTCTCTTAAAAGACGATTCTGCTTCAGTGATTCATTCATTGCTCGCACAGCCCTGATGTGATTTACAATGGTTGTGATTTAAGATAGAGAGAAGGTCATCAGAAGATCCAAGAAACTTGACACGGAGAAAATATTCAAAATGATGCAAAAAAATTCTGCAAATACAATGACCAAGCAAGAGCTTCTATTTCAGCTCTCTTTATACAGGCATTTTTATGGTAATTTGTTTATGAAGCCAAATAATGCGATATAATTTAAGTTGCAAAAGGGTTGGTATTAACCTTACGATGTCATCACCAATCTCTGGAGTCATACTCATGCTTCTTCTTCTTAATCGGCGTGTATCAGATGTTGATGCACCTTCTGACCTGCAGGATGCAATTTAACTCAAAATGAAAGAAGCTCAAACAAGCATGCTTTATAAATAAACTAAGCCACTACTGGAGAGTTCATTAATGTAAGGATAACTGCATGAGGGAACTATTGTCCTTTCAATCATATTCACTTTTATTTGGTCATTCAATTCAATTGAAGAAAGTTCAACTGATCAACCTAAAATGACAATCAACCAGCAATCACACAATAATCTGTTTGATATAATTCTTCTTAAAGCAAAGATTTTTCTGATATATTTCAGAAAAGAAATTTGATGATGCAACAGGCTCTCAAATTAGAATTCATAACATAACAGCAGCAAAACTATGAGATAAAATCATTTTCCAGATCCAAACCAGAGATATTAGTGCACTAACTCTGAATTTCCAGAAAAGACAATATTAAAACAAGCTGCCAAAGGAAAAGTTTTAGTACCTTGATGTAGCAATGTCATCAGAAAAATCTCTGAAAGGTTTGTTATCTCCACTAAGCATAGATCGGGCACGTGCTCGAAGTGAAGGATGCTCAGGACTGGAAAACTTAAAATATTATAAAAATGCAAGAATAGAGACTAAGAACCCTCAAGTATAACATTTAAGGAATATGGCATGATAACCAAACAGAAAATAGAGTTTCCATAATCTGAGATTGACCACCAAATACTTTTTTAAATGTGCAGTATACTATTTTCCTTTACTTGGGAAACAATGAATAGAAGGATAAACTTTGTCAGTACACAACCTAGAGAAATAAGAGAAGAAAGAAAAATGCATTTCCATGTGCTATTGTTAGGTGAAAATAGGCGAAACACATGTCTAACTTATGTGTATCTTCCGGATTATTTTCTTTCGGTAGGTGATGTTGGACTACTTATCAAAATGTTTGTCTTCTTCCAAGTGAACAAAATAAAGCAACTGATATCTATTGACAATAAAAGGTCTCTAGAATGACATTTATAAGGCTGTGCAGCATAGACCTACATCAACCTAGCCTCCAAACACAATTCACAAAGTTGATCCCAGGTTGGGTAGTACCCAAAACAAATTAAAAGAGGATTGAGTAGATGGCTGGCAGCTTGCAAGGAACTTGATCTCCTACCCAAACCCCACCGAGGGGGGAACTGTTGTCGAACAAGGCAGAACACTTTTAGGCAAATCCAAGAAAAATCTCCATGCTCCTTAGCTCTTATGTAACAGAAAGACAAGGGATAGTTGCTTTCACCACTGAATTCACATGGCCATGTTGCTAATCATTGAATGTACTGTGTGTGAAAATGTGTTACAAAAGATTCATATACAACTGGTACTTTAGCATATGGGCATACGGTATTCATTCATCTCAAGTACTAAAGGTAGATGGGGAAGGGGAAACCTTCTTTGTCCTTGGCCCACAACAAAGCTAGGGTCCAAAATAAGGTTGTGGTAATTGACCAAACATGCTTTTCATCTATTTATTCCCCGAATTATTCAAGTTGACACATTTTCTTTCACAACCAAGCAAATCTTTTGGAGAAACACAGAACACATTAAAATCCCAAAAGCAAATACCAGATTTTCAACTACACAACACTGGTGTACGGTTGGATTAAAACAAGTTTAACATCACATGTCACAGGACACTTGCTGGATAATGCTTATGGTACATTGTCCTGATAAAATACTCATACTTTGTTGACACAATCATGCCATTGCAAGCATCCAATTTTTATGTATTTATCTCTTCTTTGGCCAAAAATAATGACAAAATCCAGATAGTGGTACATTTCTTGCTCCAGAATAATATCCAACTTATTAACCATCACAAAATCACGAAGATGCTCAAGTTTTAGCATTTAAAGATAAGCATTACAGAACGTGGACCATTAACCTCGACTGTTTGGGTCCATTTAGTATCCATAAGGGAAAGCAGATAACAGATCCTAACTGGATATCTCAAGTTATAAATCAACTTAAATTTAGAATACAAAACTCTGGAACAGAATAATAATGTGGTTGATATTTTATATAATAGGAGTCTCAGTTATGAAGAGAAACCTTGAACTTGCAGTCCTATTTTGAGCAATGACCTTTCTGCGACTCCTTTGCCAAAATGCAGCAGCAATATTTGGTTCACTCTGTGACAAGCTGAAAAATAATATTAAACTTACAAAAATACCTATCCTTATTCTTGAAAGAGAAAGCATGTGGAGAAAAAGAATTAAAAAAAATGATAAAACAAAGATTTCAGTTTGAACAGTTATAGTACCTCAATTTTGTATCAATGGAATTTGACCGCAACATCATATTCCTCAATGAAGGCCCTACTGCATTTGAAGATGCCTCTAGTCTACGCTGATAGAGCAAACTTTCTTCTTTCTCAGCACTGCAGAGGCTAAATAAATTAACTTTACAAATATACAACAAAGCCATAACCTAACCAACTCCTTTCTATTGTCCAAAGATGACTCACCCCAACAAATAAAATATTAATTCCATGTTTTGCCTTAGTCAGTGTATAACTTATAAAAGCTGTTTTATGCAACAACAAAAGTCTCAATTCTGCTAACCTCTCAGGATCAACTCTCTCTGAAACCCCGTATAGAGGGCTGTTTGGTTCCAATGGTGAATCACAAGAATCATTTTCTGCAGAATCACTCTCCCCTGCAGCAGATATGTGAGTCATAAAGATAGCCTTAGATGATCGTGGTATCAGTTGGCCAGGAAACCGCATCAGATCCACCAGCAATTCCACAGAATTCAACACAACTAAGACCGACATATGCTTGTACGAATCAACACACTCAGAAGCACCTTCCATAGGTAAACCCTGATAAGATGAAACCAGGTAGACACAACATGAGATAAATTGGTGGAAGAATTTTAAGAGAATGCTTTCAGAATTTCGACTGATTCCCATCAAACGTACATCAGTAAGAAAGACCTACGTAATTGAATAACAGAGGTAAAGTAAAGCTTACCACCACTAGCCTGCTTTCAAGTCCTACAGTATCTGCAAGTACTTTAAATAATATTGCTCGAGGTCTGCATGAGCCATGCTTTATTTGGCCCAACATCTGCACACCTCTATTCTCAGATAAATGTAGGGTTTCCTCTAGAGCAGCTTTCTTGGGACTTAGTTCTGAATTTGGTCGTTTGTAAACATCAGATACCTATAAAGGAAGTTAGCTGGTCAAAAACCTCACATCACAATGGCACATGAGAAATACTGAAAGACAAATGAACGTTATCATGATCAGTAAAACTGAAAAATCAACTCAATGGATTATGAAAGAAACAGGCCACTACAAATACAGAATTTATTTTAACTAAAAAGGATGAAGCAGATCGAGTGCACCCTCAACACACTAAAAAGCCCTAAGCCACTATGTAATGTCTGTGTCACAAGAGCAAGCCAAAAGACTGCAGATCACGTAATGAAGGATGAACTAAAAGGATAAGTTAGTTATCTTGTTAATAGTCAGAAGAACGGAAAAATTAGTGCTTCTCAAAAGTTCAGAAGAAAGTTCAGTGAATTCACTTCAGACAAGGAAGAAAATATGTGGCAGTACAAAAGATGGTATAGATTAACTATAAATCATGAGAAACAAGAAAGAACTAAAATATAATATACTGTTTCTCAGGCAGAGGATTCAGTTGCCAATCAGACTTGACAGTGAAGTAACCCTTGAACAAGTGTTCTTGAATATCGAAAACATGAGTTATGCCCCATAGTAGTAATTCGAAACAAATATTGGATCTAGTAACAAATTTGTTTAATTTGTTGCTGAAATAAATAATATTCTGAATTATGAAGAGCCATTGATAGTGATACTCACTAATCCAGCAATTTTTTTTATCATAGCCGCATGATTTGTGTTTAAACCCTTAACCAGAGCAACAATTAACTGCTTTAGCATAGACAGCTTCTTGTCTTTCTCTGTATCTACAAGAATCACATCGGCTCTCAAACCTTCAGTCTCCAAAGCATGAAGCTCCTCCAGAGTAGGTATATCTTCATAAAGTTCTTTGAGCTTTTTATCCTGTCAGTAAAACTTAGTAAGAAATAGCCTCTTAAGAGCGAAGGATACAAAAGAAGAAACAGACTGTCCACCACTAGATTCGAGGAAATAAAAAATTGTAATATGCAAAGATTCTTGTTAATGAAACTGTAGCAAAATCTTAAATATTAAATACATCTGTAAAAGATTGGCCCACAAGTAAAAGATGTAAACCTATTGCATTCTGTTAAGGAAAATATCATCCATATAATAGAGAAACTAATCCGGGAATCCACTATGAGAAACTATGTACCACAGATTCAATATTATGTAATACCTGTCCACAAAGGAATATAATTGCCATTTCATGGTCCGGTTTTACCTTGAAAAGATGTAGCAGCAAGACAGCAAATACTTCCCAGAACAAAGGTACCAATTTCATATCTTCTTCTATCCCTAAATGCAACAGTACATATTATACGTAACTGGGAGGAGGTCATAACTTCTACTCTGGTTATGAACTTCACATTCATATTCTTTAATTCACGTGATGGCCTAATTTCCTACGTCCCACCATTCTCAACCTAACAACATCCAAAGTTTTCTGTCTAACATTCTGCTGCACAAAAAGGTATAATATGTTTCTAAAATTTTCATATTTATATCCTTGACAAATCGGTTTTGCACCCCAATACATGTCTTCAGAATGAACAAGGTCAGAGGGGAAGAAAATACCAACAGGAGAGAGAGAGAAGTTCGAGAAACCTAAATTCTCCAATATATGGAGAAGAAAAGCAGGAAGGAGGGAACCACAGACAGCCATTCATTTTCATAGAGCTTTAAAAGCCATTTACTTTCATTCTGTGGATTTCAAACTAGAAGACCAATTGTCAATGCTAATGTTTGTCTTTCTACAAAAATTTAGCGAAGAAAAAGAATCTGCTAGTAACTATAGTCCCTTCTAATAATTGATGGAAAAATGTTTAGTAAGTCGGAGAAAATGCCAACTAGGTGGCAGTTGCACAAGTATAACAAAAAATAGGACTTCAATAATGCTGATGAGATCTACAAATAAAATATTTTTTCTTCATTCCATGAAAGAAGCATCAAATACCGCAGTTACAAGACTTCGCTTCAAATGGCATTGTTTAAAACTAAATTCTTTAGCCTCGCATGAAGTACTAATAATGCCCATCGTCATGCTATACAGGTAAATCAAATAAGACCTTCACATGCTGAGAATGTGAAAGTTCATTTATCCTAAAATTAACAACTTTAAGATTTAAAATCTATGTTTCCAAAAAGTTTCATTGATTATCTACAACACCACACCTTACAACAGAAACTTCTTTAATCTTATGGTTTTGCAAAAGTAAGATGCATATTGCATAGGTAGCATAAGGTGATTCATATTAAACGTCTTTTGCGTTGTCACAGACAGAACCATGAAAATCAAATCTATGTGCTTCAAATTACTTTTTACTTTTTAAAATAATGAGGGAACTACCTTTTTTACAATAAAAAGTTGGAATGTGAAATTCTCTGGTTTAAATAAGGAAAAATTCCTTCCAATTATCATCAGAAAATCGAGTTTCAAATTCAGCTCCTGAACTGGAACATCATTTGCATATCTGCGACATATTTGAGGACTGAATAAGATTTTATTATGACTTTTCAAATGTAACGTTTTGCTCCAATGCAAAGACAAAACAAGTTGGTATGTCAATCAGTATTTATGCATGGAGAATTCAATTTCCCATTCTTAGATAGCTATCTCAAACAGCATCATGATTGAGCATGTTACATTAACTCTCAGCAAAGGGATAACCAACCAGGAGCTCATACTAGTGGATGGCGCATATTCTATTTAAGTCAAGAGACACAAACATAAGAAACTAGAAAATAGAAATAGACATATGTAACGGGATTTATGAGATAAATCTTGGAGCTTACAGGAACAACAGAGTAGAAACCATTAGGAATTGGTTCGGAAAGCATTCCTGTGCGCCAAAGGATCTGTGATGCTGTAATACTTGACGGTCTGTCATACTTCTCTTTGTCATTCAATTCTTTGTTTTTCGGTTTACTGTCCTTAGAATCCAAGGATACGGATCCAAACTTTTCAACAAAATCGGAAGGCCACCATGCAGCTCTAGGAGACTTCTCCTCTGAAGGTCCAGCATCATCTTGCATATCCTCCATCTCCATAAGTTCTGAAAATGCAATACCATGTCGGTACCCCT
Source organism: Sesamum indicum (assembly GCF_026168435.1). Lineage (NCBI taxonomy): Eukaryota > Viridiplantae > Streptophyta > Magnoliopsida > Lamiales > Pedaliaceae > Sesamum > Sesamum indicum. The sequence continues at coordinate 10,031,656 of NC_142668.1, forward strand.
TTTACCCCATAAAAGTATTAATCAGTTTCACGGTTCCATAAAGATACAAACTCATTGATGTATCTACTTCTTTTTCAGCTTCTCAAAGTTGAGGGCGATGGGACCTAAAAAATGAAGAAAGAGTTGGGTATGTATAAATCACGTACAAGTATTATATCCACTCATCCAAAATAAAGCATTTACAGGTTCAAAGTGTTCAAGGAGGGAGCAAACGTTGAAGAGGAATCTCACAGAAACCGGGCTACCCAAACTTCACAAGTACCCAAAAGAAAATCAAATAGCTAATGTGGAAACCGCGGAAATAAAAATTAGCAAAAAAATTAAAGCAAGTAGCATCAAAAACCTTGAAACCCCAGCCGTCCAAAATACTGACATAAATGAACAGATATACAATAAAAGGTAAAGGAAAAACAAAGAGAACAGGATTTGGGGAGGAAGGAGGAAGGAGGAAGTAAACCAAGAAAGCAAAAATAAACAACATACAATAGCCACTAAACTATTAAATCTATAGCCAAGTTTCATTAGAAAGAGGCAAGTTAACAAATCAGTAAATCACATCAACAGCAGAGAAATCAGATTACTGAATGAACACAGTAGTCAATGCAAACACAAGAATTATGGACTATCAATAGAATAGAAAGCTTCATTGTCATTGACAGAAGCTATTCAGGTTTTGTTGATATTCAAAACAGGAGAAGAGACTAAGACTGATAGTTCGCAATCAATTGGAAACTTTATACCCCACAAAAGGGGGCCTGAAGTTGCTGTGGATTCAACAATGAAATTTGACCAACCATCAATTATCAATTTATGGTGAAGCTCAAGAATTTAATATACATTGTTGAGCAGTCAAATGGTTCGAGTTTGCTTCTCGTTTATAGAGCAACATATGTATGCCAAGCTTCATAAGCAACAAAGTTTCACTATGTCTACATAATAGCACGCCTTTACATTTCAATCCCATTGGATTCCATAAAGAAGGAATGAAGGATAAGGAAAAAGATCAATGAATGAAGGACTTTCAGCAAAATAAAGCCAAATTGGCGCATGTCATCATCATACTGAAAACCAGTCCACAAATCCTTAACGGGCTTTCAGAGCCCTTCAGCAGCACAAAACTTTGCCCAAAGAGAAAAGAAATTGATAATTGGAATTTCTACTGTAGTGTTTGTTTATATTCAACATAAACACAAGATCATACACAGGCAACTTCAGGGATAGCAAATATAAACCAGCAACTTGCACTCACTTAAGACAGTAGAGTTTTGAATTTAGCAAGAGAGCACAGCCAGAATATGAAATTCCTGTGGGAGCCCCAAATCCCGGCTACTATTTTCCAGAAAATAAAAGTCAGATCAAGTGTATGCGTCCACGGAAATAGGACACCCTAATACAGGAAAGAGCACAAGTGATATCATCCACCCCATAATAATGTTATCTCAACCATGTCTATGCAGAGGATTCAAATGTCCAAAAACAAGTACAAAATACTTCTCAAAGATTGCAACCATCCAAAAAACACCACAAACCCTCCAAGTTTTTATACAGGTTCATATAATTATAATCCGCATTTTGAATGTCACCGCTCACCAACCCTATGCTCTCCAGAATTCTTACCTCTTGAATCCAGAGAGTGAAAACAAATTCTTTAAGCCCATAGACAATTGGAAATAACAGCAGATTGTTATTCAGATTCCTCCAACATAGCAGTGATATGATCCACCTCCAAGTCTAACATGTAACTAGGAATAAAATATTTCCCAGGCTCGGATCTCTTATAACCAATGCACGTAAATAGACTATTTTAACTCTTCATTGAGGACGATCAAGGTAAAGATGGATCTATTAGTATAGCTCATAGAATTTATGTATCAGGAACTATCCACGGTAATCTCAAACACCACAGCAGCTTCTCAAAAGTTCAAACAATGTTCTTAAGTAATTCAGCAAGTCTTCAAAAACTACAGCGCATACTAAACACAGCTTGTGAACTAAGCCCTTCACATGCATAACCAAACCTTAGATCCACATAGCAACGCTTTACTTCCAGACGCAAGAGACCTTGTTTCTACCTCTCGTAAATTTCAACTGATCATGGTCATAAGATTTCATGGTGAAGTCCTCAAGAACACACTGCCTATCTTGTCAACTACATCCAGGTATCCAACTAGCAGACGCACGCAGTTCCGAGGCCATCAAACTGAAATCCTACCAACCCGATTTCACGCATAACCATCGAAAACAAACTAAATGTAGCATCCACAGCAGCATAAAACTTACAACATGATCGATGCCAACCTAGCACCGTACATACTCAAAATCACAAAACAGAATTTCACATACCGAGTTTCCAGATCTTCAGCTACACCTACCACTACTTCAAAATCACTAATCCAATCACTCATCCTCCATCCTTTCCTCACCCCGGCCAAGTTCTTCGATCACTTCAGCTCAGTCCAAATTAGCACAAAAAATAATCAACCAACAACGAATCCAAATCGGAAAAACACACGACAACTTAATAACATACAAAATTCAAATAAAACAGAAAATAAACCGGGGCAAAAAGAAAAGAAAAAAGAATCACATACACAAAACCAATGAGTTGCGATTGCAGAATTCACCACCAGCAGATCTTAGCACGAGAAATTCAACTCACATTCGAATCCTCCAACTCCCCCAACAACAAATTCCATTCCTCAAATCCAAAAAAAAAAATCAATGAAACTTTACAGTAAGCTAAAAAAATACAGAGCAAACATAGATGCAAACGAGGTGATGCCGTGATAGTGAGTGCTGAATTTACATAATGGGGGGAGCGGGGATTTATTGCAGTATTCCGGTACAATAAATGGGCTTTCTCTCGGGTCCGGGTTTGGGTATTCGGGTGAGGAAAAGAACTGAAAGCGATGACGCAGACGGGCAGGGCAGAGTCTGCTCCTTATTTCTGGTTCCGAGGGATCTTATTTGAAAAATAAAATCAAAGGTACAACTGGTGATGCACAAAGTACAATTCATTGGATCTTCTTTTGCTCTGTGTTTGGTTTGGGGGTTAAGGTTTCCTCATTAGTCATAAATGATAGTTTGACTCCAAAACCTAATCGAAGGGTTAGTCCAATGGGGCAATGGAATTAACGTACCGTTGAAGTGAATTCTTTTGACCCTAAAAGCCCCCATTTTCAAAGGTAAAATATTCGATTTATTATAAATTTTAATAATTAATTTATTAAATATTTATAATTAATTAATTGTTATTATTATAATAAATCAGTATTCACATATCAGTAAGATTCGAATTTACGATCTTAAACCTATGTATTAATGAACTTTAGGTTATTTTTATGTATTAATCATACTATTGAACAATATAATAAATCGATTTTATGAAAAAAAAAATTATAGTATATCAGGTTGAGTTTAATAAACGTGTTATTCACATTTGTTATTTTTTTTTTATCAAAGTTAAATTACTGTGATTATTGAACTAAATCGAGTTGGGTTAATTATATACAAGTGAAATATAAAAAAGATCTAGATAATCTAATTTTCATTTATGCTTTTTAAACTTTTTACTAATTTAAAATAATTAAATTTCATAACTCACTTCTACATATGGTATAAAAACACTTACGTCAAAAAATTTGAATTTCGATTTCGAGTTAATTGACCCTTTGGGAAGTGACTGTAATAACTATCGTCAATTGACTAATTTAAAATAATTAAATTTCATAACATCATCGCGTACGCTTTTTTTTTTTCCTTCATCTCTCTAAAGCTATTTTTTCACCAGTACATATTTAAGGTTAAATTACTTTTATCGGTTGCGATCAGATATTTTTTTATCTTCGATCTCTATCGTTTAATTAAAATGAGTATAATAAAAATATTGACTATGTACATAAATTGAGTGTGCTTCGATCGCAGATACTTTGAGAGAAAGCATATATTAATGTTTTTAGAAAAGGCGTGAGGCGTTAATTACAATTATGGCTCTCTAATTATAAGATATAAATCCATATGATGTGCGGTGATTATATGAAATTAATAATAAGATGTGAAGAAAAGAAGAGCGGAGAAGAAAAGTGCACGTGAGAGAGAGAGAGAGAGAGAGAGAGAGAGAGAGGAATTTAGGGCTAGTTGGGGGGGGTGGGGTAGAGAGGGAGGGGTGTTTATGGCGTGGGTCACGTGCATGTATTGAGCGCGAAATTTGGGTGAGATCTCTCCGACAGCCAGCTGGCGGAAGAGGGGTTGGCTAGTTGGCTTCCCAACGTCCACACCTTCTTCACCGTGAACTCTTTTTAAAAAGTGACTCAACCCAACACCCTCCTTTCAATTTTGCTTTTTAACTTTATTGCAATCTTTTTTTTTGTTAAATGAAAAGGTATTTATTTTTATATTAAATTTTGCAAATATATATATATATATATATATTTCTACGTTATAAATTGTGATTTTTATTGTTGGCAAAATTTTATTTTTCGTGCGTAAGTATAGGTGTGTTGCACTTTCGCTCCTTTATCTACTTTGACAGGAATAGAATAAAAATGCAATTTTTAACAAGAATTCCACACATTTTCAAACCAAAATTTCAACTTTTCCTTCCACTCTCAAACCCTACGTATGTTTAAGGGTAAAAGAGTGACAAGTTTTATAAGGTTTGATATAATTATGAAAACTTTATCGCTATTTAAAAATTAGAAATACTTCCTTAATGTTTGAAAAAATTATGTAATTTTTAGATGATGATTCAGTGATTTTCAACTTTACCCTTGTTATATTTTTTTTAAAAAAAATTAAAAAATGGAATGAGTTGGATGGAAGGGTTCAAAAAATTTAAAAAGAATTTATTCACTTAGTCCATAAAATAATTTCAGAAACTTAAAAATAACAAGTAGAATTATAATTCAATTCCACAAAGACATTTTGGTCAATTTATCATAAAAAAGGGATGAAAATCTAACATAAACTAACGAGTTGAGCTAATTATCAGACAACTATTAAAATTAAAAGAGTATCGGTAATTTTTCAAATAATAAGAATGTATTTGTAATTATAATAAATCTTGAGAAAATTCGTTATAATTTACTCTAAATTTGAATTAAATACTTGTCAACTTTTTACTTAACATAAGTTAAAAAGCGTTGTTATGACCTACAATTTATGTTTTTGAACCACTTAAATCAGATACATTTAAGCCAAAATATAAATTTCTCGCTACAAACTTTTACGGCTTCTTGATAATATTTTAAATATTTGAAGTCTACCTCGACCATTTAATTCCCCCACACTTTAATTTATATATTTATTTTTAAATACTTTTAATTCTCATTACAACTAAATATGAAAAATAAAATAATTTTTTTGCAAACACCCCAAAAATATATCATACGCTATATTCTTTTAATATCCTTTAATAAATTAATCGAAAAACTATTGTTATAACGTTCAAAAAATAGGTAAATACAATGAATCTAATTATATGCTTCACGATAATAAATGAACAAAAATGTGCTTTCGTTATGCTTTTGCTTATATATATATAATACTTGTCGAATTCTAAACGACTTGAAATTGGGCACGAGGCGTTGAACTTTAAGAATTCATAGACAATACTCAACTAAAAAATGTTTTTTCTTTTTTTTTTCAGGTAAAATTTGTTCATTATTATGTCATTCAATATATTATTTCAAATACTAATTCAATATATCGATATTTTTAAATCAATTAATATATCGAAAGTGAACAAAAATACAAAACACCATTATTAAAAATAAATTATATACCCACGCTCATAAAATTCGAACCCACAACCAAACTCTCACCCCTGGAACAAGGGCTTGTTTGGCCTCTACCATGAAATGGTTGAAGTTGCAAAACTTATAGTTGGCTTAAATCACGGAAGCAAGCAACGCATGAAAGTTCAATCTTTTCTTGATTTATGGAAGCTTTTTCATCATAGCAAAAGTTCTCAAACTTTGAGTGGGACAAAGTATTCAAAATTTTTCAGATTGGAAAACATGGAAAGCAAACTTACCAGAAATAATGAGGGGGGTAGTGATTGGGAATTTGAAAGGATTGACAGTTTAAAATTGCACTATATGTGTGAATTGACAATTTACCCATATGTTAATGGAAAGTGCAAAAAAGTCTTGTCAAAAAATAAAGTGCAATTTATCCCCTTATGACACTAAAAATGATGCATTTCCTTATATATTATTACACATTCATCCACTATAAATGTCAATACTATTTACACAAAATCATTTCCACTTTTTAAAAAATTACACACACAGAGACACTAAAAAAACGCTAACATCATTACACAAACTACTCATATTTTTTTATTATCAGGGGTTATTTTTATAATTATGCAAAAGACAGGGATGGTTTCTCTAAATAGACCATAAATCATGATATGTGAATGTAATTATCCCCTGTAAATATATCAGATGGTGATAATGATAGATAAATTCGTATAGTTGTTAATGATTGAAAAATGCATCCTGATTTATGTGCTATTTTCGTGTGACAAGATCTTGGTTCTTGACGACATGAAGCTAGGTATAAGAACCCTGACCGGAACATATAGTGCAGGCAATTATTAAAATTTGAACACATGACCTCGAACTTTATGTATAAAACCTCAACTTTAATTACTAAGCTAAAACATTGCTAATTGCGTAATTATAGTTTTAAAGTGAGGCAAATGTGCGCAAAACCTAAAGAGGAAAATTAACCCAAATACCACAAAATTTGTGCTAAATCATTGCAAATTAAACATAATTACCATAAGAACTAATCATCAAAGATTTGATAAGGAGACAAAAAAAAGAAAGAGCAAAGACAAAAGGAGATCCACCTAATTATTAACTTTACCCCCAAAATATACGTTATGCAATCATTTAGATCTTTATTTAGTACTCCCTTTTCTCATGCTGAAATTCACAATTTTTCAATATTTTAATATCCAATAATATCCCAAGATTTTATGCTTAAATGAATGAACAATGATTCATGTTTATGACTAAGACTTATAGGTCCTCACCTACCAATTTAGGGTATGTGTGTGTGTTTTTTAAAATTTTTAAGAAATTAAAAAAATAGAAATAAAAAGATATAAGTTTTTTAATGGGTGTCAGGACGAGTTTGTTTTAAGTATTTATCAGATTTTATTGTTGAAAATAAATTGAAAAATATGTTTTTAATTTACAATTTATGCTTTTCAATTGTTTAAGATAAATTGATTTAGATGAAAGTTATTAGTAGATTCCTATCAACTTCTACAGTTTATCGATAAAATTGTAAATATTATTTATTTATTTTACCCAAATACTCCAGTGTAAGCTTTTTAAATTTTTTATTACTTTTTACTTTTTTTTCTCCAAGCACTCTAACCTTCACAAGGCTCAATTTTACAATTTTTTATATAACTTATTCTTATCAAAGAAATAAAAACTAATACAAAAACCCTTTAGAGTTTGTAATATGTTTGATTTTGTATTTTATATTAGTATAAGATAAATAAAAATCGAGACAATAAAATCACAACACACTAAACTATGTATTTTATAAAAATATAGACAAACATTCATGATGTTTTTGACTCTTTATGAAATAGTAAAAAATGGAAAAAAAAATTAAAAAAAAAAAAAGCAATCTTGACATGATCCCAAGAATGGATGAGCAAAAAAAGCAAAGCCCAGAAAATATTAGTATACTACCAAACCAAACTAAAGTAAAGTATTGATTCTCATAAGTCATAACCCCTCATGCCAAGAATTCAAATTTCCTACACACAAGAATATGCACAAACAATGGTGTATACTACGACTACTGTGTATATGTTCTTCCCCATTTTACACAAGGTATAATGAGCTCCTCCCCCTCTTTGTCTCCACATAGTTTAATAATCTTCTGGAAATGGAAATCATTGCACAAGCGTACAACTTGGTTTATTCCCTCTCTCTTCTTCAAGTTCTTTCCTTGGGTGTTTTACAGCTCTCATCAATAAATATGGGGTAATGGCTGTGGGAGAATCAAGAAAATCCCATTTTCAAGACTCCTCGTTCTTGAAAAAAGGTAGTAGCTTTATCTCATTGTGATCAAATCTGCATGTCCCTTCTTTGAGTGTATAGTGTGTGTATGTGGGGTTGTAATCTTTTTTTTTGAATCTTGTTTTTTTTTTAAGGAATTTGATCCCATAATCATGTCAGCTTGTGGGTGGAAAGGAAAGTTCTGGGATTTCTTCAGTTCATGCTTTAGATGAGATTCTGATTTTATGTTGGGTTCTTGAAATTTGAACCTTGAATTTAATCTTTTTTCTTGACTGGATTTAAGCTTCAACTTCTGCTGTGGATTCAACTTGTGTTTGGTCTAGTGTCTGACTTGATATGATTGTAACTAGTGATTGTTGAAACTCAGAGATGCTACTTCTTTTAGTCAGGGATGTAGATATTTCATGCATGTTCTTGGTATTTTGTGTTGCTTGATATATATAGTCTTGTGGTTATTAGCTGAGTGGTGGAAACGATGTGTTAAATTGTCAATTGAAATACAGACATATCAGAGGGCCTCTGCACTGTGCATGCCTTCTATGGTAATTGCTTAGCAGTCCATCTTGCAATTGAAATGTGATTTTTCCAATACTTGTCTGCTTTCTTGTTCACATTGTTAAAGAATGAGGGGATACAGCCACCGGTGGAGGTGTTGGGGATGGCAGTGTTGCCAAAATTTCTGTTTATTCACCAAGAATCTCTGGTAGCCGGATAGTATACGTCTGCGGTGCACCGATTAGGATGGATGTTTTGTAAATGCCAATCAAGAAAAGGTTAAATATAGTAGTATGTCTGTTCCTCATAATGCTTCACTCTGTAGCGGAAATTGCAGATTGTTACTTGCTAGTATTCCTGCTTACTTCTTGAACTGTTTTCTGATAGCAAATAATGGCACTGATAGCAGGATTAGATGCTCATGAAGGATCTGATGGAAGACAAGAAACTGAATCTCAATCAACCACTTTTATCAGTGAGACGACACTCAACGATGTCGAACACACAGAAACTTGATGAAAGAAAAGTTGACAGTGCTCGGCCTGTTATGGGTCGGATTCCTCATTACAGATCTGAACTGAAATCTGGTCCTGTTGGGAAACCTGGAGCCGTGCCTTTTCAGTGGGAACAGGCCCCCGGACGACCAAAAGAAGAGATAAAAGCACAAACCCGAAACTGTAGTAAACCTCTGATTTCCCCAAGGCTTCCTCCGGGGAGATGTCCAAAGGCTAATTCTCGTCTAGTTTCTCCCAGTACTAATGACAACAAGATCCAGGATGTAAATATTCATTGTGACTCCCTGATTGCTCTGTCTCTGGATGAAAGCATTAAAGGTTTCGGGAGCAGTAGAGAGACAATAGAGGAGGGTAAGAGTTCTGATTCAGGAGATTGTGGTGAAGCATATGTAGATGCCCTTGATACACTATCTAGAACGGGATCGTTTTCCTTAAACTGTAGTACAAGCGGCCTAACTGGCATGGATGATTTAGATGCAAAGACATCTGGTATTTTTTTGACGGATCCACAAACTCAAGACAAGTTTCTCCCAGCGGTAAAGGGAGTATCTAAGACACCTCAATATGCACCACAAAAGCAATCAATAGTCGACAAGCAACCGCAACAATTTAAGAAAATTGTTAAACAAGATGAGTCTGCCATCCAACATGGGCCGAGTTTTGCAAAGCTCTATTCCCATCACCAAAACATCAAAGACGAAGCAGAAGAAGAAGAGAGCAACGATGACTGTCATCAACATGGAAATTTGTCTGCAGTTTGTTGTTTACTGCCCCGACTTTGCTTAAATAGTTCAGTTTGCATTTTAAATCCTGTTACGGCGATGAGTATGACAACCCGACTACGAATATCTCGTGCTAATAGAATACGACCTACATCTTCATCAGCTGGTTCTTATGCCAAGACTGAGGATCAGGTAACTTCTGGTTTGTTTCCCCTGCCCACTTATGCTATTTCTTTATGAAAGCATTTGTTACTAAGTTGTATGCTTATGTTCTATCGTCCTCCTTTTCTTTCTTGAGCAGTGCAAGTCTAACATCTCTGAGATAAAACCAGTTGGCAAACTCCGAACAGCTGAACTCAAAGAGAATAAGACCAGTGTGAAAAGTGAGAGTGGTCAGTTAGAAAGCCATAACACGTTAGCATATTGTGACGAACCTCTGTCATTTCTTGAAGATACAAAGCACACAGGGACTCAGGGCTATGAATCGTGTGAGAAGAGCTTCAGAACTTTTAAGGAATTATTGGCTGATGAAGGCAGTCCAAAAGAGTTAGAATCAGGAGGTGGTGTTGTTGAGAAAACTGTCTATGTTGATACTGTCCAGGACGTGGAAGATATGAGCTCTTGTTCTCCCAATACACAAGACACTGGAGTTCCCAGATCAAGAGAAGAACACTATGATCTTAACGCTAAAAGGATAGATCAAATGCACGTAATGGAATCATCTCTTGAAGATTTCAAGATGTTGAATACAGCAGAGGGGGATGCGAAACCCAATGGTGTATCTTCAAATGATAAATCAAATGGAAAAAGCAGGAGGGGAATGCCTACTGCTTTTGGAGAAAATCAAGAACCAAACCTACATTCAACCACAACAGAAAATATAGAAGTCACAGAAAAAGAAGCTACTAAGTATGTACAAAAGCAGCCACCAAGAGCTACAACTCTTGGAAACTCCCACGCAAAATACTCAAAGTTTCCTGTTCCTCCACCTCTACCTAAATCACCATCTGATTCTTGGCTTTGCCGTACTTTGCCCTCCATATCATCAAAGAAAGCATCCCAACATTCCAAGGCACGTAGAGGGGATATTAAGTGGGAAGCAATGGTTAAATCTAAAAAGGTGCAGCATCACAACTTACATTACTCTGAGGTATGCTCGTTCTTTGCTTTGCCTAGTATCTCAAAATATTTCTTCTCATGCATACATTCATTTATGAGCATATCATTCAGCTCATGTGCTTACCTGTTTTATCAGGACCTGTTGACTCCTGCACCTGAAACTTAAGCGAACCCATACCAAAATAGTCTTGCAGCTCATCATGCCCATCTTTTGGCAAGTCCATCGCTTGATACAATAAGGTTGCCATATTTCTCTTTATAGCAATGAGTTGGTACGAGGTCATGTGCGTGCGAAGAAACATGAGATGAAATTGCATTAAGTAGATGGCTAAGGCCTTGTATATGTTCACTAGTCCTTGCCCTAAATCATGATCATTTGAGACTTCTTGAAAAGGTAGCAGAGGGACATACTCAAGAGCTCTTCCTCCTTGAGCTATACATACACTCACACAGCACGTCGTTATCGACAACTTTGTTACATGTGAATTTTTGAAGTATCTATTTAGCCCTTTTTGTTGCATCTCATCCTTGATGATAAGAAGTCTGAACTAGATAATTACTATAAGACGAGGATCAGGATCCGCCTTCTGAAGGTCTTGTAGATGCTACACTCGATGCTTATATTCGTCTCTAGTCATTTTCATATAATTTTAATAAATCTGAAACTACTTTTACTCTTGTTAATTTATATCTTAGACCATTCAAATAAATAAATAAACATTAGAGCAAACTAACTTAAAGCTAGAAAATGGCCTAAAACCTCCAAAACACAAATGGCCTAAAACCTCCAAAACACAAATGGCAATATCAATTTGATCTTTAGTAAAATCGGACATTCCATGCTAGTTAAATTAATTTATCTGATTTTATGAAATCTATAATTTCTGGTTATATATCTTATACAGCAATGTTCCTTCAATGAAATAAGAAATGATCAGTAAGGGATTTTTCTTATCCTGATCTCCTTTATATTGCGATTTTGATTTACTGTGGGAAATTCAACTTAAAGGATCATTTCTTGTTTCCCTTACTGATATAAGATATATAACCAATGTACCTAAACGTTAAAAATTCATGCCAACACATCCTTTGTGGAGATTTTTCTTCAATGAAATAGGTATAAAAACACCAAACAGTTAGATTATACCTTGTTACGAGTGGAGCATATGTTATACTGACATAACATGATCCACACTGTTTAATATTTTTACACACCCAACCCCACCTCCCCATCTTCGCATATAATATTTGCGCCTGCGGATCAAAAAGACCAATAGGGTGTCAAAAATCAATTTAAAAGCTGTAATCTCCCAACGTGCACTATCATCCTGCACAACTTTTCAAGTGTGCAGCAACACTTCAATGATCTCAGGCATCACAAGCATTTTGTGGCTAATATGTAAGAGTGAGGTTAATGAAATACTACATATAATATCTCGATTATGTACATCTCAAAGTCTACTTTCGGCCAATAATGAAAATTATTGTCATAACAGTTGAGACATGTTACTAAAATTGCAGTAATTACTTCCCACAAAGTCCCCAATGAAAAGATGACATGAAAAATTCCTTTTCAAGTTTTAATAACACGGCCCTTGTACTGTCCTCTCCTTATCACGAAGTCATCCGGAGGCTGAAACTCTTCTAACCAAGTTATTTCTGATATTGTTACTCCGTCCACCTCAATTGTACCTTAATTCAAGACACAGCAAGGCATTTAAGATCACCCTTCTTTTCTCCAATCATAATAAATGCGAAAAGATATTTTCAATTGCAATGAATGCTTTTACCAGGTAGATCTGCAGCTGGCGACCTTCTAAAATAAGTGCAATGCCGTCCGTCCTCAGAAGAGTAAGGTGGAGAAAGGATGTCAAAGATAGCACAAGGAGTGATAGCCTTGAAACAATGGATGTTACCTCCACTAGTTGGATAAAGAATTGTGGTGTCGCATGGAGCCGTCATTTCGCAATCTCTGACCACCTTTGCAGGCCTTGCTCCTGAAAATAACCATAATATGTTAATGGCTTCAGTTTATTGATAATATAGAAGGACAATAAGTACACCACAAAAGAAAATAATGTCACTCATGCAATGCATATGATGCATACAACCTCAGAGGGTTCACACACACAAGACAGGAACGAGGGGGGAAAAAAGGCTCCACATCTAGTTCACATATTTGGCATTACATTTTCTGGAAATTGAAATCAGCACAAACACAAAAGAGGTGGTCTTGAAAGGAGACATTAATAAACCCATCTGAGAGGTTAACAAGCAAAGATCCTCGTCTAAGTTGGTTCACTTTCTTTGGTGCATCCAACATAGGAAAGTTCCAAGAGGAAACATAGGACACCAGCATAAGAAACAGAATGAAGCACAAGAAATATGCCTAAGAATTACTCAACCTTGAGATGGATCAGAAGGCCCAGGAATGTCCACCCAATCATAGGATTTTACATGTAACGAACCATACAGAAGCTTACTCAGCACTGTCATCCCAGGATGATTATGAAGAGGAATAATTGAGGAAGGTGGCATGCAAAATATTCCCATCTGCCAAAAGAATCCACTAATCTCAATAATTTAAGTTTGAGGTTAGAGAGTCTTACATATGCGTCTAAATCTGTCATACAAGATGTGAAGTGATATAGTTTTACATATGCATCAAAACCTGTCATGCAAATGCGGGTTCATGTGAAGCCTAATCTGCCAAAGGAAATTGTAACTTCAAAACATAAAAAAGAACAGAATGAAACTGAAAAACCATGAGGAAGAAACTTACAGAGAAGCCATCACACTCATGCACATGCAAGTATTTAATTGTGGGGAGTGATCGACGACCACCATTGCGTTCGCTATAGGAACCTTTCCAGTTCCGTACTAGTTGAGCATCTTGCTCAAGACCTACATCAGAAGGCTTGATTTTCTCTGATGACAATGGAAACAAAATGTTAAGAAAAATAAGCAAGCAACTTGAGGGCGTATATATCAATTCAAAAATTATAACTGCCTGCTGTCGCAAATTAATCTATAAACTAGTATATTATTGCATACTATAGATAATGGGATGAGTTGGAAAAAGATTCAGTTCAAGATAATACACAATGTTAAAAAGATTCAGTTCAAGATAATACGCAATGCTCAACTAAAGATTCCCGGTGAACTATTGCAGGAAAATCTCAGATATCAGACTGCCAAATTTGCAACTATGAGAATTTTCTTTTAGTGATCATTCAACTTAAATTTGAATCTGCATGGACCTAATATTGCCTATAAGACATGCTACATTTCGGTATTGATTTGAAGATCATGTACAATGGTCAAACATCTACAGTATGACCTTTTTCTGGGTTTCCTCAGGGATCCCGTATAAAACTGCATACTTCCCTCTATGTTGCATTTGCACAGATACCACAATACAAGTAAGACATGATACGGCCTAATGATACATGCGACTGGTAAAAACATACAACGCACAGCTTGAGTAGGGGACATAATTTGATATATAGCTAATATTTGATTTCAAGTATAAAGCCTATATAATGTACCCCAAAAAAGGAATAAAGCCTATATATGATTAATTCAAATTTGTCTTTCATCCATAGAGGAAAAGTCTACAATGTGTTAACTGCGAGCACATTAGAACTTTAATTTTCAGATAAGTGGGGTTAGGGCATGGATTCTAGAGGTACTCTGGAGTGCCAGCCAAGCCGAAGCATCACACAAGGTAACACAACTCAGATCTAGAACCCACTGTACATTATCCCCTTCGGTTTTCCTCAAGTACATTGACATCAAACTACAAAAGAGTGAAAATCTAAAATAGAAATGCATCCACAAATATCAATGATTCAAGGAGCATAAAAGAAAAAAATTACCAACATCCAAGACATTTTGGGTTTTGAAAATACTACGTATATTTTGATTCCATTTGCCTGTCTCTGTGGTCTGAATATTGAATTGCAATTTTTTCTTGTTAGATTGATGATCTAGCTACTCTTGCCTTTCTGAATCAGCAGGATCTGACAATAACTTTATCTCATCAATCCATAACATGATCATTTTGAAACAATTTTCAAGCTTCGTCTATCATGGAAGTTCAAACAGCTGAAAGGCATGGTTTTTACTTTGAAGCAAAGCAAGAAATTGAGTCCACATATAGTGCAGCTCCAGTGTTATGGACTCATAAAACATAAAGTGCACAAGGACTAAACTGACCTTCCGATATGTGGTATTGCCAAAAACATTGAAAATACGACTCCAAGCAAAATCATTGGATATACAATTGGAATAACACCCTCCCTTGTGACCTTGTCCTTTAACAATTACAAAACCTCCCCTCTTGTTTTGGAAATTACAATGTCTTCCCTTATTACAAATCTCTGGCTCAATCATCCCTTGTTGATAGTTCACATGACGAAATTCGTCGACATCTTCAGAAAACTTTTATTGCATTCCCAAATGCCTTTACATATTTTGATGATTTTATCCAAAAGATTATTGTAATTATCACTCTTAAGAGAATGAATAACTTTTGCTTCGCTATAAAGACTATCCCACAACTTTACAATACCTTATATTTACAAAAATTAACCATAACAACCACTAGTCAAGTTCCAACCATCCTAATAATTTATTAACAAACTAGATGTCTTTGACAATGATACTCAACTGACAAGAAGACAGGCATAACAATTACTAGCTTTCTCATTTCTCGACATTAGTTATAGACTCGTCTTTGGAATGCATACATGCCCCTATCAACCAGCTGCTTTATGACTCGAGGAAAATATTGTTTTTCATTGCCAAAATTAATAGATTACATTCACTAAACATAAACTAAAACCAGCAACCAGAAACAAGGAGATAAATGTTTATATTCACCCATTAGTTTATTAAAGGTGTTCATCCAGTACAGATAACATACCATATTGCTCACATTCAGAGACGTAGCTCTTTAAAAGTATTAATTAGTAAGTAACTTATATCCATTTTATGAACAGAAACCAAGTTGTTAAGATTCTACACATGATCACACAATAAATAAATAAGATCTTGTCTCATTATAACTTTCAAGAGTAGACATAGTTAAACTGTGGAAAAAGAAAAGGACAAGAAGGATTTTGCCTTTCTTACCTAAAAGATTGCGGACTTTTTCTAGACCTTCTTCCGAAATGGGTCCATTAGGCGTAAGTGCTGCTTTACACGCGTTGTAAAGCTTCTGCACAGCTGGCATTGTATGGATAACTCAACCGACTAAACTCTAAGAAACTGTTAATCTAAACCGCTAGGATTTGGAATTCAATCAAGGGTCCTCTATTTGCGGAAGACCCTTTAGCTTAATTGCGTCAAACCTGGTGCAATAATCAATAATCATAGTTGGAACAAAAACTGATCATCAAATCTGTGTATCCACATTGGCACTTTACATAATTCTTCTCTGTCGCAGGCAAGACCTATTAAACAGTTGAAAATGACAACAATTTAACTCGACTTCACGAGTAAATTATAAAAAGAACACACCAAAAAAAGAATAAAATTCCACACACAATCATGCAGCTCCATGAAAACTCCTAATTTGAAGAAACCCAAAGAAAAAAACAGACTAACGAGTATAAATTAGTCCAGTGTGACTTTCCATGAAACGAGTGTTGTTAAAAGGGAGAACCGGGATCCTTATATTAACTCAAATTGATCAAAATTGAAATCAATAGCACACAAAAAAGCCACAAATTGACAAATAAAGCGAAAAAATTCAAAACCAGAACCAAAAAGAAACTACCCCAGACAATAAAAACTACAGTACAACAGAATATCACATGCCAGACAAACACGAACACAAAGCAACAATAATTATAGGTATGCTTTCTCAAGCAGCGGAGAGGGTCTTACCGATAACACGAAATCACAGCGGGCGTTGAGGGATTGAAGAAAGACCGATCGGCGTTCTATAGAGACAGAGAGGTGTACGTATATGTGGGCTTTGGTTCAGCGGAGCGGGAGTGGGGATGGGGGAATAAGGGAAATTGGAAAGAGTGTTTGGGGGTCCGGCGAAGGTCCGAAGCTGATTTTTGCTTTTCATATAATTTGATTCTTCTGACCACTTCACTTATTTGCCCTCACTACCCCACTTAAGTTGCCAAATTGCAATCCTTCCCCCTTTCTTTTGGAAAAATTGCACTTCCAATCCCCAATTTATTAGGTAATATGTATAGCTTAATTGGGTTAGAAAATTATAACACAATGTACGGTTGAAATTTCAAAACTCTCTACTTAGCAACATATATTAGGTTCGAATTCTGCAAATGTAGGTATTTAATATATTTGTCTATATATTTTACTCTTATTTATAATATAATTTAAAAATAAAAAATTATCTATTATATACACGCATGAATAACGTACTACAATGGCAAGTACAGAGTTAAAAATAGTCAATTTTTAAATTCGTACACCTAATTTGCAAAATATCTGGGATTGAGTTAATCGTCACATTTTTTTTTCATTCAAAAATTAAGGACATAACTATGACGGCTACATAATATAAAAGGCTAGAATAGGCTATTTTTTTCAAAATGTGGTAGTGAATTTGGGAATGACTCTATAGTTTGGGACTAAAAATGTAATATCTCTCTCTATTCTTTTTTTAAAACTAATTTTAGTGTGTGATGTTAAACTAATTATTGAGATGCTTTATTCTTATTCAAGAATACTTAGACTTTTTATTTGACATGTTTCTTCTATATTTATTTTGCTTAGACTTTTTGTTTTGATTTCATCTTTTTTGACTATTTGCACCATAATTAAAGAACATTACGAATGTGTGTCTCATTTTGCAAGACATGCAGTCTTATTTTGTATTTTCTAATTATTGTTGTGCGCGGTTTTTACGAGCATATAATTCTTTTTTTTATGTGAGATGATAAAAAAAAATTATAATAATCGTGAAGAAGTAAGGTGAGAGAGAAATATGGAGTAGTGGGTAGTCAAGAAGAAAAATATATAATTATGATATTATTAAAAAAGTATATCGAAATTACTCATTTGACCAACTCTTTTTAAAAAAAAAGAAATAAAAATAAAGGGTAAATTTGGGTATTCAAAAATTAGTATAACAGGAGATTTTTTGTTATAATTGTATAGATTCGTACCCACACTAATATGAAAAAAAATAAAATTAAATATATTAAAAATATTTTCAAAAGTATAAGTAAATAAATAATAAAGAAGGCTTAAAATTTACATGTTGATCTACATTTATTATTATGCATCAATCATATATAATAAATTAATTAATATGTTTTTATAATATTATTTAAATTTAAAAAAAAATCAATGTGAATCTCATTCATTGATGGTTGATTTTTGAGTCATGATTTATTGATAATAAATGTAGAAAATAAATTACTTCTCGAACATTACCGGGTACTGAGGTACGTTAGAGTCTTCTGGAATTAGTCTGAGGTGTTTCTCATGATTTCAGCTTATATTTGGATCGGTAAATTTGAATGGAGGATTTCAAATTTTTCACAATAAATTATTTATTTTATTTAAATAATTCTAAATTCAAATTATTGTAAATCCTTTAACTCTAGATTTAAATTGTGTTTTTGTTTTGAGGTTTCATGAATAAATTCGAGGTCATGGATTCGAATCCCATCAAATGTATGGGTGTTTGTTACACTTAATATGAGTTTATTGTAATGGATATTTGTCTCATGTGAGTTTATTGTAATGTCAGTTCATTGTACTATAAACTCATTAAGCGAATAGCTGTATTTTTATCAGTTTATTGGTATTGATGTAACAATACATTAATCACCATTTCTATCTAAAAAATTGTATTTTGTTAAATATGCATGAATTTCAAATTCTTTGAGTATGGAGTCATTTGAAATGCTTTTTTCAAATCCTTCCATAAAATCCAAATATAGCATCAAGAAAATTGTTCTTCGACTTATGAATTTGAAGTTAAGGATTTCAGATCATACTAACAAATTCCCAGTACTTGTTTGGGTAATCCTTTATTACAAAGGATCCGAAATGCTTCAATTCTCATTTTGAACCATTTTTAGTGACATTTATCATGAATTTCAAACTACTCTAATATGGAATTAGTTGAAATCATTTCTCCAAATCCCTTGTTTAAATCCGAAAACCATTCATCCAAACACATCCCACTGAAATTACCGTCTCAAGAGGTCTATTTATCATAGTTGTTAAAAGGTTAAGTGTGAAAAGGCACAACACAAGCGCCTGCAAAGATCATGATGAATAAATCAATACGCAAAGGATCGTTTATCACATTTTAAAGTCACATGCTAATGTCACATTCCGACGTGCATTGTATCCTGTCTCATTTTTAAATTTAAAAAAAGGGTACCCATCAATCGCACAGTGATTTGATACGAATATCTAATACTAAATTGTGATAGAAGATCCGTAGCATATGATATAATTAATTAATTTGAATAGTGGAGGCAAAATGAATATATCCTACAACTATAAAACATGAGGTGAATGCAAGTGATAAAGGCTCCTATTCATTTTCTTGGGAAGAGAATGGATGCTGTGTTCCTACGCTTTCCACTGTCTTCTTCTCACAAATGATTCCCAGTAGCCTTATTTTGTCAATTTGCTATGCACTTCCATTTTCTCACAATTAAATGATTTACTTTTAATGTAGTTGTTGTGACGTGGCACGTAATATTTATGTGCATACAATCAAATTGATACGACAGAAATTTTAAAAGCAAAAACTACTATCGATTAAAAGTGAAGCAAGTGATAAGTATGAGATATAAGTGAAAGTGTAGGATAGACATGATAGTGACGACTGACAAGCAATTAAAGATGACGTGAATTATTTGAAAGAAATAATTAATTGATACATTATAGATATTTAAGGGTATAATTGATATTTTAAAATTTAATGGTTGTGAAAACTATTTTTTTTTTATGGTGAGACGGGGTTCCCAACATAATTTATTTGATGCAATGTGAGAATTATCCATATTATATATAAATTGATTAGAAAAGTGAATTCAAATTAATAAGAATTGGGAAGAAAATAATTTTTATAAAGTATTCGTTCTATAAAAAAGTCTATACGAATCGATCCAATTTCTAGTTGCAGTTAGAAATACAATGCATAATAATATTTTTGAAAATATGAAAAAAATTATTGAACAATACCTTAAGTTATGAGTGGTAGAAGATTGTATCTGACAAAAATTTTCTTGAACACCACATTCTTTGTTGTTTTTTTTTTTTTCAGCCTCATTCGATTATTTGTTGTAATTTTGTATGTAAATAAAAAATATTTCAGAATCATGAAAAATTATATCGAGCCAAAAAGTAAATAGAATAAAATCTATCATTTTTATAACTAATTAATACTTACATTTATATAGATATTTAATTTTGAAATATAAACTTTAGTATCTATGATGTTAATTTAATTTTTTAATTTAAATTATAAAAAAATAAAAATTTAATATACTTTTATGGTATTTTAATTTTAAGTAATATATCTAAGAACTAAATTATTTAATTTTTTAGGAGGGAGAAAAATATCAACACCCCCCACCCCAACATACACACACACAAAATAACAACCTCAAAATAAAAGGATGGTAATTTTTATAAGATTAAAATATATATATATATATATTTTAGTTAAATTAGTCCAAAAAGGATTTTCCTTAAAACACAAGGATTTTAAGCTTTTCCTAAAAAATATAAGGAGATAAAATAAAATTTTAGCATTTATTAGTCAAGTCAGCAACCATTAACTAACGCCACGTGACTCAACACATGCCTTTACTGTTCACATTTTACAGTGCAAGACCAATAGTGTTAAAATTTTAAGATTTTAGGACTAAAAGTGTCGGCCCCGTAAAGTGGGGACCTAAAAGTAAAAACGAGCCTATCTATTGGATCAAAAGTGCGATTTTTCCTGTTTCTTATTTCAAACGATATTTTTTTTTTAATTACCAATGATATTTTCCTTTAGAAAATAAATTATCTTAAATTAAGTCTGTCTTGCAACTATTATTTTCAAGTTGAAAATACTCTATATTAAAAAGTCAAGCTTTTTTCTTGAATTTTTGACTAACTTTATTAGATTGGTTCTTTGAGTTAATTATCATATTATTTTATTTAGGTCCTTTTACAAGGAAAGCATTAGATTCTTTCATTATTTCACTGAAAGGATAGTCAAACTGATTGAATTTTAAATTTGACACTAAAAAGGTGATGTTATCTTCAAACAAACTTTGACATTATCTGTACTATTTCTTCAAATATGAAAATTTAGGAATAGGTTTGTAGTAGTAAAATTATTGGAATTTGGGTGTTCCAGGCACAAATCCAACAGTATGTGAAGGTTGAATATGGACATTTTAACCTTCTCAACTCACTAACTAAATCATTGTTGGTATGAAGAATTACAACAATTACATATTTAGAGCAGGCAACACCATCATTTTCTGCTTTACTGCTAGTTATCATATTACCAAATCTTTAATCAGAGAAACAAAACTCACCGGGAATCGGCCCAATCCAAAATTCAGTTTGGTTTTCAATTATTTTCTTTTTAAAAAAAATTAGTTATTCAGTTCGTTTTTTTATACCGATTAATTGAACGGAACTGAATATCGAATTTTAAAATACATATGTATTCGTAAATATATAATATTATGAATAAATATAAATATAATAAAAAATAATATATACATATTAAATTATCTTAATATATGTATTTATAATAAAAAATAATAATTTTATAGTTAATACATATTTAATTATTAATAAATAAATTAAAATTACATTTTTTTCTAATTTTTGGTTAGTTCAATAAAAAATCAAACCGAACCAAAATAAATTCAATTATTACCGAACCAAACCCAAACCAAACATTCGATTCGGTATTCGGTACGCAAAATGGCGTACCAAAATTTCAAATCAAATAAACTTTTGGTTTGATTCAATTAACCCAATTATTGAACACGCATAACACACTCTCACATCTCTATCTTACACACATCCCTCTTTCTCTCTCTCTCTCACACACACAAACACGCTCACAAACTCTTTTCTCATTTACACACCATCTCACATCTCTTTCTCACATACAACCTTCTTCTCCACGTACACACACAACATAGAGAATTTGGTTGATGATGATGAAGAAAATTGTTTCTCAACAAATATAGAGATTTGGTTGTACGACTAGGTGCTCCTTTAAAATAAGGATTGAAAATGTTATGAATTATTTTAAAAAATGTAGCATTTTGTTAGATATTTAGTAGATTTTATTACTTTATGATTTAACAAATGAAATTTTATGTATATGATCATTAGACAGAAATGATGTGATACAAATTTAGTCGTATTACATCACAAGTAGTAATTATCTTTTTCAATAATTTTAAAACATTGTCTTTTTTTCTTTCAACTTGTGGAAAATTTTGAAATCTTTAAATTCAAATTAATAAAATAATTTATACTAACCAGACGCAACCCATTTTGAACTCGACTCATTTGGACCCGACCCAATCCGCTAGCTGTAGAGATCTACTACTTTCTTATTCATAAACAGCATTCCCAACCTCCACCCCTGAGGGAAGGGTACGGCTTCAGCTCCTGCAAGCAATAGAGGCAAGCATCAATTAGTCTATGAACACCAGTTTTATCCAGTGGGCTAAAGAGGCAAGTAATAAATACTTGGGAGGAAGTTTGTCAAAGAAACTTAATTACGGCTGTGATGTATCTGTGCACATGCGGACATCTGAGGCTCAAGATATAAAGGATACTATATATTAAGGTTTAATCTTGTTGTAATGATACATGTGATATAGAACGTCTTATTTCTTCTACAGATGAACAACATAAGAGCGGAACACAGAATTCAAGTGAAGGAGCAATCTTTTTGTTTGATGTATAAATGGATGATCATGCTTAGGAGGTCAAATATGGGTTGCAGTTTATGTGGACATGATGGAGGAGACCTGAAATCTTACCACCTCACATAAGACATGAAAATAAAGTCTAAAATCCACATATTTTCCTATCAAAAGAAATCCAAAATTTGGTATTTTTAGTCTACTCGTCTAAAGATTATCCTCCAATACATCCTTGGAGCTCTCTCGGCAACAAGTTAGATTCGGCTCCTCATGAAGATCACACTGTTTCATTTACCAAAAGATCAGCTATTTCATGTACTACTCTGAGATAAAACACAGAATACTATTTTCCAAGACCCACTTCCCCGTTATATTCAGGATATATATTGTTTTCTTACAAGTACGCCTTATCAAAATTGTAAACATTACATGTTCATCTTATCACAATTCCTAAACATCACAACACACCCTTAGTAAGAATGCTATAGACATCCTCTAAGAATAATAAAAACCTTAAAAAGACACCCCTATTAGCTTTATACCCCCTATCGTTACATACAGAAATTACATCATGATCTGTTCAACATATACTAACAAGAACATACAAATTGTGTGTACACTTGATAATCATGAACCTAATGAAAGAAATAAAGCCTACAATATATACATTTCTTCTATCCATATTAAATATAGAGATTTTCCTGATCAAAATTTCCAAATATTATCTCAAAACATAAAATACAAACATATAAGTATCTTCATATTTTTATATCTAGGATAAAAATAAGAATTTTACTACTTCTATTTGGATTTCCAAACTAAGCACGTTCAGAGGTGTAGATTAATTTTCAAAGTGTCGAGAAAATAAAGTATTTTATGCTATTTCAAAGGGGTCCACGCATAACTAACCTTGAGAATTAATCTTCAAACTTTTACATGCGTATGTCCTACCCTTGCCATGAGCTCTGCGTCTCTTTCAGATAAATACCATGTGATCAATCTGCATTGCTTACCAGTTCAATTCACGCAATCTGTGGGCAAAGGTAAAGACAGTAAATGAAGCAAACAATTTCCATGAATATTAATTTTTGGAGCTTTCACTAGAATTAACATAAAAAATCACATGATAAAATCGTCAGTAATGTTTGGAACCATGCTGTAACATAAAAAAATTGTGTAACTTACCATGTGTGATAGAATTTAGCTATAGCGTAATGTTACAAGAGAAGGAACAGAGGATTTAATCAGGACACACGGCAAGTACTAGAGGCAACTGCTTGAGTAACTCCAGTAGTTAATGACCTCACCAATAATCCCCACAAGAACAATATCCATTTTTGAAATGATGAAACCTACTAGAATCTCGTACGATGATTTCTCGATTTTTAACCACAGATATATACTTCATAGCAACATGACAATCGTCACAGACACGCAAATTCTTCATTATCCTAATTGGAACACCATCTGGTGTGTTCATCAGAGCAAAGGCAACAGCCAATTTTTCACTGTGGTGTACCAAGTTGTATTCCTTTTCCTCTACATCCATATCATGCAGAACGGCACCTATATCAGGTGCATATCCAAGTGACTTCAGTTCAGCCATCAGCTCTTGCAAGTATGAGTCAATGTCTTCCGAATTTGGATGAGATTTATCACCCATTACGAAATGGTAAACTTGATTTTTTAATTCAAACCAGCTTATCCCGGGTTCTTTCTTGACCATCCTCTCCCTCATTTTTCTTCTAACATCTGAAACGTCCTGCCATCTTTCAGCACAGGCTTGGGTATTTGAGAGGAGCACATAAGAAGCCGAATCCTGAGGATCGATTTTTAAAATCTCCTCAACTATTCTTTTAGCCATGTCTGCATTTTTATGAATTTTACAAGCCGATAGCAAAGTTTTCCATGTAATGGCATCGGGCTCGACAGGCATGGATCTGATAAAGGCTTCTGCTTCGTGCAGACAGCCTGCTCTTCCAAGGAGATCAACCACGCAGGTACAGTGTTTGACATGAGGTTCAAAGCCATACTTTTTTACCATCATATCAAAAAATTCAAGCCCCTTATCTTTCAATCCACAGTGGCTGCAAGAGTAGAGTAAGCTTAAGAAAGTGACTTCATTGGCTTCTAGTCCGTCACACTTCATCCTGTTAAATAACTCAATTGCTTCCTCTCCTTTTCCATGAAAACCATACGCGGCAATCATAGAACTCCATAAAACAAGATCATCCTCAGCTCTTCCTCTCTCCCCAAAGACTCTCACAGCATCATCTAAGCAGCCACATCGTGAATACATACTAATTAGTGAACTAATAACTGCAGCAACTGACATTGCCCCAGCTTTTATCACCTCAGCATGAATCTGCTGGCCTTGCCCAAGAGTTGATAGCTCAGAACACGAACTGATAACGCTTACAAAAGTGATTTTATCAGGCTGGAAACCAGCAATTTTCATTATGTAGTACTGATCCAACGCACCCATGGCGCACCCGTTCTGCACTAGCCCAGCAATAAGTGTGTTACAAGCAACAACATTATGAACTGGCATAGACTGAATCACTCTCTGACCCTCGCGCAAAATACCACACCTCATATACATATGTGCCATGGAACTGCCAACAACCAAATCCATCTCCAAACCTGATCTTATGGCATAACCATGAACCTGTTTTCCCTTAATCAAATCCCTCAATCCTGCACATCCTCTCAACACACTCCCCAGTGTGTACGCATCAGGTAAAAACCCATTCACATGCATTTTAGTGAACAATCTCAATGCCTCCTCATTAAATTCAGACTTGATCAGTCCCATGATGACCGCATTCCATGTGGCTGAATTCCTCCGACCCATTTCCTTAAAAACCTCGATTGCAGCACCCAATTCGCCATTCTGTATGTATCCTCCAATTAAGATGTTATAGGACATGACATTTCTTTCTGGCATTTTATCGAACACCTTCAGAGCGGCCTCCACATGGCCCAATTTAGCATAAGTGTTAACCAGGTGGTTGGATACAAACTTCAATTTTAACCAATCCCTTGTAATGATGATGGAATGGAGCTGTTGGGCCAATGAGGGGGACCGGTGTTCAACGCATGCTTTGAGGAGATCAGAGAGGAGAAGTGGGTCTGAACATAGAAGCGAGAAATTGAACATTATAAAAATCATGCATCATTAATGAACATTAATGTACATGAGTAACTTCCTTATTGTCTACAACAACTTTATTAACATAAGGTTCATATTCAAAATTATATAGGTTTCTTAAGTGGTTGATTTTTTGGTAACCATGTATTGGCAATTGCATATCTTGCTTTATGATAGTCAATAAGTTCTACAATTTAGTGCTTCACATTTCAAATCTTAGACATCCTCTTGCTCTAAGCTGAACCAAAATGCATTAGTAGCTTTACGGACATTTGAGCCAACACAAGCTGACATTGAGGCACAAGTATTAATCCAAAAAAGTAGTATATACTCAAGAAGTCATCACCAATTCATTAACATTGGATTGGATCATTACCTAACTTATGGCCTTGTTGTTTCCCATTCATGTTTTACCTTCAATGTGTCACGTCCATCTATTACATTCTACATGTATAAGATGGAAATAGGATGGAAAACAGTTTAAAGAGAAGGACAAGCTCCTACAGCATGTACAAGATGATGGATGGCACTTCTGGAACAAGCAGATTGGAAATCCAAGTTTCAGCCTTTAAATCTGGCTGATATCAGCAAAATATAAGCTCCAATAAAACCTAGCGGCCAATTAGAAATGACAAGATATTGAAGCCCAACTGTGACCATGTTTCCAGAAATACATAAAAACACCAAACTGCAGCATACCTATGATCGAGTAAAACACTAATAGAATGTGAAAGCGGGCTATGATATTAAATCAGGCATCACCCATGAACATAATATATCAGGGTCACCTATTCTCCAACCAAATAACTTTGTTAATATAAGACTCATATTTTAAGTTATATGTTTCTTAAGTGCTTGATTTTTCTCTAGCCAGGTACTCCCTATCGCATCACTTGCTTTTTAATAGCGAATAACTTCTAATATTCATAGTTTCACATTTGGAAATCTTAGAAATCCTTGCAGTAAGCTGAACATGAAAGACTTGAGCATGAGTAGCCTTTACGAAAATTCTCTCCAACATAAGCTGAAATTCAGGCACGAATAGTAATCTCAAGCCGTATATACTCGAAGCGTCATCCCCAATCCAATAAGATTGTATGCTTTAGCTAGTTTTTTATGCCTTGGTATTTTTCGTTCATGTTTTAAGTTTTATCTTCAATGTGGCAAGACCATATATTAGATTCTACCTCCATAATATCATCATAGTTTGTCTAAAATAAAGTAACAGGTGAGTAGATATATCATTACACGACGAGCACACAGTAATGCTAGGGAATATGGGTAAAACAAAGAGATAAAGGGCCAATCTTAAAATGACTAATTAATAATGCATAATTTGGCATCTTTAAAATTTCCTACGAAATATGAATGAAGGACGATGATCTATGAGGTTGCCATGGAATCAACCAGCTGCTTTATGACTTAAGGCAAATATTATTTGTCGTTGCCAAAATTAATAGATTACATTCACTAAACATATACTAAAACCAGCAATCCGAAACAAAGGAGATAAATGTTTATATTACCCATGTAGTTTCTTAAAAGTGTTCATCCAGTAAATGATAACATACCATATTGCTCACATTCGAACACATAGCTCTTTAAAAGTATTATTTAGGAAGGAACTTATATCCACTTTATCAACAGAAACCAAGTTGTTAAGATTCTACACATGATCACCAAATAAACAAATAAGATCTTGTCTCGTTATAAATTTCAAGAATAGACATAATTAAAACTGCAGAAAAAGAGAAGGACAAGAAACATTTTGCCTTTCTTACCTAAAAGATTGCGAACTTTTTCTAGACCTTCTTCCGAAATGGGTCCATTAGGCGTAAGCGATGCTTTACACGTGTTGTAAAGCTTCTGCACAGCTGCCATGGTATGGATAACTCAACCAATAAACTCTAAGAAACTATTAATCTAAAATGCTAGGATTCGGAATTCAATCAAGGGTCCTCTATTTCTTGAAGGCCCTTTGGCTTAATTGCTTCAAACCTGGTGCAATAATCAACAATCACAGTTGAACAAAAACTGATCATCAGTGTATCAACACTGGCACTTTACATAATTCTTCTCTATCACAGGCAAGACCTATTAAACAGTTGAAAATGATAAAACACGACTCACGGTTAAATTGCAGAAAGAATATACCAAAAAAGAATAAAATTCCACACATAATCATGCAGCCCCATGAAAACTGCTAATTCGAAAAAACCCAAAAAGAAGAAAAACAGACAAAATATGAGTATAAACCATTCCGGTGTGACTTCGATAAAAGGAATGTGGTTAAAAAGGGAGAACCGGGGTCCTTAGATTAACTCAATTTGATAAAAATTGAAATTAACAGTACACAAAAAAGACACGTATTGACAAACAATAGCGGAAAAAATCCAAACCAGAAGCAAAAAGAAACTATCCCAGACAATTCAAACTACAGTACCACAGAATCACACACTCCAGACAAACACAAACACAAAGAAAAACAATAGTTTATTGGTATGCTTTCTGAAGCAGCAGAGAGGGTCTTACCGATAAAAAAAATCAAAGCGGGCCGTTGAGGGATTGAAGAAAGACCGATCGGCATTGTATAGACAGAGAGGTGTATGTATATATGGGCTTTGGTTCAACGGAGCCGGAGTGAGGATGGGGGTGGGGGCGTGCGAATAAGGGAATTTGGAAGGCTATAGGACGGCTTCCACTAGTTCGCGAGCTCCAGCTTGCTAGCTCGAGCCTATTTTTGGAGGTCGCCGAGCTCGAGCTGTTCGAATAAGGGAGCTCGAGCTGGAGCTCAGATTTTCGGCCGAGCTCGGCTCGCTTGCCCAGAAGGATCCATTGGTTTCTATAATCAGAGGAATACTCTCCTCAATCAGACATTTCATCAAACACTCTGAAAACAAAACTTGGTCAGAAAATTTCTTCTACAGTGCAAAAAATTTACCAAAAACCAAAATCGCCTGTTAATGGTGGAGTCGAGCGAAGGTGTGCCGATGGAGTCCTCCAATTTTTTCTTCGCGCCACAGAAAAGAGTCAGAGATAGAAAAAGAGTTCTCACTTCTCAATAGTGAATAGGCAATTCTCAATTTCTCACGTTACATATTTACTACCTTTTTAGCTTTTCTTTCTTATTTCTAGTTCTTATTTTTAATGAATTATTTGATTGATTTATTTATTTAATAAATATAGGATTAAAATAACTAATAATAAATGTATTTTTGTGTAGTGGATATATATTAGATATAATAGTAAATTTTATATATATTATATCAAATATTTATTTACAAAATAAAATATCAAAACGTACTAAATTATCAATTAAACTTGTTTTTTTAAATATACAAACCAAAATACCATATTTTAAAATCATCTAAAACTAAAATATATATAACTAATAATTCTAATTTATTGTGAATTTTAAACACAAGTTTTATTTTAGTGGATATTGAAATTATAACGATAAAATTCGTATGCATTATATTAAATATTTATTTATAAAAAAAAATACCAAAATATACTCCATTGTTGATTGAGCTTATTTTTAGATAATATAAACTAAAGTACCGTATTTTGATATCATCTAAAATTAAAATATGAGATATGGATTAATAATTCTAATATATAGTGAATATAAATGCTTTTTGTTGTGATGGACTGAAATTGTAACATATGCATTATTTTAAATATTTATTTATAAAAAAATTATCAAAACATACTAAATTATTTGGATTGAAAAAATTTTGAAATTATAGATTTCGAATGCTTTATAACAAATATATTGAATTTGTAGGGGTAATTTTAAATTTAAAAGATTTCAAATCTTTCAATTCCAATTTTAAACTACGTTTTGTTGAGTATTGATGGATTTTAAGTTCTTTTGATCATCTGAAATTATTTTTCTAAATCCTTTCTTAAAGTCCCAATCAATCAATCAATCCAAATGCATTGAACTGTCTTTTGGATATCGTTTGGATCCTGAGAGAATTTTGAGGTATCCGACTTGTGTTATTTTTATATTGTTTAACAATTATTACAAGAATACTATTCTTATATTGTTTAAAATTTGTTTATATTTTACTGAATATTGGCTCGTATTCTTTAAGAATTTTCGTAACCTATTATTCTTGTAATAATTGAGTTAGGGTTCTATATAAAAACTTATTTTTACACCTTACAATTCTAGAGATAATTACACTCCCTTTTCATGAGGTTTGGTGTAATATACGTAGATACTCTGTGGTTTGTAAAATTGTATCTAGAACTGCGGTCTCCTTTTGTATAACAAATAAGTTTCGTTAGTCAAAATTCGTCAAATTTGATGATATTAACAAAAAAATCAGATAAAATTCATATTTACCCCCAATTGACTTATTTCTGATTTATTACAAATAAATATTTTCATGACTAAATTACTCTTATACATATCCACATGTTAATGCATATGAGGACGTATATCTTCAACGTTATTAACAAATCAATTCAAGGTAAATATTGATTTTCATTCAATTTTTTTGTTAATATCAACAAGTTCAGTATATTTTGACTTGTGGGGAGACTTATTTATTACTCAAAAATAAATTTTAATAGTACTAAATATAATTTTTCAAACGACATGACGTTTTCATATGATTTCAAGCCAAACCTCAAGAAAGAAAATATAATTATCCCTAAATTACAAGTACAGACAGATATTTATTAGATATGAGTTTGGATAAAATATTATACGCCCATTTTACAAGCCTGAGCAGTTAACCACAACAACGTCATCTACAATTCAGAATTCAGGCACAGGCTGATCCTCATCAGGCGCCGGCCAGGTCCACTCACCGTTCTCATCACGCACCAACCCTTTGTTCTTCTCAACCCACCACGAACCTGGAATCAGATACTCATCTTTCAGAATTGAACTGGACTTGTTCACCAGGGCCAGGCTCCTTTTCACCTTCAACTCAAACTCCTCGTGAGGCCCGTTCCAGCCGGCAACGACGTGCAGCATCGCCTGCAGATTATGCCAGTCGCTTGGATTCTTGGAGTCTTTCAGACTTGGGGATTTCCTGTTATCAATCTCCAGCTGAATCCCAGTGTTTTTGTACCCCAAGAATTCGCTGGGGTAGAGTGGAATCAGATCGATTCTGTTCCTCACGTGCAGAACTTTAAGGTTCGGATACTGACGCATTCTCTCGTTGAAAACTTTGTCTCCCACCTGTGGGCTGCCGAAGACGATAGCCGAAACTGGGATATTATTGACCCCGTTTTCGACGAGATCGAATGCTGATAATGTTGCCAGACAGCCGCCAAGACTGTGCCCCGTCAGGGTAATGCTCAGGCTTTCGTTTTCGTACAGTTTTAGCAGTTCTTTAATCTTCTTCTGGAGCTGATTTCTCGCGCTAAATTTGGTAAAAGGAGAATTGGGATCGGAGGAAACGTAGAGTTTGAGCCAACCATCCATAACTTTGGGCACTTTCTCCTCGTCTTCGTCGTCGTCCTCGCCGCCGGGCTGCAGCAGCTCTTTAGCAGAATCAGGCTTGGCACCGAACACGTCGATCCACTCGTAGTCCCTCGTCGTCCCACGCCACGCGACGTAGATTTCACGGCGGCCCAGGGTCCGGCTGACTTCGTCGGTGGTGGTAGCAATGTAGCCAATCCAATTGGATTCCCTGTCCCAGGCCTCGCGCGACCGCGAGTGCAAGAAGATGGCTTCGATGATGCCGACTTTGGCGGTGGCATAGAGGAAGCATTGGACCTGGTAATCGGACGCCGACTCGAGCATAACTTTGCTGAAGAAGGACTTCTTGCCGTAGCGGCTGCTGCCTGCGTACTTGGAGTTCTCGTCGTTGTTGAAGGCGTCATAGGTGGCCTGACAGAAGTCGCCGCAGCGGAGGATGAGGCGGCGGAGACTGAGGTCTAACGGGTCAAGCAGGCCTTCCCAGTTCTTGCTGCCCAGCAATTCACCCCATGTGGGTTCCGCTACTGTCGTCGCCATGGCTAATTCTTGGTTAATTGCGGAGGTTTTTCAAGCTGTAAAATGGTTATTGGGTGGTGTAATATCAAAATCCTGTTGAAAACGATAAGTTAGCAGAGAATGAGGAAGAAAGATGGGAATGATTGTGCTTTTGTGGGAAGTGGGAACCATACAATTATGGATATTGAGAGAATGATTATGGGAGGGGGAATGGTGGTGTATATATACAGTGATAAAATGGTGTTATAATATATATATATATATATAATATTTTTCAATAATTTAAATTTTTTTTTTACTTTTAGTTCTATTAGTTACGAGATATTCACTTTTAGCTCCACGAATATCAGTGTTTTATTGCAAATTTATAGTTTATTTTATAAAATATATTCGAATATATGACTTTACGTGAATATAATATTCTTTACATACCGGGGTGGTTGTTTATAAGTAAAGTATATAATGAGATGTAATACAAAATTAAATAAAAAGAATACAATTGAAATAGCAGTTAAAGACCATTTTAAAATTAAATAATAGGATAAATAATATAATTAGTCCCTTAAGTTAGTATTTAGAAATCACTTTAATTACTTACAATATTTATTGATTTTAGCGTTTCTAAATTTTTGTTTTTGTCTCAAATTTATCCATAGTAAAATATGGCCGAATTTTTTTGTCTCAAATTTAAGTTTGTTTTTTTTTTTTTTTTTATAATTCCTTAAGTTTGTAAAAATTATCAAATAACTCATCTTTTTAGGTGGAAAAAGAACTTTTTATATTTTTGATATATTGAAATACAATTTAATTATCTTATGTGTGAATAATGAAAATTTTGAATTTTGTAAACATAATATAACATATTGCTTAATTTAAAATAAATAGTCTCTCTTTTTTTTTTATACATTTTCAGAATTACCAAAAAATCATAAGTTATGACTAAATTTTTTGAAACTTATCTATTTTGGAAATATAATAAAAAAAATCTAAGATAACTTAAGAAGGTTAAACCTTAATATTATTTATTAAATTTTAACAGTTGGGGTTTCGAAAAAAAATTTTGGAGTGGTACTTTATAAATAAATTCTTTGGTGGATTTATATATAGAGTTTATTTTGAAAGGTTTTTATATAATTTTTATATAAATTCATAATACATATATTTATAGTTATAAATATATACATTTTCATTAGCTATCTTATAGTTTTAATAGAATCTATACTATATATTAACTGAGAGTACCTTTTCAGTGTGTCACTTAATTTTAGTATGTCATTTATTTTTAAAATTTTAAATTAATTAATTATTCATTAGTATCTTAAAATTTCTCCATTTATTATGATTTTTCATAACTATCTTTGTGGTTATTTAATTTCTTTCATCTATTTTTTTAGTATTCTTTAAAAAAATCAAAATATTTAATTTATTTATTATCTTAATATATATTTTTAGATACTTTTTTGAACTACAAAAACAAATAATATAATTTATATTTAAATATTTTGTTTTAATTTATTCTTAAAAATTGTGCATATATATAAAATATACCACACTTATTAGTGTAAAATTAGGCTATTTCAATAAATTTGGAAGACGAGCACTGCCACAGAAGAAAAGAGTGGTTCATATGCCCTCTTCCGACCACAATGGTTAAAATCTTCTTGTCTTTACATATGTTTAAAAATCTTGTTGTCTCCACATGAATCGGACAAGAACAACACTATGTAGTTATCGGACACGTTTAAAAGGTGCGTCGTGATTCGAATTGTTTGTGCATTTATCAAATTTTTGTACTTATTGTTTGGATATTGATGTGTGATTAAGAGAAGATACAAGGAAAATGCCAAAAATGTCCTTCATTAAGGGCATTGTAGTCATTTAAGCAAGGATCCGCGCCTCTTCCATCAGTTGGATCACAAGGACCCGACCCGGATCCGTCTGCCCTCGAAGACCCGAACAATTATAGCCATCTGATCATGGACGTAGGCCAGTAGGATGAGACCACGTGGCTGGTCAGCGCTACCCTGCTGAGCCCTATATATAGACCCAAAACGCCGTCATTAAAGGTAATTGTTTTGCATTTATTGAGATCGAACTTTGAGATCGCACACTTTTCTCTCGATCAACCTAACTTGGGCGAAGGAGGATCATTGTCGGGGACGTGCCCGACGAGCTCACAGTTCTTGTCTTATTCTTAGGGAACCCAAAATCTGATCTTGGAGGAGTTAGCTATCTGTGACGAGATCGTGTCTCGGAATCGCTGAATTCAAGTCGGATCAGATACATTTATTAATTGTTGTTTTGTCCGAAGAAAATTGTGTTAAAAATACAATTTACTCCCTATATTAATAATAAACTGCAAAAAAAAACCCTTTAAAAAGATAAAGTGTTATTTACCTCCCTTCGGAAGAGGGTAAATTGCACTTTATTTTTTTATAGAAATCTTTTTACACGTTTTAATTAACATAAGGGGATAAATTGTATTTAACTCAAAGAAAATCAGATGATACTGTGGTCTGTTTGTTTGAAGTTATGTTTAGTTTTGTTTTATTTATTTAATTTTGTTATTTTGTGGGGTGAGGTGAGGTTGTGCCAAAAGCAATCCCATCCCATGTCTTAAATACAATAATTTTGTCATAAATTAATTTTGTAAAGAGATCGAATTAATAGTTATTATTATTTTCCTTAAAAGTTAATATATTTAATTATACATCACCATCTTATTCTCTGTGATGATGCGATAGATGATCTGTGGTGCAAAATATTATTTGATTGAATCGTACGAGTTTGTAATAGTTTTTGGTTGGTTTTCATAGGCAAATTGACAAACAATGTAACAGAGTATTATTCTATATCAGGAATGATTCGTAATTCGAGTATTATGAAAAAGAAATTAGAAAAATATAGTCGAGTGAACCACAAGTGAAGTATTATTCCAATTAAATTGGGTAAAATTCGTTAATATATTATTTTATTAAAATTCAATATTTTTTATTTTCTATAATGTTGAAGATATTAAAATTTTGATTTATGTCTTATTTCTGAGTTCTAATTTAGCGTATGTTTGGTTGGGACGAAAACTAGGAGTATAAGATGAGTGGAAGTAAAAATAAATGTTTAAGAGAACAGAATGGTGGCGCAGTCGACAGAGGAAGTGGTGGCGTGCGGTGCCGGAGCTAGTGGGGTGGGGGTTTGGGTTTTTTTTTTAAAATTAATAAAAGTATATATTTAAAAAAATATTAAATATTATATAAATTATATATATTGTACAAAAATAACATTTTTATTTTTAAAAACTCTACCCCGTGGTGTGCGGTAGGAATGACAATCGAATCAACAATCCAATCCGGATGGGTGGGTGGTACTCATATTATTCGGTCTGGAGTTTAAAATATTGGATCTGCTCAGGTTCGGATGGATTGCACATTTTGTAACGAATCCCCTCATCTATTTTTTATTATTTATTTATTCATATATAATACATTATTAATAAAAAATATGATATTAGAAGTAAATTTTAAAATAATTCTATATATATTCAACTCTATATATGAAATACCAAAAAAAAATAAAAATCGATGAATGTACTATTTGTATTATTTGAGCGAACTTAATATTACATTTTTCCAGCTACAAAAATAAATGATTCCTATAAATATTATTATCGTTATCAACATCACAATCCTTAATATGGTATTATCAGTTAAAGTTAAATAATTAAATAACATTCATCATCATTCTCAAGTTAGTTAAATAATAAATTATAATGCTTTTTTAGATAAAAAATAATTAATTATTATTTATTAAATAAAATAAATTATAATTATTGATAACAATAGTTGACAATTATATATTAATTATTAATACCACATATTATATTTAATCAATAATTATTATTAAAATAAAATAATAAATACTATTAAGTTAGAATAATATTCTACACGAACAAATCCATATGAGGCCTAAATTTCACCGGCTGAGCTGCGATTTATCAACAAATAGTAAATGATACTTAGGTTGAATCATAAATTAAGAAACATAAGTTGCTTCTTCAGTCCATCGGAGGGGTTTGTATATTCAATCACTTGTTCTTGCTCCGGTGCAGTACTTCTTTGCGAGTCTGAGCTGTTGCTCTACTCTTGGTTCTGCAATTCGATTTCCCGGTCTCTGAGAACTTCGATCAAGGTGATGTGATTCATAGAGTAACCCTAGCTTTCAAGGTAATCCCATTTGATTCAGGTAATTTTTTTTTCTTTACCCCCTGAACTGCGGTATATTGTGTTAATTATGTGCTGGTTATTCATTTTGTCGATTTCGTTGGTTCTGGATGAATCTCATGAACTTACGGATTATGCATTGCGCTGATCCAGTGAAGGGAAAAGAGGGGAAACAATGGCCACTGTTAATGTGATCAAGTCTTGCTTGGATTCGGTCAGACAAGTAAGTTCTACCTTGCTTTTTAGTTTTTGAATTTTCACTACAGTTTGTGAGAAATTTGATGCGTTTGTTGTTTATTTACATTTTCCTGAAATTCATGGAGAAAAGTTTGTTTGGGGATTCCGTTGATTGTTTTGAATTGTTTTAAGAGAAATCTATGGGGTTTCCGAGTGTCCACTATCTATTTTCCCATTTTCTTTGGTTCTTTCAGATATCAGAGAACATTAAAGATGCAATTGTATATTTGGATGCTGGAAGTACAGAGAGTTTCCAGTTTCTTGGGGCCTTCCCTTTGTTTCTAGAGCTTGGGGCCCGAGCTGTTTGTAGCTTGGAGAACATGTCGGCCCTTGATAAGGTGAGACATCATGTCACCCGTTCATGTTCTGTTCTCTTCTGTGCATAGTCTTGAATTTTTGTTCTTAAGGAGTTGCAGTTCTGAGTCGAAGTTTATGGATGCATAATATTTCATTTTTGGAATTCGGGCCGACCTACATAGGAATAACATCTGTTGATAGTAAGGAGTGACCTATCTTACAGTGCTGTTGGGATGTTATAATCAGCAAATGATCGGTTTCTATTAGCAGTATGACGCAAGAATACCTTTAAATTTCCTTGGATGAATCTGTCAGTCCACCACTCTGTCTCTCTGAGTTTATAGTGTTATCTATTCACCAATACTTGCTGTATCCACATTGAGTGAGGTGCAGCTCTGTGAAGGCTAACTTAATAGGTTGAAATAATGGACTGCAAATAGAAGGATATCACATAAGTAGAATCGCATCAAAACACAGCTGGAAGGTGGGGTTTTAGTCACTTGCCAAAGTACTTGTGTAATATTGATGTCTTGTTATACTTGTTATAGTTTTGACCAGTATCATTTGTAGTTTTTTTCTAATTTCCCTAATTCTCTAGGTTGTTGACTGGAATACCAATTCTGATCCTGCGACGAAGATTGTGGTCATTACAGCACGCCTTTTGAGTGACGCTCATCGATATATTTTACGTTGCCTGAGCACGCTTCAAAATGTTCACCTTTGTGCTATATATACGTCCATTTCAGAGGTAAGAACTTTTTTTAGTTGTTGGAGATTTTAATCTTTTGGTTTTATATCAATAGTCTTTGAATGCCTATATTCACCAGATTTCATATGCTAATATTCCTCCTAATTGGATGAAGGTCTTTATAGTTGATGATATTAAGTGTGTTTCCCTTTGCTGTTTGAATCTTGCACTGTTTCAACATTTTGATGTGAGCATAGATGTTAATTTCTGATTAGGTGTTACATGGTTTGCTTCCCCTGATTTGGTTATTACGTCTTCATTTTTAACATTAAGGCCTAAGTAATACAAGCATGTGATGAACTAGAATTGTGAAATTATAGGAAAACGCGTACAACAAAAAGAAGCTGAGGATGAAGTAGCTGATCAAATTACTGTCTAATGAGTTATGAGATTAACAAGAATTAACTCTTTGAATTGAACCCATTAAAATGTTTTGACGAATACAGATATGTGATATACATCCTCAAGTTGCACTCACTGGAGCATGAGTCTATCCTGAGAAATTGTTGGTTATTCTTTATGTTGTTTGATTCGCTAATAGATGTAATCCTCGAAGTTTGTTTCTGTACTTATTCCTTTCCTCAAGTATCTTGGATTTGCAGCTAAGTTACTTGTAGAAATTAACAATCAAATTCCAATTAGGCTGGGGGTTGATTTTCAGAAAGAAGCTACTAAAGAATCTCTCAAGCACTCGAGGGTTAGGTTATACCAGAATCCAGCAAAGGGAGGGAAGTCCGTTAGAGTAGGCTCATCATGGTAATTAATTGGACACAGGTCTCTTATACGATAGTAGGAAGAATATTCCGTCTATATTATGAGACCATTAGAGTTGAACCATATATACTACAAAGAATTCAGCAGCAAACCTAAACAAACAAAAAGCCTGTTAGGGGCTGTTGAAACTTCTCATGTAAATTTGCAACTTTCGGTAGAGTTTGATGTGTTATAATCGATTATTGTTTACATGCCTGTCCTAGAGGTGAATGTCTTCTGTGACATTCTTTCCCTTGAACTTGTATTTTTATGAAGAGTTTGCTGGTACATTATTGATTCTTTCAATTTTTGTTTGGGTTATGCTGAGTTGGGGACCAGTGGGTTTTTGGGGGGTTTGCAAGGAGGAAGGTTGTAGCTTTCCATTGATTTGATGCTTGACCTTTATAGAGGAACTGGGGCTAGGACATGCCTCCATGACCTCTGACTATGAGATATACATGGTATTACTTGGGGTAGATCTCGAATAGTTAAGATGCTTTCTGTCCTACTCGGAAGGACCAGGATTTATGATGCTGCCTATTACTGTCTGGAATTTTTTAAGCTGACGGAGATCTTATGATGCATGTAGCAGCAGTGCAGAAACTAACTTCTCTAAAATTAAGTCTACAGCTTAAAACTATTGTATATTTGATCTCTTACTTGTTTGAGGCTTCCATATAGCATCTTCTCCTGAAAGGTAAAAGTTGCTGATAAAAGTCCTCAATTCTCGTGTTGTCAGGTTGTCTTATTCTAGAGTTCTTTTGAAGTTCGTTGGGTGTCTGAACCTAGGCAAACTATCTGTTTCCTTGCCATCCTTGTGTGTCAGTGCAATCAATGGAAACGGTTTTATCTAATAATTTCTGTTAGTATAGGATTTCATTTGTAGCATCTTTTATTAGTATCATATATGCTTTTAAAGGTCAACTATGTGAAGCGACTGACTTTCATTTTTTAACGGGGAACTCATC
The DNA here is from genome assembly GCF_026168435.1 of Sesamum indicum. Lineage (NCBI taxonomy): Eukaryota > Viridiplantae > Streptophyta > Magnoliopsida > Lamiales > Pedaliaceae > Sesamum > Sesamum indicum. The sequence goes on from NC_142668.1 coordinate 10,070,797, forward strand.
CCTATTTTCTGTAAGTAAGATTACTAGAGATGATTAATTGAACTGATTAATGAGATAGGTAGTTGCCTGCTGATGCAAATGGTAGAGTAAGACTTCTAATAATTAATGTCATGGCAAACCTCAAGCATGTTATTGAGATTATTTTAACATTCAGAACATGGAAAAGGTGTGGTCAGTGGTTATGGCTTGAATAGATAGAAAGACCTGATTGCTAATCACCACCATACTATGTGCCAAACATGTATCTACTAACCTTTACCAAGTTTGTATAAATTTCCCAGATACCAGCATAAGCGTTGCACATGCTATTGCTTGTCTTTTCCTGGCTGCTGCAGCTAATATAGAAATAAAATGTTAGGATAGCATATTCAAGGAATCGCTTTACTCAAATATACTGCACCTAATGTAGGTGGCTCACTCAGCGTATCCTGATTCTCCTTTGGGCCCAGATGCTTTTCATGAGTATGAGTGTTTGCTCAATCAAGATTATGAAGAGCTTGTTAAGAAACGTGAGACAGATGTGTCTGGCAACAACGGGCTCAAGGAAAGTACTGCCTCGGAAGATGAAGGATGGGCAGACCTAACATCCATTGAAGATGATATTTCCAGATTCAATGACATCCCAAGTGCAAAAGTTCCACAGGAAGATTACTCGATCAGCAGCTCTGAAGATGCAGGACAAAAATTGATGGTTTCAGTGCACCACTTCCCTTTGATTTTATGCCCTTTTTCACCCAGGGTCTTCGTCTTACCTTCAGAAGGATCTGTTGCTGAAGCAAGCTTATCTGTTGAGCATGAGAATTCTATAAGCTCTGGTTTGCCTCCATTAAGTACTGGGAAGATTGCTGACACTGAGGACTTCAGTCCTGGGGCAACTCTTACAGCTCAGTTTCTCTATCATTTGGCCTTAAAGGTGATAAAACTTCGTCTTCTGTGGATACTTGTTGTGTGAAACCCACTTCTACGAAGACATATTTGGTCTTTACAGATTGACTTTGCTGTACGTACTATTTACATTTTACCTTTTTGACTCTGGGAAATGTGGTTGCTTGAACTCTATTTTACTTATGTAAAAGAAAAACCCTACTATTAAATGAAGCCTAGAGGATAAGAAATCATAAGAAATCTTAACTTAGCAGGAAAAACCATTCATCACTCAGGGTGCCTCTTGGAAAATGTACAAAATCAGATGATGGGAAATCCAGAAAGTATATGCACCAGCCTATGTGGATTTCATGGGATAATCTCATTCTTCACCTTTGGAATATTCTAAGGATATCTGATCCACTGTGCCATAGAAATGTTTTCTCTATCGGTGAAAAAAACTTGCTTTCTTTTCCATCATTTTTTTTTGGCTATATATGTTTTGTAAATTATAGTATGTTTTCATTATTACAGATAATCTATGTCTGTATTATAGAGATGGTGCAATCTCAATGTTTTTGGAACTTGCTTTGCTGAATAGTTAAAATTTGTCTCTTTCATGATGCTATATTGTTTGCTTTAAAACTTGCAGATGGATCTGAAACTTGAAATATTTTCTCTGGGTGATTTGTCGAAAAATGTAGGAAAGCTTTTGACAGATATGTCCAGTCTTTATGATGTTGGTCGGCGTAAAAGATCTGCAGGGTTACTTCTGATTGACCGTACACTTGATCTGCTTACTCCATGCTGTCATGGGGACTCACTTGTGGATCGGATGTTTTCATCTTTGCCTCGTAGGAAACGCATAACATCCTTAAGCCAGATGAAAGGCTCCCAGAGCCAACAAGAAAAGCTCCATGTTAAACTTGGACGTGCTTCTCTCTCTGTACAGATTCCACTTGAAAAGTTCATCACTGGAGAAAATTCAAAAAGTAATTTTCAGCTTTTGGAAAGTATAGAAGCATTCTTGCATGGGTGGAGTACTCTCAATTCAGATGCTCAAAATGATGAGTTGATGAAATTCAGTAAGAAACTGAATGATGAAGGTTGCTTTCAACATAATGTGGGTGAACTTCTGCATGGGTCCTTTGTTTCTACAGATAATTTCCTTGGAGCACCTTACCTGGAAGCACTACTTGACCGAAGGACAAAAGATGGGGTAATACTTATCAAGAAATGGCTTCAAGAAAGTTTACGTCGAGAGAATATATCTCCTGAAGTAAGAATTCGTCCTGGTTTTGCTTCTAAGTCGGAGTTACAGTCTTTGGTTAAGGCACTGGCGAAGAGGCAGTCCTCTTTAGTCAGAAACAAAGGAATAATTCAGTTGGCAGCAGCCACATTACATGCTTTAGACGATTTATATTCTGCTAGTTGGGATGCATTTACTAGTGCTGAGAAAATTCTACATGTAAATGCTGCAGACACGAGCCAAAGCCTTGCTGCTCAAATTAGTGACCTCATAAACAAGACTGCTTTAGTGGCTTCACAAGTGCAAAAGCACAATAATGAGAAAACACCGGGGCTATTCACTCTTCAAGATGCTCTGCTCCTAACAATTATTGGGTATGTATTGGCTGGTGAAAATTTCCCAACATCTGGTTCTGCTGGACCATTTTCATGGCAAGAGGAGCATTTCATGAAAGAGGCTATTGTGGATGCAATTCTTGAGAATCCAGCTGTCTCGAAACTAAAGTTTCTCCAAGGTTTTTCTGAAGAGCTTGAGAGCAACTTAAAGAAAACAAAATCTGACGAAAAAAAGGAAAATCCTTCTGACTGTGTGGATTTTGATGATGATCAATGGGGTAATTGGGGTGATGAAGATGCTGATAAAGATACGAGTAAAGAGGAAGTCTATGGTGACATGCAGCTAAAGCTTGAGCTACGAGACAGGGTGGACAATCTTTTCAAGTTCCTTCATAAACTATCCAGCACTAAAAGAAATGCAGCGCTGAGAGAGGGGATGTTGGCCTTGGAAAGTAGATCTGATGATGATCCTTATTCCAGTAAAGGGTTGCTCTATAAACTTCTAACAAGTATTTTAGACAAGCATGACATACCTGGGCTGGAGTATCATTCCTCTACTGTAGGACGCCTTTTCAAAAGTGGGTTTGGAAGATTTGGCCTTGGACAGGTACCATTTAGTTGAACATGAACATATTTATTTCTTATAAGGATTCTTAGATTAATAAGATTTTCTTTTGCCATCCCGCAGACTAAACCTAGTCTTACGGAGCAGAATGTTATCCTTATTTTCGTAATCGGGGGCATCGCTGGAGTGGAGGTAAGCTTTTACTCTAGTCCTTCTATGTTTCTTCTGATGTCAAGCCTGATCATATGCATACTTCGAGCCTCTGTAAATTATCCTTGTTTTTATGCCTGCTCTCTTCCTAAGTTAAAGGGATAGCACCTGTCTATCAACTGATGCTATACTTTCAACTAAGCATAACTGGTGTTTACCGTCTTTCTGCAACAATAGATCAAAATTTTGTTTCTCCAGTATCCCACTAGCAGAGTGAAACTTATTTTCTTGTTGCATTGCAAGGTGCGGGAAGTGCAAGAAGCATTAAGTGGAAGCAGTAGGCCTGACGTTGAAGTAATACTTGGTGGAACAACTTTTCTTACCCCAGACGACATGCGCGACTTGCTTCTAGGTGACTATTGTCATATGTAAAGAAACCTGTATATCAATTTTACTTAGCAGTGTTGGGAGTTGGTAGGAGATATATGGGAATTGCAGTCTTAGATGTTGTAGCCTTCCTAATTACAAATACTTATTCGTTGTTTGAGATCTGCAAATGCTCCCTTGATTTTTTTTAACGTCCGTCTAACAACGAGTTCGTTCCGTCAGTTTGAGTTAGGTAATCTATTTAATTTTGTGGTGAACTGACCAAAGTACCTTTGTGGATTATGAATTATAATTTTAAATATTTTTTAGAATATTTTCGCAGACTAATATGTCATGTGGATTATGCAAATATTTTAGGAGTATTTATAATTATGCCAAATTTTAAAAGATGTAAGTTGTAATTTAACCTTTCTTTCCTCTAACGAATTAAGCGAAGTTATGTTCATTTTCATCTTGTTGGATTTGCCTTTTTTGGTGCTTGACAAAGATGAGTCAAAAATAACAAACTTGTATAAATAGTTGCAGAAGTGTAACTTGATTTCTGTTTGCTGTTTGCTTTAAGAATTAGAGATTAGATGATTAGACTTTCAGATGAGAAATAAGAAATTCTAAGCCCCTAAAAGTGAGTAGAATGTGGTTGAACTTATACATCCATGAGAAATATTACTCTCAGAATTACATTACAAACCAATGTGAAAGTTGAGTAAAATTTCGCAAATTACTTGGAACTTATATCAATTTGAATAATTTATAGTAAATAGTTAATAGTTATACCAATTCAAGCGGAACTCTCAAGTGTAGGTGGGACGGTTGAATAATTTACTATAACATGCAGTAAATTATAATAGTTTCATGAAATTTGATATAATTATGAATATTTTTTTGTTGTTTAAAAAATTATTAATACTTCATTGATTTTAACGGTGGTTTAACAATTAACCTGTTTCGTTAGTCTCCGTTAATATTTACATTTTGTGGTAAATTGATCAAAATATATTTGTAGATTAAAAATTATAATTTTATTTATTTTTTTAATTTTTTATTAACTAAGTGCATTTTTTTTTATAATTCTTTAAAATTTTTCATCCACTTCGTTTGATTTTTTGATATTTTTTTTTAAAAAAAAATATATATGGTAATGACATAGTTGACAATTTTATACCTCCATCCAAGGACATAATTTCATCAAACATAAGACGTATTTGTAATTTTTCAAATAATAAGAAGTTATTAGTAGTTATGGCAAATCTAAAAAAAATTGTTGTAATTTACCCTATAAAATATTAATTATGACATTAATTTTAAAATAATTGATTTTAAAAAAAGTTACTCACAATTAATATTTTTTTGAATATTATTGATGGATTTTAAATTACTTTAATATGAAACTATTTGAAATCATTTATTCAAATGCTTTTCTCGAATTCAAATGTAGCTTAAATAATTTTAAAAAATTATGTGTAGAAATATGAAATTCATAATTTTGAGTATTTCAGTAGTCTTACTTTGATTTTAAATAAATTCATAATTTTAAATTTATCGATCTTACTTTGGTTGATTCATTTATGCAGGGATACGAATTGCAATTAATTTCTATAGTCTTACAGTAATTTCTAAATAAATTCATAATTCAAATTCATCAACCAAATATTTTACGGATTAAACTTTCCTATGAAATTTTTAATATAAAAAATCACCCCTATGTTATGAATAAATAATAATGTAGCTCCCTGATTAACTTGAACCTATTTTTTTAGATACAATGACTAAAACACTCCTCCTAAATCAAATTAGGCCTATTGATGCATAATTATTTTAATTTATAATATATAATTTATAACTATTAAAATATACTCATCATATATATAATTATAATTTATAAAGAAATATAATCTATTTGAATATATTCAATATTTATTTATATTTATTCGAAATCTTATCTTCAATATTATATTTTGAATTATTTAATTGTTGACAATTTTTTTTTTGGTTAAATTTATTTATATAGATTAACTATTTATTTATATTTATCCAAAATCTTATCTTCGACACTATAACAAATTTTATTTGTAATTTATTTTAAATAATTACCTAATAATAGTTTAAATATATTAAATATTTACTTCGTATATATCCAAACATAATAACTAATTTAATTTATATTTAAATATATTAAATATGTATTCCTCATTTATCCGAAATCTTATCTCCAAGATTATGATACTAATTTAATTTGAATTTATCTTAAATAATTACCTATAATGATCATGATTTTTTTATCATATTTGTATTTAAATATAACCAAATTTATTATGCATCTCTCCATTTTTCAAATATGTTCAATTTTGTCAGATTTATATTCTCCATTGAACAATTTTGAAATTTAATACTCTATATGTTTATTTTCATAACTTTTCTATATGTTACATTTTTTCATGATTATTGAAGTTATCTAATTAGAGATTTATATTTTATACTCATATCGGGTGTGGCTACACTATTTTTTTTTTGTTGTTTTATTTTATTTTATTTTATATGTTACAACTTTTCATGATTGTTTGATTTAATTTTTGCACAAGATGAAATAAATTTATTTGGTATTAATAGATTACATTTTCTTTGAACATTTATTTGTTTAATTCTACTAATATATCTTTTATAAGATCATTTTAGATTATGTACTAATATAATTTATGAGGAAAATAAATTTTATAAATAAATAATATATTTATTTTTTTTTATTTTTTTATGTAGGGCTACGTATATGTAAAAGCTGATCTATTTATTAAAAATTATTATGTTTTAAATATTAAAAATAAAAATTCTATTTTGCATAAAAAAATCATTAATAACACCATATATTATAAAACTATTTATTTAATTTAATAATATATATAACCGTGCCTAGAATCGAGTCCTATGCTAGTTAAATATATATGTCAAAATCATTCCAATTCTCTTCTCTTTAATTAATAGAATGGATTAACAAAATAAAAAAAAAATGAAAATCAAAGTCTAATCCCCCATAAAGTGCCACGTGTAGACCGCAGACAACTATAATATACCCACCTCCACCTGATTGCAGTACTGTAACAAAACCATGGACTTAGAGAGCCAATCACTTGCCTCCACGTGTCCATTAGTTTCTCTTGCAACTCGTTGCCACCTTACCGTTATTTGGTCGGTGACTATATTTACAACATAGAGACGTTGGAAATTGATGAAGTTCATTTCTGAGTCTCCATAGGTATGAAAACCCTTTTCTTTTCTTTTCCTTCCTTTTATTTTGTTAAATCTTTAAAGTTTTTGGGAGTTCTTTGTGTGTGTAAAACTTTTGATTGTTTGCAATGAACTTGTATTTTCAAGAAGCAGGTGTTAGTTTTCATATTCTGTTTTCTTGGGCTAACATTTTCTTGAAAAGTAACTTTTCAATGGCCGTGATTTCAAGAATCCTTTTTTTCAGTGATTTTGCACATCGTTTGCACTCTCATTTAGTCATTTCTTTATGGTTCATTCTTTGATTTTTCTCAATGAATTCAGAGGGGAAAAGAATGGGTTTTTTCAAGAACTGTGGGTTTCTTTTTTTCAAGAACCAACTGTGGGGGTTACTCAAGGAACTTGGGATTTTTTAAAAACTGTGAGATTTTCAAGAACTGTGGGCTTTTTCACGAAACGTGTGATTTTTCAAGAACTGTGGGCTTTTTCAGGCAACATGGTATTTTTTCAAGAAATATTACACCGTACCATGCTTTCTCTGTATCTTCGTTTGGTCGTGCCTCTGACATTGGTCTAGGTTACGTGGAATTTTTCAAGAAATGTTACACCGTACCATGTTTTCTCTATATCTTGTATGGTCGTATCTCTGACATTAGTCTAGAGTTATGTGTGTTGCTCCCTTTTGTTTTTCTTGGTAATTTTAACACGAATGATTCCTGGATTCTCTAGAGGTGGTTGAGGTGATTGTACGTGCATACCACTTGGGCCAACCATAGACCTGTGGTATGGGCTGTGTTTCTTCTCAACTCTAGGCCACTTAGGCCTTCTTAGGTCGATTTACTTCCCAAGGGCACCTCCCCACTCTCTAGGGCACCCGAGGCACCCCTGCAAAAAAGACCAACTACAACTATAATTTTTGACTTGGAATTTCACACTTTAAACGAGGAACTTCACTCTCAATTTTACTCATTTGTACTCCTTAATTTCTATGAATTTATCTCATTATTTTGTACTCCAATTCAACCTCAAACCATGATAGATAAATACATATCTTTTAGTATAATTTTGTGTTTTATGTCACATGTCAAGGATAAATGTAAATTAACCTCTTATTCTACCAAGGGCAAATAACTTGTCCCACCCATGAACAAACCTCATTAATGATAATAAATAAGGGACTACATGGGTTTGTGCCTCTTATCCAACCCAATCCCAACTAGTAAATGGGGCCGAAATAACAAGATTCAACCTTATCCTATAAGACATATGTACTAAGTTTTACACACACACACATACAGAATATGAAAACTAATACATGCTTCTTGAAAATACAAGTTCATTGCAAACAATTAAAAGTTTTACACACACAAAGAACTCCCAAAAACTAAGATTTAACAAAACAAAAGGAAGGAAAAGAAAAGAAAAGGGTTTCCATACTTATGGAGACTCAGAAATGAACTTCATCAATTCCCAACGTCTCTATGTTGTAAATATAGTCACCGACCAAATAACCGTAAGGTGGCAACGAGTTGCAAGAGAAACTAACGGGCACGTGGAGGCAAGTGATTGGCTCTCTAAGTCCATGGTTTTGTTACAGTACTGCAATCAGGTGGAGGTGGGTATATTGTAGTTGTCTGCGGTCTACACGTGGCACTTTATGGGGGATTAGACTTTGATTTTCATTTTTTTTTATTTTGTTAATCCATTCTATTAATTAAAGAGAAGAGAATTGGAATGATTTTGACATATATATTTAACTAGCATAGGACTCGATTCTAGGCACGGTTATATATATTATTAAATTAAATAAATAGTTTTATAATATATGGTGTTATTAATGATTTTTTTATGCAAAATAGAATTTTTATTTTTAATATTTAAAACATAATAATTTTTAATAAATAGATCAGCTTTTACATATACGTAGCCCTACATAAAAAAATAAAAAAAAAATAAATATATTATTTGTTTATAAAATTTATTTTCCTCATAAATTATATTAGTACATAATCTAAAATGATCTTATAAAAAATATAATATAAAGCAAGACTAGAAACTTCTATTAATGAGTTACAGGAAAGACAAACAAAAGGATGGGGCGGGTGGAGAAAAAAAGATATACAATAAAATAAAATTTAAAATAATTTTTAAATCCCAATATCATTTCGTCAATTTGAACAAAAAAAGGATAAGGAGTAAAGATTATCATGAATGAAAAATTAAATAAGAACAAATACAAATAAAATAACTAAGTTAAGTTCAATCATAAATACTGTAACATTATCATCAGCAGTGAAAGGTAAAGAACAAATTTTTATCATGCATTTCTTTAAAACTCCAAATGCATTAATAAAAATGATTAGCAAGAGAAAATAAGACACACGAAAACAAAAAATAAAACAACATAAAAGAGAAAGTATACAAAAGTCTTAATTACAAAATATACTGAAATGTATAAGTAGGCAATAACTGTTAGGCTTTAATTTTATATATAAAGGGGGGGGGGGGGGAGCGTAGTGATATATATTTTTTAGGACAATTATTAATTTTGCCCTATTTTAGGACAAAAAAACTTTGGTCTTTTTTAATTAAAAATTGTCTTATTTATTAATTTTTAAAATAGCAAATCTTTTATAATTTTCTTGAACTTTAATGCTTTTATTTATTTATTTATTTTGTTTAGCATGACTATTTAGAAAAGAAAAAGTGTTTACAATAATATAATTTATTTTCTAAAATTCGAAAAAAATATTTTTCTCCCAAAAAAAATTGCTAGTTAATTTTGGTAAATTTTCATTTACAACATTAAAAACTTTAAAAATGATATTTGTTTGAATATTTTGCAATATATCAGAGATGAGTGTAAAACATAAATAAATATTAACATTTAATAAGGATAATGGTCAATAACAATGAAAGAAGTATCATAAAAAAGTATAAAATATCTACTGCAACATAGAAAAGTAATGAAAATAAGCATACGGAGTGTTAGCTTTGGAATTATTTAATGAAGAAATAATTATACAAATAAATGTTAAACAGGATATGTAACTATTAATATTAATTAAATATATTAACAAACTAAACAAATATGTTCCTTTTGTAGAAAAATAAAACATAATAAAAAATAAAAAAGACCAATAAATTGAACTATAAAAAAATATTGATAGATGAAACTATAATATATAAAAAAAATAAAATAGTGTATAAAGATACAAAAGAATAAATACTTTTTAGACAAAAGTAGATACTATATGAAATATTAAGTAGAATTAAACAAATAAATGTTCATAGAAAATGTAATCTATTAATACCAAATAAATTTATTTCGTCTTGTGCAAAAATTAAATCAAACAATTATCATAGAAATCTAAAAAAACTAACAACGTAAGAGAAGTAAATAATTTTGTAAAGAAAACATAAGAAAATGGTAGACATTACTAACTCAATAGTGTAGCCACACCCGATATGAATATAAAATATAAATCTCTAATTAGATGACTTCAATAATCATGAAAAAATGTAACATATAGAAAAGTTATGAAAATAAACATATAGAGTATTAAATTTCAAAATTGTTCAATGGAGAATATAAATCTGACAAAATTGAACATATTTGAAAAATGGAGAGACGCATAATAAATTTGGTTATATTTAAATACAAATATGATAAAAATCATGATCATTATAGGTAATTATTTAAGATAAATTCAGATTAAATTAGTATCGAAATCTTGGAGATAAGATTTATAAATGAGAATACATATTTAATATATTTAAAATAAGTGATGTTCTAATCTTTTATAATTAAACAATTTAATTATAATCTTGAAAAAAAATCGATAAATACAAAAGAAATGTATAATATTGTTAAAATAGATCATGTTTCTAGAGCTCATGATCATTAGGTAGGATAAATATAAACTAAATTAGTTATTATTTTGGTATAAGATTTTGGATATATACGAAGTAAATATTTAATATATTTAAACTATTATTAGGTAATTATTTAAAATAAATACAAATAAAATTTGTTATAATGTTGAAGATAAGATTTTGAATAAATATAAATAAATAGTTAATATATTTTAAAATAGATGATGTATTTAACCAAAAATTTTTTTTTTCGACAATTAAATAATTCAAAATATAACATTGAAGATAAGATTTCGGATAAATACAAAATAAATATTGAATATATTCAAATAGATGATATTTCTTTATAAATTATAATTATATATATTATAAGTATATTTTAATAGTTATAAATTATATATTATAAATTAAAATAAGTATACATTAATAGGCTTAGTTTGATTTATGAGGGGTATTTTAGTCATTGTTTGTAAAAAATAGGCTAAGTTGATCAGAGAACGACGTTAATTTTATTCATAACGTAGGGGTGATTTTTTATATTAAAAATTTCATAGAAAAGTTTTTTATATTTTTACATATCATAGGGGGTCAAAATAAATTTAACTCGTAAAATATTTGGTTGATAAATTTGAATTATGAACTTATTTAGAAATTACAGTAAGACTATAGAAATTAATTGCAGTTTGTTGTCCTGCATAAATGAAACAATCAAAGTAAGATCGATAAATTTAAAATTATGAATTTATGTAAAAATCAAAGACTACTGAAATAATCGAAATTATGAGTTTCATATTTCTAGACATATTTTTTTTAAAATTATTTGAGCTATATTTGAATTTGAGAAAAGCATTTGAATAAATGATTTCAAATAGTTTCATATTAATGTAATTTAAAATCCATCAATAATATTCAATAAAATATTAATTATGAGTAACTTTTTTTAAAATTAATGTCATAATTAATATTTTATAGGGTAAATTACAACCACTTTTTTTTAGATTTGCCGTAATACTAATAACTCCACGTTATTTGAAAAATTAAAAATATGTCTGATATTTGATGAAATTATATTCTTCTTGAATGGAGGTATAAAATTATCAATTATGATATTACTATATTTTTTTCTTTTTTTTTAAAAAAAAATTTATAAAAATATCAGACGGAGTGGATGAAAAAATTTAAAGAATTATAAAAAAAATATGCACTTAGTTAATAAAAAAAAATAAAAAATAAATAAAATAATAAATTTTAATCTACAAAGGCATTTTGATCAATTTACCACAAAATGTAATTCTAATGGAGACTAACGGAATGGATTAATTGTTAAATGACTGTTAAAATCAATGAAATATTGATAATTTTTCAAACAACAAAAAGATATTCATAATTATATCAAATTTCTAAGAAACCTATTTAAAATGCTTGGTTTTGATTTTGGCCCATCTTTGAGATGGGCCAAAATAACTAGTATGTTTGGGTTGGTTGGTTTTGTAGGTTTCAAATGTGTTTTTGATTATTTTCAAATATTTTAATTACTTTTTGTCCAGAAAATGGCAGAAAATTTGTCATAATATTTGGATTTGTTTTTTGAGTGTTTTGTTGTATTTTGTGAAGATAGAGAGAGAAAAACAAAGATAAATAAGTGTGTATTAGAGATAGTATGTATGTTAGGATTTATTTTTGGAGATAATTTAAAATAAGTATTGTATGTTTAATGTTGTGTTTCGGGATACAAAAATTACTATTCATTGTCAAATCATGTCTTTTTTATATATATTTATGTATATGTATGTGTATGTATATATATGTATGTATTTATGCTAAAACAGTTTAAAATACATAGATAAGGTATTTTGAATGATGACAAACATTGGGTATGTTTTGACTCGTCCCGAAGATAACTTGAAAATGAAAACAAACATATTGTGTGTCTTCTTCACCGCTCTTCACATCATCTTCTTCACAAATTTTTCTTCTCTTCTAACAAAATTCCATGACCCACCGATTTAAATAAAAATACATTTTATTTTAATCACTTAATATTTTGTACGTAATATTTTCTACATCATTGAAATAATTAAAAATTTCAAAAAATACAAAATAATATAACAATTCTACGCGGTTAATTCATATATTACATTATTTGAATAATGTATTTAAATTTATCACCTCAAATAGAACGTCTAACAAAAAATATTATTAATCTATTACTAGAGTGCATTTAATTATTTATAAAAGTGTATTTACATAAATTATTTTTTTTTATTTCCGTACATATATAATTAGAAAATAATATTTATTTTAATCAACTCACAACTAAATAAATTATATAAATTTTTATACATATATATAAAAGAGACATGATTTGATAATGAACAATATTTTTTTATCTCCCCACTCCCAACATCAAACATACCATACTTATTTTATATTATCTCCAAAAACAAATCCAAACATACACACTATCTCTAACTTATTTTTATTTATCTTTATTTTTCTCTCTCTATCTCCATAAAATAATAAAAAATAAGTTAAAAAACAAAACCAAATATTATGAAAATCTTTCATTATGTTTGGTTTTGTTTTTAACTTATTTTGTGTGGTTTATGGAAATAGAGAGAGAAAAACAAAGATAAATAGGTGTTAGTTAGAGATAGTGTATATGTTTAGATTTGTTTTTGGAGATAATATAAAATAAATATATTATGTTTGATATTGGTTAGTGGGAGACAAAAAATACTGTTCATTGTCAAATCATGTCTCTTTTATATGTATTTATATATATGTATGAATATATGTATATAATTTATTTAGTAGTGAGTGGATTAAAATAAATAGTATTTTCTAATTATTTTTGTATAGAAATGAAAAAATATAATTTATATAAATACACTTTTATAAATAATTAAATGCACTCTAGTCATCCATTAACAATATTTTTGTTAGCCGTTCTATGCAAGGTGATAAATTTAAATATATTATTGAAATAATGTATTATATGAATTAACCGCGTAGAATTGACATATTATTTTGGATTTTTTAAATTTTCTAATTATTCTAATGATGTAGAAAAATATTACATACAAAATATTAAATGGTTAAAATGAATATATTTATATTTAAAAATCAAATACAAACCTTTAACATGTAAATCAACCCTCCAATGCATCCTTCATTTTTCATACAATGTTTGCGAATGAGAGGACAGAATGAAAGTGCAAAATGCATCTAAAGTTACATAAATATATAGCGGAAGGAGTACACTCTCCACCATTATTGTTTCACGGGCGAAACAGTGAAATATTTTGAAAGTATCGATGTATTCATGTATGAATACAGTATACAAGCACTGTTGTATCTGACAGTATAGTAAAAATTAATAAAAGAAAAGCTGATAATATGTCGGTAAAAAGTCAGAAATGAACCAAAAGAGCACATGCTCGGTTGCAGCAATAATAATGGTGATACAGTTGATTCAATAATTCAATTGAAGCCATTTCAATAAATTACAGAAAAAAAAAATTAAAATCGTATTCACTCGAAAATACATAGAAAATCACCCAACCTTGTGACATCACCATCAACTGCGAAGAAATCTGTCGGTGAAATGATCGGCATTTCGGTGAAGAAGCTCAATCTCGCTGTACAGTTGTCGAAACTCGATGGGTGAGGGTCTGTTGGCCTCGACGGACGATGGGCAGACGAATGGTGGTGGTTCACGGGTGTAAGGCGTTCAAGCGGCTGCAAATCGACGCTTGAATGTACAAAGTGGTTCAATATATTACACATTGAAAAGATGGATGAAAATTCAATCGAAACATACCGGAATGTTCACCTTGAGAAGGGGAGTTGATGGGTATACATCTCGGTTGGTGGGCCATCGGAACGGCGACGATGGAGTCGAAATCAAAGGTGGAGAGAAGATGTTCTTTTGCCGTAGGAAGTCGTTGTTTTGCCTGAATGTTCTGTAATTTAGTTGCAGAGTTAGAGTGGGCCACATTTGCAAAATAAAGTAAAACAGTCTAAAATATGGCAGAAAACAACAAGACAAAAAAATCCAAACATGTAAAATTTTTGGCCCATCTCAAAGATGGGCCAAAAACAAAAACAAACATAGTGTTTGTGTATCTTGCACAAATAAAAAATAATTTGTAGCAATAATTTAATTTATTTGAAAGAGAAATGTTACAAAACAACGTTTGATTTGACCATTCCTAACTGACACTGCTACGTCAAGTTGTTTATTAGGCACGGCAATCGCTTTTTATTTTTATAAATAAATAAATTAATTAATATATCAGTATAATTATAATAATTTACGTAAAGTGATATTAACATCTATACGTTCGATGGGATTCGAGTGCATGATGTAATACTTATTTATGGGACTTTAATCTTAGCTTTAATTATTAAGTTAAGAGATTATTGGTAGGTTAGGCAATCACTTAAAAACAATATATCAATAATAATAATATTATACATACGAAAATAAAAAAAAAGTATTTAATAATGGATAATCAGATTAAAAAGTAATTGAGATGGAATTAAATACTATAAATTATAACTTTTATTAAAATTTGATTTTGATGGAATTTAATCCCAAAATAACTATTAGAAAAAGAAACAAAATGACAAGTGTATGAGTTTAGCATTCGGAGCGCAAATTTAACTTGCTCAATTATAAGATCAAATAAACGCTAAGTATCAAAATTCTTATTGATAATATTCATTATTCTCTACCTATTTTATTTAACTATAAATATTCTATTTATTTCATATTTTTTGTTTATCTCTCTATTTGTCTTTATATTTTAGTATTTTTTTTCTCATTCATATTTTTTACAAAAAAATTTAAAAACATATTTTATTCTTGTAAAAGATTGATTACGAGTTAGATTAGAAAAAGAAAAGTGCTAATAAGAAAGAGGAGGAAGTCTCTTGGGGGTTGATATAAAATTTTCACAAAGTATAGGGGGTGCCAACGTAAATAAGATGAAAATTGTCAGGAGTTGGTCTCCGCGCCACAAAAGAAGACAAACACAAACCTGAGAAAGGGAAAGAATCAGACATGAGAGAGAAAGTGAAGAGAGAGACACTGTTCCTCCACTGGGACTGACCCCCATTTGTCACTTCAAACTTAATGCTCTCTCTCTCCCCCACAGCTTCTTCCACTTTCCTGTTGAAATCCATAACAAAAAATTCACCATTTTTCATTGTCATATTCTGTGGCAATGGGAGCAGAAAACGGTGATTACAAGAAGACGGAGCGCATCGTATTGGCTACAGTCCTAGTTTGTGCTTCTCTCGCCGTTGCTTCTTTGCTGGTCGCATTCAGCTACTACTGCTACTTAAGATACAAGCTCTCTAAGCGATTCAAGACCCAACAGAAAAGTCAGTATCTTTAAAGTTTTTTTCTTTTTACTCTTTGCATATATTGCAGCTCTAGCAACTGTGGACTGTGTACTCTCTTGATGAGGAATTTTCTGGAGTATATGTTGTGTCTGGGCTGTTCGTGTAATGTGGGAAAATGATGTGCTCTCTGAGTGGGTAAAGCTGAGATGAAAGCCCAGTTGAGAAATGAGAGTAGTGGTGTATTCTTGAATCTTGCTTTTTTTTTATTGTGGTCCTTTTTCTGTCATTACTATCTTACTATTTAACTGCAGAAAAATGTAGTAGTTGAAATGGGGCAAAATGGAAATTACTATATGTGACAATGTAATAATTAATTAGGCCAAGGAACGGTTGAACCAGGGAAAAGAAGTTGATGGTCACAATTTGAACTCCCCTGAATTTTCTCCTTTGCTAATGAGGTACCATATATGTTGAAATGGTTGCACTAACTGTCAGGTTTACTTACAAGTAGTTGAGCTTATTCCTTGTCCTAGAGAATTGGTCGGTGGATCAATTTTCTGTTTTCTGATTTGCATTTTGTTGTTGTGTCTCTGTTATTATATCTTGGAAGGAGTTCACTATGAGGAGAAAGCTAGCAATTTTGGCAACATCCAAGTTGCGGCTGAAAGAGGGCTTCAAGTCTTTACTTTCAAACAGCTGCATTCGGCCACCGGTGGATTTGGAAAGTCTAATGTCATTGGACATGGTGCTTTCGGAATGGTATATAGGGGAGTTCTCCAAAATGGGAGGAAAGTTGCAGTTAAGTTGATGGATCAAGCTGGAAAACAGGGAGAGGATGAGTTTACAGCAGAGGTCTGATTTTTATGCTGGATTTCCCTAGTACAATTTGGTGGAACTTGAAGGTCGACTAATCTTGCATGCATATCTGTGTGTATGCATTGTTTTCTTCTTATTGGCTTCCTAATTGAAATGATAGGTGGAGTTGTTAGGCCGGCTATGTTCACCGTACTTGCTGTTGTTGATCGGCTACTGTTCAGAGAGCAACCGTAAATTGCTGGTTTACGAGTTCATGGCCAATGGAGGACTGCAGGAACATTTGTATCCCATCAGTGGTAATTATTTTTTTCAGTTACCTGTCTGAAGTTGTTCGCTTCTCTAATTTCATATATCACACCCTGTAGGTAACCCCTTTTTATATCATATCTTGTTGCCATTTCCAAAACCATTTCCATCAGGAAAAGTCTGAAAATTCACTATCTTTTGCAAGTGCTGGAACCAAACAGTAGGCACTCCTTATCTGTTTGTTGGAATTGATTCATTTCCTTGTCTTTAGTCAATTGAATTGTGTGTGGTGCTTTGATCTTGTATCATGATTAATAAGTAAATGCATCATCTGCTTGATTTGATTTTATTGGACAGAGATGCTCTAGCTTATGCAAGAAGACGAGCAGCTAATTGAATCTTTTGAATTATACTTCTCAACAATCATTTAGAACTTACTTCATTACAACTTCTATTTCTGATTTTCTGCTTTGAACATTCAGGTAATAAAACTGTTTCTTCAAATTTAAACTGGGAAACTCGGTTGAGGATAGCTTTAGAGGCAGCCAAAGGTTTGGAGTACCTCCACGAACATATTAGTCCACCAGTAATTCATAGAGATTTCAAAAGCAGCAACATCCTTCTCGACAAAAACTTTCATGCCAAAGTTTCTGACTTTGGACTGGCCAAGCTTGGGTCTGAGAAAGCCGGTGGGCATGTTTCAACACGAGTCTTGGGCACCCAGGGATATGTTGCACCTGAGTAAGACTGGCACTCTTCTCAATTCTCTATATACCTCCACAAATCATACATTTTTTCACCTTCTAAAGCAATTTCTATCGATCTCGAGTTGACAGCTTCTGATTCTTTGTTCCTGCAGATATGCTTTAACTGGGCATCTGACCACAAAATCAGATGTGTATAGCTATGGAGTAGTCCTTCTGGAGCTGCTGACTGGCAGAGTTCCAGTTGATATGAAAAGGCCTCCTGGTGAAGGTGTTCTTGTGTCTTGGGTATGTTTCTCATTCATTTCCAGTTTTAAATACCACAATTTATTAGTAGACCTGTTACTTTGACGAAAATAGTTAGCATTACCTTCAATAACCTTAATACATTTACTAGTCGGCCTTAAAACCATCTTAATTGATTGGACTCTCTCTCCCTCTCTCTCTGTCAGGCTTTGCCCCAGCTTACAGATAGAGACAAGGTTGGTGAGATTATGGATCCGGCTTTAGAGGGTCAGTATTCAATGAAGGAGGTCGTCCAAGTTGCCGCAATTGCTGCTATGTGTGTGCAACCAGAGGCTGATTATAGGCCACTGATGGCTGACGTTGTGCAGTCACTCGTCCCTTTAGTCAAGCATCATAGACCTACAAAGGCAGGTAACTTTCCCAGTTTTCACGCCATGCAGTCTCCTGATGCATAGGCAGTTAAGAAATTCGGGTGGAAACTGCTAGTTTCAGATAGTATTCCTCCCATATTTCTCTAATCTAACATGATAAACATTCCTTGCGACTCTTGGGGCTTGTCTTGATTTTAGCAGTTGGTCATTGAAGGTAGAAACTACATAGATCAGTAGACTTTCAGGGGAGGAAGACTCCTTTACTCTGTAGAACTTTTATTTAGGATTGGAGCTTATTAACTAGTGATTAAGATTGGGATTTTACTAAAACTCATAATTCACATGTGATTAAGAAGTATATGTACTGGTACTAACTTGTTTCTGTGCAATGTTGATCAAATGTAGTTTAATTTCATAGTTCCATCCTTGCAAATGTGCTGAAATTACGAATGGCTTTGCTCCCTTTCAGACATTAATTCTTGTTTCGTGTTTGGATTGATGGATTTATAGCAATGGATTTCACGTTCACAATAACAATCTATGAGCTTGTTTGGATAATTTCATGTTATGAACAATGTCTGATTGTTTGTGTTTTCATTTTCAGTTTTCAGCTTTTAAAACAATAATTAAAATAAAGATATGTTTGTTTGTACGTATTCTCATTAAAAATATATTAATTTGATACCACCATTCAATATAAAGCCCAATCTCGTTAACTAATCCAAACATATTCTTATTTCACATGAATTGTGGAAAGAGTCTCGTATAACTTAGCAAATGCAACCCACAACAGAGTATGTGGTATTCCGACAGCCTTCTTTGGGTCCACTGTCCTCGCTGCCTACAAGTCAAAATTTGCTTTGTGGGATGTCCTTCATAGTCTGCTCAACCCTCCCATGCCATTGTTCTACATTTGTGAGGATCTTTCTCAAGACAAGAGCACACTGTTAGCCAACTCTGGCCTCCTATCCATCAGATACTCCAATCTTGCCAACCTCAAATCCACATCCTTTCCATTCTTCAACCAGAAGTTGTCAATGACTGTAGGTTCATGATCCAAATACGCAGCATTTTGTGCATCGTGGCGAGAGCTCATTCCAACGTGTTGTTTAGGTTTGACTGAGCGTCTAGTGGGCAAGTTCCTAACAATCGTGTGCTGAGATAAGCACGCCATGACTTGTAGAATAATTGTGCATTTCTTGAAGTGAGCTTTGCTGCGGGCGATAAGTATCGTATCGCCACCATAGCTTAAGGCTGTTGGGGTGGCGGAGAACCTCTTCCTCGTACAGGTAATCCTCTTCACATGGGTAGAGATCTTGCGGTGATTGACATTTGGTTGCGCATGTCGTGGGGTCCATTTGCAAGAGGAGTCTGAATGATACGATCGTCCTACCCAGAGGGCTATGGCTATGCCATACTCAAATATGACAACAAGAACCTAATCACGACCATCTTCTCGTCTCCATAAAAATCATTGGTTGTGCCAAATTGCGAGAAGGGGTTGGGAGAAATAATATAGGGTGAATACTATAGTTAATGCTTAAATTTGCGATTAGAATCACTTACTTTCTCAAATTCGTCTTTTGTTCATCCATCTAACCATTTTTTAATGAAAATTTGTGGCTTTTGACTTTTTGGAATTAAAGGGCATATTTAAATTTATTTTTTTCACTTTAATTTCTTAAGTTTTTAAAATTGTCAAAGTAGCCATATTTTGGAACGGAGAATTCCTTAAGCTTTTTACCGAATATAAATGCACTCAAAACGAATTTATTTTACATAAGTCGATCGGATCATAATCACCATACAATATTAATAATTTCACATGATTCTATATTATGTAATTGCATTATTCATATGTTTCCCTTTGCTATGATCTAGAATTGTTCATACTTACATTGAAAAATGTTGACAATATTATTGTGCATGTTCACTTTGACAGCTGAAAGTATAGTTAAACAATGTCCGGTTACTAAAAAGAAACTTATATTCGTAATGGAACCTAACTCAATTGACAAAATTGAGGTCCCGTAACTATAAATTTATGGGTTTAAATCCATCAATCATGTGGGAGTTGTTGTTAATAAGTTTTTGTCTACTTCAAGGGAAATTGCATTTTTCGTCCTATATTTTAGAATCAGTACACTTTTATTCCATTGATTGCGGAATTTTCATTAATGCTCAAATAAGTTACAAAATTCTCGCTTTTATACTACAAGAAAATGACGCCTAGCATTAACATTCGATTCTAGTACAATGTTGTTAGCTTATACCGATACAATCAATCAAATTGGCATTAGAAATATGTTTGGAATTTTACGATGCAGTTTTGTTTTCAGCTTCTTGGAATCCACTGCGTCCAAAGCTATCTGCAACTCTGTTATGGTAGCAATCAATCTTTGAGAAGACAAATGCACATTTTGATCCTTTGAAGAGCGAAGCCAAAACCAAACATATAAGCCATCCAAATATCTTCAAACCCGACTGTTCCTTCACCTTATAGTACATTTGAAGATTTTTAGAAATATCACAGATAATTTTGAGAAGTCTTTTAGATAGTTCATAGCTTGTTGAGTAATATTTTCTAGATAATTCATGGCTTTTAGATATTTAAAGAAACCTAGAAATATCCTAGATAATTTTTCAAGAAATCTTCTAGATAGTTTATGGCCTGTTGAGTAATAGTTTCTAGATAGTTCATGACTTGTTGAGTAATTCATTAATTACGACCATAGATGTATGATTGATAACCTTTCACCAAGTAGTATAAATAGGCCTTGGTGGAAGACGAAATGTGTAGAGAAAAAACTATGCAATAAACTGCTAGATAACCTTCTCCTTGTTCTCTTAGCCTTCTTGCATCTCTTCTATTTAAGTCGCCTTTCAATCTACCCTTGTTTTCCAAATTTCAAACTACTCAAGTTAATATTCTTTTAAAGGGATAATTATATTTTCTCTCCTGAGATTTGGTGTAATTACACCTAAACCCTCTGTGGCTTGAAAAATTACATTTAGCACCCCTAAAATTTGCTTCCGTCTAATAAATAAATCCCTTTATTAGTCAAAATTCATATTTTCTAGATACTTCATGGCTTCTAGATACTTAAAGAAAGCTAGAAATATCCTAGATAATTTTGAAAAATCTTCTAAATAGTTCATGGACTGTTGAGTGATATTTTTCAGATAGTTCATGACTTATAGATTTTTAAAGAAATCTCGAAATATCCTAGATAAATTTGAGAAATCTTCTAAATAGTTCATGGCTTGATGAGTAGTTTATTGATTACGACTACAGATGTATGAGTAATAACCTTCCACCAAGTACTATAAATAGGCATTAGTGGGAGATGAAATGTGTAGAGAAGGGCTATTTTTATATGAAGGGCTTGTCCCATGCGGGCGACGGAGTCAGTGATGAATGCTAGTACCATTAATTATCGGTTCCGTAGTTCAGTTGGTTAGAGCGTTGGTCTTATGAGCCGAAGTAATTATCGGACCATCCTTTTGCTTGCAATACTCAATGTGTATAGAAAAAACTATGCAATAAACTACTAGATATCCTTGTCCTAGTTCTCTTAGCTTTCTTGCTCCTCTTCTATTTATCTAGTCACCTTCCAATCGACCTTGTTTTCCAAATTTCAAACTACTCAAAATTAATATTCTTTTAAAGGGATAATTATATTCTCCTTCCCTAAGGTTTGGATAATTACACTTAAACTCTTTGTGACTTAAAAAATTACATCTAACACCTCTAAAATTTGCTTCATTCTAACAAATAAGTCCCTTCGTTAGTCAAAATTAGCTAAATTTGCTAATATTAACAAAAAAATATATATTTACGCAATTCAGACTAATCTATGTGTTAGTCAAAATTCAGTCCAGAAAAATGTGAACTTTTCCCTTTTCTATGCAATTCAGACTAACTGTCTACTATTTTTGTTCTAACATTGAAATCCGCCTCGAAAAACTCTTGGGAGACTCCGAGCATTGGGCGGTGATTGAGTGCGTTGAGGTTCGTCACCCTGTAATTTAGTAAACCGATCACTCGAAAATCTAGTTCAGTCAAAAGATGTTCTTTGAAGATAGGAATTTTTAAAAGAAAACGAAAAATATATGTCGCTATGAAGGCTTAATTATTTAAATATTACTTAAAAATAATAATAACAAAAGTAAAATATTTTTAAAATGTATAACACAAATATTGCAAGAAATTTAGTTGCATATTAATATTTGTGTTATATATTTTTAAAATATTATATATATATTTTTTAATATTTAAAGAATTAAACCCTATATGAATAAACTGGACATTCTTGATTTTAATTATTTTTTTGCATAATTATAATTATACTTCAAATATATATATATATATACATACATACATATTGCATATTTATAGTTGCAAAAAAAAAAATCATAGTTTGGTTAACATTTCACATATTTGACAAAAGAAAAGGTGAAAAATATTATTACTTAGATGAATCCTTTTTTTTTTTTCACGACAGTCAACTATTTATTTACTTATTTTTGTAGTCATAATTATTGAAGAAGCCTATCTGTAGACCAAAAAAAGATATGACCTGTTTGATTATTCCATAAATATAGGATTATTATATTTTATATAATTTTGTATGTACTTTTTTGAATTTATCGTTAAATTATAAATCAATTAACAAGGGTACTTAACCAATGTGAATTTTAGAAAATTCTAGGGAAAATTTGAATCGTGGTTGAATGATTCTCAAAATATTATCAAGTACAAGATTAAGTTAAATCGACACCAATTTTCATAAATTTCAAACTTAAACTAATCAGTGTGTGCTAGCAAAGTTTGGACGAAGGCACCTCCAACCTTCCTCAGCTGCTAGACATTGCTTTATGTCTGATTATTACCATTAATAATAGGGACAATTACACCTTCATCTCCTAAAAGTTGGTGTAATTGCACGTAGTTTTTTTGTTATTTGAAAAATTATATCTAACACTCATGAAGTTTGTTTTTATTTAACAAATAAGTTCCCGTTTTGTAAAAATGAAAATATCTCATACGTCTTCACTCGTTAATATGTGAGGGGTATATCTTCCTCGTTATACGCATAATTTAGTTCTAGAAAAATTATTTGACTTGCAATAAGCCAGTAATTAGTCAATCGGAGTTAATATAATTATTTTTTAATATCAACAAATTTGATAAATTTTATCTAATAAATAAACTTATTTGTGCTAAAAAAGAGTTTATATGTAATTATACCATATTTCAAAAGAGAAAAGTGTAATTATCCCTTAATAATATCTTTCTTGACTCTCCCCTATATATAAAGACTAATAAAGTGGAGGAGAAAAATATAACAAAAATCAATTTTTCCTAATTGGTTCTCCTCTTCTCCTATTTGTCGTTGCTGATTTGTCTTTCCACTACTTGCAAGGTATTATAAAATGGGATAATTACATTTACAATTCTTCACTTATCGTTTTTTCACACAAATTATTTTTGCTTTTTGAAAAAATACAGAAACTACTCCTAACAGTCTTTAGAACTCAAAATGCCCTTGTTGACTTGGTCAAACTTTGATATAATTTTTTAAGGATAAAAATGCCTTCAGGGGTGTCTCTGTAATTACCAAAAAATAGAAAGGGTGTTAAAGTAACGTATGTGGGGATGAGTAATATGACCCGTAAATTCTTTTTATTATTTATATCAATTATTAATTTATAAACACTAGAAAACAATTATTTTATCACAATAATGAATTTCAAAGTTTCAGTAGCAGTAATTATTTTGTAAAAATTATAATTAAGAAGAAGTAGTGATAAAATATTATGCATAAAGTTTGATCTAAAGCAATTACCGATACATGTATAGCGACAGTAGTCACTTATACTCACTAAATTGTCATTATAGATGTGTCATTACTTATTGGGCAAAAGACAATTTTCGTCCCACAACTATAGGCCATTTTCGTTTTAGTCCCGTAAGTTTCTAGGGTTTCAATTTGGTCCCGTAAAACTGAAAAATTCGCAATTTCAGCCCAAATTTGGCCGGAAAATTTTGTGGATCGCCGGAAAAAGTCACATGCGATGCATGTGACTTTTAAAATTGGGGGCTCGATCCTGATTGGCTGGAGAAGTTGACGTGGCGCATACGTGGAAATTAAAAAAAAAAAATCGACGGAAAATCAAAGTCTTGAAATCCCCACCATTCGCCGCCACCTTCTCTCTTCAATTCCGCCGCCGTTACTTGGAATTTCTAGCCACCACATATACCATTCGATTACCCATAATAAGGAGAACAAAACCCCTCAACCAATTTTGCGATCCGACCACGACAACGACTGGACTTTGAAATTGACCGCCGCGGACAATTCCCGTCGATTCGCCAGCGACAGGACGACCCACGATCGCGGATTGGTACCATTGGATTCGTCTCCTCACTGCGGTTCTAATGGGACTAGTCTCATCCATTTTCATCAACTAGGTGCAAAGATCCATCGTTTTGAAGATCTCAGTCGTCGTCCGCCGTGACTGCACCTTCCGCCAGCGTTTTCTCTTTCATCTGAACGAACCACCGGCTCGGAAGACCATCGTTGAACGCCTCTCGTTCTGGCGAATCTTTTGAGACCAGTCCCATCAATTTTGGTCACCTCTGTGCAAAGATCCGACAAAAGCCGTCCTCCGCCTTTGCCATTCTTTTGAGATCGTTTTTTTTTTTTTTAAATTTCCACGTATGTGCCACAT
Organism: Sesamum indicum; assembly: GCF_026168435.1. NCBI lineage: Eukaryota > Viridiplantae > Streptophyta > Magnoliopsida > Lamiales > Pedaliaceae > Sesamum > Sesamum indicum. The sequence continues at coordinate 10,095,909 of NC_142668.1, forward strand.
ATGCACCACATCAGCTTCTCCAGCCAATCAAAATCGAGCCCCCAATTTTAAAAGTCACATGCATCGCATGTGACTTTTTCCGGCGACCCACAAAATTTTCCGGCCAAATTTGGACTGAAATTACGAATTTTTCAGTTTTACGGGACCAAATTGAAACCCTAGAAATTTACGGGACTAAAACGAAAATGGCCTATAGCTGTGGGACGAAAATTGTCTTTTGCCCTTACTTATTTATTGTGATAAATTTATGTTACAATTCAAGATAGTTCATAACTTCTAGATATTAAAAGAAACCTAGAAATATATCCTAGATAATTTTGAAAAATTTTCTAAAAATAGTTCATGGTTTGTTGAGCAATTCATTATTTGCAACTACAAATGTATGATCAAGAACCTTCCACTATGTAGTATAAATAGGCCTTAAAAGAAGATGAAATGTGTAGAGAAAAACTATACAATAAACTACTAGATATCCTTCTCCTAGCTATCTTAGCCTTCTTGCTCTTCTTTTACTGATTTAACCAACACCTTCCAGTCTAGCATTGTTCTCCAAATTTCAAAGTACTCGAACTAATATTCTTTCTTCACCAATTCTTTTTTTCTAAAATAAAATACTAACAGGAACATCAAGCCCGACAATGTTCTTTTAGACCAGAATGATGGCATCTTCTTGACCGATTTTGCGTATGGCCTCATTTTATGAGAGCAAGCCGTCAATTTTGATCTACTAATATTGGAGCAGCATATTGGATGATGCCCTAGAAGACGAAATCAGCCAAGGCTGATATAAGGTTGTTTAGGATCACTGCATATTAGCCCATGGGAGGCCTCCCTGTCTACCCAAATCGAAATGTCTGATCAAGAAAATGAGGCGGGTTTAATTTTTTTTTTTTCCTGATTTGCACAGCATTGAAACAAGAATTCAGCGAGAGTTTTACTTTAATGATTGATCTGTGCCTTAAAAAAGATCCATTCGAAAGAAAATTTGCAGCGGAATTGTTGAAATGTGATTTTTCAATAGAAAGCAACACTGAAGATCCTGATTTCTAGCCAATAAGCTGTTGCCGTAGGGACTATCTAAAGTGGAGTAAAGTTTCAGAAAATCACCAAATAAGGAAGAAGATGTAGGGAGAAATTGCTCGATGGAGAAAATATTAAATACTGAGTGTTCAGTCTAGAAAAATGTAAATTTTTCACTTTTCTACGCAATTTAAATTAACGGTTCTACTACTATTTCTGTTCTAACACTAAAATCTCGAAGACTCCAAGGATTGGGGAATGACTGAGTGCGATAAGATTTGCCACATGGTAAATGCACTGAACAAATCACTTGAAGATCTAAGAGATTAACGCCAAAATGAGATAGTGTGGTCAGAAGATGTTCTTAGAAGATAGGAATTTTTAAAAGAAAATAAAAAAGACTATGTCGCTACGAAGGCTTAATTATTTAAATACTAACCCCAAAAAAAATAATAAGAAAAATAGAATATTTTTAAAAGAAATTCGATTGCATATTAATGTTGGTAATGATGCTAATGAACAAAAAAGCCAATACAGAATGTGAGTCAGAAAATAAGAAGACCTCTACGCCAACGGCACTATCGCACTTGTGGGACAGGCATGTCACTTTTAGCAATTATAATTATTGTATTCTTTTTGGTATTATATAAATTATAAATTAAATTTCAAACTTATTAATTAATTAATAAGTAATTATAAAAAAATAAAAAATATAAAAATAATAAAAAAAATATAAGAATGGAGTTATGGAGTGTACAAGTTTTTAGTAGAAGATGACCGCGAAACATTTCTTTAGTAGCACAACCAGAGCATTTTCAGTATACATATGCAAAATCAAAAACAAGAATGTCATTATGTTTCCAAGTAGACATGAATTTTGGTAGTACTAAATTCTTGAATATGAAAACAAAATTATTATCCCATCATCGGCCTGTTTTTATGTCAAGTATGAACAGAAAGTCTCTAACTTACATGGATAACTACTGCATGTTTTCAGCCAGAGAACTGTCCCTTGGAGAGCTTAGGAATAAGCTTGATACTGATATCATCGTATGGATTCTGTTGATGTACATCTACAAGTCCATTACTCTTCACAACCTGCAAGAAAAAAGAATATTATTAGTCTAATTTCTTTGGACACTGTCGATTTAGAAGGCAGTTGCAGAAGGGAGCCGCATAGACTTTAGCACTTTCCGACGTCTCATAAAACATGTGAGCTCATAGAACATATACAAGTGGTTGTAATTCTGTGCAATTTTACGCAAATCTCAAAACCATTGGAGAATCCAAGTGCTTCAGAGAATGCTGTTCTTCATGATTCCGGGGTGAAGAAAAGCAGTCATCAGGCAACAATACTCCTGTAACTGTAGAGCAGGTCGCCTTATCCGTGTTGATTTGCTCTTCCAGGAATTTGTCGGGGTCAGAACGATCAGGCAATATTGGTGAACTATTGAAATCAAAACCATGTCTAGCATGGCCCATGATTTCAATACTTGGCGAATCTTGAGGACTGCTATTTCTGATATTTCCATCATTAGCTCTTAACTGATTAGGAGGAGGAGGATACTCAGAACCAGCAGCCGCATCCACTTCAATGGGAGGAGGAATGCTGCAAGCGTAAACATCAAATTCATAACTTACTCAAGAGTGATGATGTATAGTTGAACTTTGGCAGGCAATGAACAGCCTAACTCAAGAGTGATGATGTATAGTTGAACTTTGGCAGGCATTGGCCCTGATCCTGAATTATCTTCTATGAATGACGAAGCCGTAAAATCATGCTGCAGTGGAGAAAAAAGATCCATAGATTAGCATAACCTTTAAATGCAACAATTCTCTCACAATAGGACGTAAAACAGGGCGCACCTCATCAACTCTGATGACAATATAATTCATCTTTCCCAGTTGGAATTTGCTCTGTGTGACAGAATATCCGAGGCCGATAGTAAATGTTATTGGGGATCAAGGGGGAAAATTAGGAACCAGGAAGCAGCATGATCACAACTTAAATTTTCATATGCAATATCAATAACCAGACAAAGTAATGTCATCCTTGCGCTTGAGATGAGAATCCTCACACCTGAAAATTTGAACCCCTCAATTTATCTACCCTCTATAGCTAGTAAAGAAAGAGTTAAAGATCTTCAGCAAGAACTTATCAGTCCTTATCATAATCATCCGATTCCAAGGAATCCAAGCTCAAACTTTCCCAGCAAAGTGATGGCATGAAATGGGGCATGAGTTGCATCGTCAGGAAGGTTGGCGTTTATACATTTTATTGCATTCTGTGCATCTTCTAAAACATAGTCAACTTGTTTCAAGCACATCCGCACAACTCCAAGCAGAAGGTCTGCCGACGTTCTCAGCCAAATAGGCACGTCAGGATGTTCTGTAAATCAAGTTCCAAAATAATAATCAAGTTTCAAGAAATCATCCAAAAAGGCTAGTAACATAAAGTTTGAAAGATAGCTCATGGAAATTAAGAACAAAGCCAAATGAGTAGCACCATCCGACCAAGAAGTAGGAATTGCAACTAGATAACAGTATCATGCTGTTAAGAACTTTCATTTCATCAGGTAAAGACTATAAGAAAAAAGAACAACAAGCAGAGTGTGTGGAAACATAAACACGCCCGAGGATGAAACATAAACCCACAAATCAAGAATCAGCTTCTCGTCTACCGTCAACCTATCAAAACCAACCAATCAAGATTCTTTCTTGACACTAAATTACTAAGGAAAACACATAATCATGCACCACCCCTTTATCTTGATTTACTCAATTCTCTACAACACGAAATAAAACCAAACCAAAAACAACGTGAAAAACATCGTATGCTTATCGAGTACGGAGGGCACGTTGATTGAAACGTAATCAGACTGTTGAGCTTGTGCGGCACACCAAATAACTTTCCTTCCCAAGAGCGTATGCGAGTAGAACATCTCCTCCTCCTCCTTGGACGTGCCTGTAACAAGCAGTAATAACTTTCTATACGGGGGATGAGGGGGTTGAGCCGGTGGAGCACAGACAATAAGTGGCTGTGTGTAAAACGGGAGGAGCGTGCATGTGTTTTGAGGTATGTATAGGATCTTGGATCCCTATTGTAATACCACTGTGCGTAAGTAAATATTGATGCATGGATTCAGTTTGTGGCCATTATCCCTCTCTCTCTCTCTCTCTCTCTCTCTCTCTCTCTCACACACACACACACACACACACACACACACGCACCCTCTTTCTCCCTCTAGAATTAAAAAAATATTTTTTACTATTTCATTTTTCTAGCATTCAAAAAAAAGAAAATAGTCAATTATTTAATAATAAATTATTATAGTTAAATAAAAATAATATTGATATTGATATTATATTTATTGAAAAATATAAATTCAAAATATTATAAATTATACGACTAGAAATAACCATTGCATTAACAGAGAAAATCTAAATTATATATATATATTAATATTCAACTAGCATGAATTTACATATATATTATTTTTATTCAAAAATTTAGGTAATTATTCGTCATTTTTTTTATTTATAAAAAAAATTATCTATTGATTTTTTATTTGGATTAAACTAATGTGTACTATTTATAAAGCATTTTAAAATTTTTTAAAACAAAATATATTAAAAAAACAAATAATTTGATTATAATAGTATCATGTTTAGTAGTATAAGCAACAAGCAAGTTGAGTAGAGAATTTAATAAAATAAAGACGCCCAAGACTTGAGAGGTGATTGACTACTACAAAGAGAAATTAACCAAAATACAAAAAAAAAATAAAGTTTGGGAAAGTTAGGAATGTATGAGATTTAAAGGTGGTAGGCTCATTTAATTGATTCAATAAATGTCATATTAACGGATATTAATTTATCTAAACTTTCGTAAGTCGAGATTTTTCACAAGTAAATCTGATATAATTTCTCGAGTTATACCAAATCTATTATTATCTAAGGATCAACATATCTCTCTTCTAATTCTCGAGACAATAGTGCACTAAAATGTGTGAAACTAGCTTGATATTATCAGGTTTATGAATCTTTACATATCATTCAATTCACGCCATAAATGACTTTATCCACCATGCAAAATCCCTTCTCAACTCATCAATATAATTTAAATAACTTCAGAGGTGATTAAACCCTCAAAAATAATAAGAAAAGGCACAATAATTCATGAATATAAGATGAAAATAAAATTGTAGATTAGTAAAGAAAAATGTTTAGTTTATTAGGTTTTTTCAGAAACCTTAGTAAAAGAAAAAAATAGTTGATGATGTAAAAATCCAAATGAATTGAAGAAAAAGTAAGAAACTCATGGTGTAGATAAGTCTGGCTGGGGCAGGTGTCACTTCCAATGTCGGCCTGTCTGCTTCAAACATACTCTATCTTTTTTCTCTTGATGGTTGTGTTTTTTCCTCTTCAAAAAGCCCATCTTCCTGTGCTTTCCTTTCTCTTTTCCTCCTGGAAATGAAACTAATTCTAATTAAGCTCAAACTCTTCCTTTTCCCTCCAAATTCATTTTCTTCCGAATATTCTAATTTAATATAAGATAAAATCGCATCCAACGTTCAATAATTTATTTGATCTCTCCTAAATTCTCACCAGCTCGCTCGTCTGATAACCTGTGGGCATCGGTTAAGTCATGTTGGCTTCTGTAGACCAGGTGTGTGGTCAAGTTGAGCTAGTTGTGATTCTGTGACTGCATGTCCTCCAACCCTCTTTTTTGCATAAAAATTACCTTCTTTAATTTCTTCGAAACTCTTTCATTCATGAACACACCAAAAATAAGTATTATATCTTTGAAAATTAACATAAAAAAAGTTTACATGGAGCTAGTACACTCCACTCCTAGCGTGGTCCTACGTTGACAGGACGACTTATATTACTAAAAAGATAAGAAAAATTGTGAGATATTCCTTGAAAAATAAAAAAGCAAAATATTCAAAAATGAAGGAGTAGTAGTTTCATCCATCTTTTGTGTAGAGGAGAAGAATGTAGAAAGCTTTAATGGGAGAGCACATTAAGAAACTAAGAGTTACAACTTTTCCCTTTGCTCTTTTGCATGCATCAATGATTGATTGAGATGAGGTAATAAAGTCAGCTGACATACTTGTATGGGGCCTTATCTACTGCATATCACTTCTTTAATTTATGATCATATCTTCTGCTCATCCTCTCTTCTGCTGCTGTCTTACCAATCATCTCCATTCCCTGTAGGGACCCTTTGATCTGCAGCACAAAAGGTTTTGAAAATTTTATAATTCTTGGCCTATAAAAGAGAACAAATCCATGCAAAATCCTCATATATGTGTTTCATGGCTTTCCTTAGAATTTTTTCCCTCATGCTATCCGTCGTTGCGATTCTTGCTTGCGGTGGCAATGCGCAGCTCTCGCCCGACTTCTATGCTTCCACATGCCCTAATCTGCAAAGGATTGTGAGCGACGCTATGAGAGAAGCCATTGATCAAGAACTTAGAGTTGCTGCATCCGTCCTTCGTTTGTTCTTCCACGATTGCTTCGTTAATGTAAGGCCTCATTTACATTTAACTATGCACGTCGCCGCATGCCCCTTAAGTATATACATTGTATATCTGCGCATGCATCGAGTGTGTATTTCCCACTGTATGCAATGTGAAGGGCATTGTAGGTATGTAAATCCCTTGTCCTTGCACCTATCACAAGACAGTTGGTATGCCGTAAACTATAAAAATGTCGCAACCACATGTGGTAGGACATTTTAGTCCCAACAAAGCCTGATCAGATTTCGACCAATTGACGTATAGCAGTTATCTGTATTTGCTATGTGATTTTAGTCCGATTCAATTCGGCTATATTTGATTTAGAAAAGAATTATTATTTTATACGGAAAACATATATTGAACTAAGTTTTAAGATAATAATCTAATTTTTATTTGGGTCGATATTTAATATTGTGATTTTTATGCTGAAAATTAGGGGTGTGATGGATCATTGTTGCTAGATGACACAGCCACATTCACTGGGGAAAAAAGCGCGTTTCCAAACCGGAATTCAGTGAGAGGTTTTGAAGTGATCGACAGAATCAAAAGTCGTGTTGAATGTGAGTGCAATGGTACAGTTTCTTGTGCAGATATCTTGGCCCTGGCTGCACGAGATGGAGTAGCCTTGGTTAGTACTAATTATATATAATTCACCGGTTGTTACAGGACATCGTCCATGTGGGTATATAATAAATATTTTTTATATTTTAAAATATATTATAAATAAAAATAAAATATGTAAATTAATAAATTAATTATTTCTTAAAAAATAGAAAAAAAATCAACTTAAAGTGTTATCGACACAACGAAAGAATTGGTGTGGTGGTGTTAAAATAACGTCGAGTCACTTTTGTAAGAAAATAAAAAAATAATTATAATTAATTTGTAAAATTATCTGATTAGGAATATAATTGTTATATTTAAAAATTTATGCGAATGTGTCACTAACAATTATTTGTAAGTGTAGAGAGTCATTTTTTAGGGCAAAATATTTTTATAGTCCTATAAAATAAGGATAGAATTCTTTTGGTACCAAAATTATGCAGACGAAGCTTTTTTAGTCTCATAAAACTCAAAATCACGCATTTTAGTCTCAAAAAGTGTGATTTTGGAAATTTAGTCCCAAAACAAAAAAGTAACTATAATTAATTTTTAAAATTATCTGATTATGAATATAATTGTCATCTATACTAATATAAAAAGAAAAGTCCCTCTACATTCACAAATGATTGTTAATGATACCACTGCACTATTTTTTTTTTTTTTTGTGAAGTAAAAAATACCCTTCATGATAAAAAAAATAACTTATTCAACTTTTAAATACATTAATTGATAATTAATTTTTTGTTCTTTCTTTTATTAATGTACTGGTTTACATATTTTAGTCTTATTTATAATATATTTTAAAGCGTGAAAAATTATTTATTATATGCACGTAGGAATGACGTGCCACAACAGTTAGTATTTAAAACTTTATGTGTCAGTATCACTAACCATCGTTTGTAAGTGTAGAGTCTTTTTTAGGGCAAAAAAAACTTTTTAGTCCTATAAAAGAAGGGCATAATTTTTTTTGGTATCACAATTATAGCATGTGTGGCTTTTAGTCCCCATAAAACTCAAAATTATGCATTTTTATTTCCATACAATGAATTTTAAGTCACTAACGCCTTTTTAGTCTCAAAACGATGCACATGACTTTTGGAACTAAAAATACGTGATTATGAGTTTTATGGGACTAAAATGGCATTTGCCATAATTGTGGTATAAAAAAAAATTATCCTTAAATTTTATGTGGCGCACTCAAATATGTATGCATAACTAATTTAAAATTTTTTAAAAAAATTATTGTTTAAAAATATATTAATTAGATATATAAAATATTAAAAAAGGGGTGAATAGCAATTTACCCCCTATACTTTTTAAAATAAAGCAATTTACCTCCTTATACAGGGAGGTAAATTGCTTCATTTTAAAAAATATAAAAAGGTAAATTGTTGTATTTTAAAAAATACAGGGAGGTAAATTGCAATTTATTTTTTCATAAGAGGGTAATTTGCTCATTTGCGATATCACAATATGTTGTTTGTATTTTTCCCATTAAAAATATAAAAACAATTAATTCCTCATATTTTTTTACTTTCAAACATGATGATAATTAAGCATGAGAGCTGCACGCAGATGGGAGGGCCAACATGGGCAGTTCCACTAGGCAGAAGGGACGCGAGAACCGCAAGCGATTGTGCCGCCAACGCACAGTTGCCGTCCCCAACAGCCACACTTCCCACTCTCATCTCCATGTTCGCCGCCAAAGGCCTCTCCTCCCGTGACATGGTGGCCCTCTCCGGCGCCCACACCATCGGCTTCGCACAGTGCTCCAACTTCCGCGCCCGCATCTACAACGAAACCAACATCAACCCCATCTTCGCCGCCAACCGCCGCGGCGCCTGCCCCCCCTCCGGCGGCGACACCAATCTGGCCGCCATGGACCTGCAGACTCCGAACCGGTTCGACAACAATTATTATACGAACCTGTTGACCCGGGGCGGGCTGCTTTATTCGGACCAGGAGCTGTTCAACAATGGGCGGTTGGACTGGTTGGTTAAGGTTTACAGTAGCCGCGCTGCTTCTTTCAGGAGAGATTTTGCTGCTGCAATGGTGAAGATGGGGAATATAAACCCCCTTGTGGGGACTGATGGAGAGATTAGAAAGAACTGCAGGCTTGTTAATTAATTGGGTAAATTACAAATAACTCTTTACATACTCATTTGTTATTTGAAAATTACAAATATTCTCTCATAATTAACAGTTGTCTAATAGTCATGAATTATCACAAGGGGTATTTGTTAGATAACTATTAATTTTTAGGCAGTATTATAATTTTTAAAATAACGAGAAGATATTCGTAATAATTACAAATTTTAGAGGAGATTATTGAAATTTATCCTAATTAATTAATTAAGAAATCTTTATTATATAGTATTAATAAATTTCTTGCCAACTATCATCGTGGCCTAATGGTTAACGTAGAATTGTCGTCACGCCCACAATATGAATTTTTCTTATTGATGGGTTAAAAGTACGTCTTGATCACCTGTTTGTTGATTCACATGTGGTTAGACTTTAATTTTTGACAATAGTACGTCAGCTTTAGGGATTCTAACCAGCACATAAAACGCAATCCTCCTTAACAGTGAGGTCGTGATGTGTCACCTCTTCTTTCTCATTTAAGGACCAAACTTGTATGTTGGTAGTTCAACTTTTGATTTTTGACAATAGTAAATCAGCTATAGAAATTCTAACGGACACACATCGCGCAATCCTCCATAATAGTCGGTATGTGGTATGTCATCCCTACTTTCTTATTTATGTTAAAAGAATCTAGTATTGAGCTCTTATTAATTTGTAATTAATGATAGTAATTTAGATTTTTGTTGTAAACTTTTATTGTATTTTATATTCTATATTGCGTATGTGTACATGTTTTATATATTTTTTAAATGTATAAACAATAAATCTTATATACATAAATGTGTATATATATATATACGAAATATTACATGAGAATATTATATAGTAACTCGAAATTTCAGTTCAAATTTCGAACCTAAATTAATCATTAGCTAAATGGATTTCTGTTTGTGAATATGTTATGTGATTGATTAGTTTATCAATTAAATTCGACCTGAAATTTCTCTTTTTTTTATGAACTGTTGGGATAAATTTTTTAGAATATTTCATTAAGAACTTATAAAAATTTCAGAAATATTCAATAAATTTAGAATGGGTAAATTGCATATTATCTTCATGTAGTAATTCAAATTGAGTTTTCTTTTTTAAATACTGCTACATTTTCTATTTTCATTCAATACGTATAGGTCTACAATAATTTTTTAAAAAATAAAATAAGTTATGTAATTTTTATAAACATAACATGTATATATTAATTGAAATAGAAAATGCAACAGATTTTTTTATAGTAAAGTCAGTCCACTGATATTGCCACGTGTCTTGGCTTTGTCATAAAATTTAACTTACCCGTATCTTCAGCCTTTAGGTAAGGCGGCAAGAACCTACACTTTTTGAAATTCAGTTGGAAGTATCCATATAGTGGGAAGGCTCTTTTATTTGCGGGCTAATACCTTAACAACTAGCCTCTTGCTATGTGTACTGGCTTAGGTGGCTAATTTTTATCTATATCTTAAGTCTTCGAGTGAGGTGAAAGAATCTTATACTTTTTGGGATACAGTATGTAGTAACCCTTTGAGGGGAGTGCTCCACTGTCGCAGACAGTTATACCTTATGAGATAAGGGCGCTTCCAATTTACCTCATCCTATTGCCACATGTCCTAAATTTGGTGGCTAAAACTTATTCGTGTTAGCAGATCTCTCAGTAATATGGAGCAGGTAGTTCTAGGTGGATTCGCCTCTTGGATTACCTGAGGACACACTTTGTCCAGGGCCCTTATTTAGACCGGGCTTCCCCGCCTCTCTGAAGTCTTTTAGGTCTTGCATGCATCTTTATAGGCTCTTGCAATTTTTTTTTTTCTTTTACTTCGAACCATTTGAGTTTCTTCGGATCAGCCATTTTTATGAGCATCAATACTAAATTATAAATTTTTTAATACCATTTATTGGAAATAAATTTATAATAACTCAAATTATCTTCAATGAAAATAATTGTTGTAAACACATAAGGAGGAGGGGGGAGGGGGGTGTTAAATGATAAGGGCTTTTTCGTCCAGAAAGTTATAGTCAAAACCAGATGAATTTATTAGGAATTAAATATTTGTAAGGTCCCATTAAATAAAATATATATATATATATGAGCTAATTAATAATTTTATAGGCACATGCTAAAAGAGTATTATTTGAACTTGAGTTTGTTAAGTACGTATAGATGAGTTAATTATTTATATAAATGTCAAAAAAATTAATTTTTTATGTATTATGTAAATTTCTATTCAAATATATCTTATAAGTCTATAAATGTAATTCACTCAAAAGATTGTAACTGCTACATCTAATTTCAATTGTTCCTTTTAAATATTTGTATATAAATTTATTTTTTTATGCTATTGTGACCAAAGAAAATGGTGCTTAATTTTTTCAAGAAATAAATAAATATTACTTATTAAAATTCCGCACATGCATCGAGCGTGATAGACTGCTAGTACTATATATTAAGGCTTAAGACCTTAAAAAAAATATTTTTGGTAGATAAAATGTGAATTACCTAATATGCCCATACTTACATTTATTCTTTCCCAAATAACTATTCTTTTAGTTAGTTAATTGTATCAATGATTTTTTATTCATGTACTTACAATATTATTTGTTTATCAGATTGGCCCTTTATTAGATTTGGTCAGTTCTTTTTTTATTTAATTTAACAAATATTAAAAGAATTAAATTATATATATTAATTGTACTTCAATCGCTAATTTAAAAAATAAAATAAAATAAGAATGGCAGTGAAATCGATTTCTGTTCATCAATGACAAAGTCTTTCTTTTAGCCACCCCCCACCCCGGCCCCCGAAAGAGCTATTTGATTATAAAGGGGCCCAAGTTACCGTACTGTCTCCAGACTAAGTCAGATGTGATTTTTATTGTTAATTTAATTATATTTTTAAGGAAAAATTACAACGGTCTTCCTTAGAATTTTACATAATTATAAATACTTTCTTATTATTTAAAAAATTATAAGTTTTTTCATCAATTGAAAAATAATTATGTAGTCCATAGACGGTGAAGTGAACATTACTATTTTTACCCTTGTTAACTTTTTTTAAAAAATAAAATAAGTATAAAAAATATTAAAAAAATTGAGGGTGAATAAAATAAATAATTTAGAGGGAATATTAGTTCATAATTTTTTTTATAAAATATATATAAAATTATAATTTATAATTCAAAAAGGCATTTTTGTCAGTTCATCACAACAACTGGACGAAACCTAGCGGAATTGGTTCGTTGTTAGACGAACGTTAAAATCAAAGGGATACTTGTAATTTTTCAAATAATGAGATATTTATAATTATGTCAAATATCAGAAGGTGATTGTAATTTACCCTATTTTTAATTTGATATGATTATATATGAGTAGATTAATTTACGATCCACACACCAATCCAACAATAATTTTAGGAGGTTGGATCAAGAGGCCTTTTTTTTTTTAATCAAGAGGCCTTAGAAGGCCCTTAGGAGCCTTCCCCCAACTCCAAGGGAGACGAGGCTCAGGAAGAAAACTATTGACCCGAGAGTTTAGAGCCCAAGGTCACTCTGTCCGCCAACAGGCCATTTGTACAGATGATTAAAAACTACTCGTTCAAAAAGTGATAAAGATGTCCATGTGGTCGGACCTTTGGAAACACGAGACTCCTACTCAGTCAGAATTCCTCAGCCAAGGTGGACTCCCTTGAACCTCTCCAACCAACACTAGGATGCTGAAGAGACCTATCTATTAGCAACTACCTCTCGATCCCTTGGGAAGCGAGACTCCTCCTTCGCTGGGGGATTGCGAGTATAAAAACAGGTTTGGCCCCCTTAAGAAGGGGGATTTTTTTTCAAGCATACACAAATAATTTCTGTCATATTCAATTATTTAACTCATTGTTTCAATATAGCTTGCTATCTTATTTTCATATATCTTCTTTTTAATATTATTAGTTCAAAATTACATATTGACTTAAACATCAAAGTGTTAATATTTTCTGCAGGCCCCATCTTTAGGCTTGCGAAGGATTTGGTCTATCAAGGTGCTCATTCCTCAAACTATTTTATCCTTGCGTTGTTTGCATGCATCAAATTGCATTTAATATAAGAGATAAACTGCAATCTACCTATCTGTATAGAAAATATGCAAATAACTCCCTTTGAAAAATAAAATAATAATTTATCTTTCTATATTTTTTAAAATATAGCAATTTATCCCCATGTGTTTTAAAAAATAAAGCAATTTACCTCCCTACCTAAAGAAGTAAATTGCTTCATTTTTTTAAAACAGATGGGGAATAAATTGCTATTTATTTTTCATAGAGGATAATTTTGCTCATTATTAATATCATAGAAGGGTAAATTATTATTCACCCTTTAATATAAAACATATTATTTGAACAAAATAAGTTAGTTATTTTGGTTTATTTTTTGTACACATAGTACATTAATATGTTAAATATAGCCGAAGATATAATAGGATTTACAATAGAATCCGAATAATCCTTTTTGCAGTGGACGAAATCAACATGTATTTTTTTCATTGCAAATTCTTGTATTTTTTGTTGTGTTATACATTTCGTATGTATAAAAGTTATGTTACTTATTTTTATTTAAAAAATAACTTTCAACCTTCTCTTTTTAAAATTTGAAAAAAAATAGATGCGTTGGATTACAACTTGAAAAATACCACAAAATAGAAGAAAAATAGCATGTTTTTCCACCTTAAATGAAATTCGATTAAATTTAACGGAAAAGTTAACGAAAAGGCCAAAAGTGCCAAAAAAATAAAAGTTTAAGGAACAAAATTGTAACCTTAAATTGTTTGAGAAAAACGAAAATCGCATTAGTGACTATATTTGAAGACCAAAAAACACATTTGTCCTATTATTATATATATATATATCAATATTTATATTTGTATATCTTTTTTATAAAATATCGTTGATATTTGGCAAAAAGAATTCTTAGTTCTATTATTAATTTCTGAAATATGCATGATGAGGGAAGAATTACAAAAAGACCGATATACCCTTAATGAAGGGTAAAATCGATATTCTGCGCTATTAAGTCAAACTTAGCTCTATGAAAGGCAAGGAGGAAATCCGGTTGCAAGATTGCGGATCTTTGGCTCTATCGCGATCCAGGCACATGATTAGTGATGAGCTGTTTGATTGAAGGCTCAAGGCCCATGATCTTGACACGTTGCAGCCCAACATAGTAAGTTCAAGCTATATAAATATGCGGAAATCAGACCAATTGAGGTAATTATATTTTTATAACAATCTAGCTTCTGTTCACTACATATTTTCGACCGACAATTTAACTTGAGCATCGAAACATTTTTGTTGGGGACCGACCCGACTAGCTTGACGTATTTTCTGATCCATAAGAATTTTCTAAGATCGGGAACGAGGTGTGATTGCGATTGCAAATCCATATCACCTAATTCGAGCTTGAAGAGAATAATTGTTGACGTATACGTGCATATACATTTATTCATACATATATACATTAATATATAAAATAATTATAATTAATGTTTCTATATTATATAGATTATAAAAGAAATATAAAATTCAAATGTTATTTTAAAATAAAAGTTTATGTAAAATTCAAAATTATTAAAAGTAGCGTATGGAGAATTATTTTACAGAGCATATTTTAGGACGTAAATTAAAAGATAATAGGAGGTAAGTGAAAAGGACATTTTTGTTCAAAAAAATAATAACCAATGCTACATCATTTTGTTAAGGGAACTTCTCGTAGGCGAGTGCAGGTATAGACATATAGATACAAAGTGTAATTAATATTTTTTTTATATAGACGAAATTTTTGCCATACTATTTAAATTTAATCCAAAAAAAACTTCATTTTATAATACGTGTGTCGAAATACACCAATTAGATGGTCATTAAAAATCCACTCTTTATTTAATTAATATCTATTATTTTTTTAAATGAAAATTTTTCGTTTTTTAAATTAATTGGCCAATATGTAACTCTTTTTTATATATTTTGTAGCGAAAATCAAATACACCATAATTTATGAAAGAAAGGGAATATTTTAAATACAACTTATATTTAAAAGATTTGACTTAGGACTGTGATTCCTTGTAACTTTACAATAGTGGGAAAAAAAAAACTTTAATTGCATCTCCTAATGATTATTAATCACTTTATCCTTTCCTTTTGTCATGGCATCATTCACTTTGAAAATATTTAAAAGGGTAAAATGCAGACACCCAATGTATGGGGTCATTTGCATTTTGTTTCTCAACTTCTTTTTTTTAATATTTTTTCACTTAATTTTTTAATTTTGTTGCATTTTATATTTTTGGAGGGATAATAATGAAATATTCCGTCCGAGTGTGTACACGTGCCTGAGGGTGATTTTGGGTTCGATGAAATTGTAAAGATTAAATGCAGAAACCCCTACGTATGGAATCATTTTCACTTTGCCCCCGACCTTTTGATAAAAATTAAAATAAATATAAAATTGGAAAAATGAAAAAAAATCCAAAAAATGGAGAAAAAATTCAATACACAATTTGAGGATAAATAATTTCACATTACAAGATAAAATCAAACAGAAAAATCATGAACTTTCTGCAATATCATGTGCGTGAAACCCCTAAATGAACAAGAAAACTTTAAACTTCAATTCACAAACAAAAAATTTCAACATAAACACAAGATTAGCAAAACATTACAAAGATTGGAAAAAATTCAAATGAGAAAATAAGAAAAATTCACCGACTCAAATGAAGAGATTAAACTTCAACAACTCAAAGGAAAAAATCACAAAAGAGTGTAACTTCACAACAAAATCAAATACACTACGTTGTATAAAAAAAAAAAAAAGAACAACTCAAACAAAAAAAAAAGAACGTGCTCTATCGGCGCTACCATCAAGCATATGTATGTATTTCAATCTGTGCCAATATTATTTGGCTTGTAATATAAAGTGGTTTATCTGCAAATCAAGTATTAAATTTTCTGAAAATTTTCTCTTTTTTTCTCCATTTTTCATAACTTTTCTCTAATATTTTTTTTTTTTTTTTGTGAAAAGGTTGGGGGGCAAAGTGCAAATGATCCCATACGTTGGGAGGTTGTTTGCATTTAACCTTTATAATTTACCGAACCCAAAATCGCCTTTAGGCTCGTATACACACGCAAACGGAATATTCCATCTTTATTTTCTTAAAAATACGAAGGGCAATAAAATCAAAAAGTTGGGTGAAAAAATATAGAAAAAAAAAAAGTTGAGAGACAAAATGCAAATGACCCATACGTTGGAAGATGTCTATATTTTACCCTATTTAAAAATACAATATTTTTCAGGACAAATTATTCAGAGAAGGGTCTTTGGTTAAATACAGAAAAATTATTATTAACACTTGTTGGTTCAACTAATAAAGACGAATTATCTTCTTCTAAGTTGTCATGTATTTGATTCCCTCTATAAATATAAGGTTGAATAGATAGGTAATTTGTACAAAATCTTGTAAGCAACTCACAGTCTTAAGTGTATGCTCTATTAATTGTAGTGATAATCAAAATCGAAATACCCATTATATATAAATATATATTTATATATATCGACCAGCCACTTTCATTCAAATAGTGGTAGTTTCGATTCCCTCTACAATGTAAGGTTTGAGTTGATGAGTAATTTATAAGTACTTTTATAAGTGATTCATAGTCCTAAAAGACCCTCTAAACTTCACAAACGGCGTAATAATAATATAAAATCAAAATCTAGTACTAATCGTAATTAAAGTCAAAATCTCTCAAATCTTTTTATGTCTAAACTAATATAAAAATAAAAGACTCTCTACATTCACAAACAGCGATTAATGACACCATCTCAACAATATTTAAATATGATAATTATACTCCTAATTAGATAATTTTAATAATTAGTTACAATTACTTTCCTTTTTTTTTAACATAAAATGACTTCATGTCATTTAATTCACCACATCAATTCCGTTGTTGTGTTGATAATACTTTAAGTTAATTTTCTTTTGTTTCTTTCTCTCTTTTTTTTTTTTGAAATATAATTTATTGGATATATATTCTATTTATATTTATAATATATTTTAAAATATAAAAAAATATTTATTATGTATATACATAAATTACGTATGACGACAACTAGTATATTTATTATTTTTTTTAAAAAAAAGAAAAAAGAAAAAGAAAAAGGGAGCATCCACATCCAAATGGTTTGCCATGTGTAATGGCCTCATAATAAGAAGCCAAAATTAGTGTAGTCCCACAAGCAGTCACATGGACTGGAGCGTAGCCGTACGCTCCACTTGGTCGCGTGGGTCTCACCTGCCCCCACCCCCTTTGTCTTTTTTCTCTCTCCCAACTATACAATAAATCCAATTATTAATAAATAAAAATTAGTATTAATTTAAAAACATTTAAATAAAAATTCAATAAATTAAAAACTTTAATAAGTCTTTTATTTAAATAAAATAATATTCCTCTCCGTACATTACAATTATATCTACACTGGTCGTATATTTGAAAATATAGTACCGAAATAATTACTTAAAAAAAAAAGAACCCATAAAGTAGGAGAAGAAAAGTCAAAAAGAAAGAGCATTTCAACTTTGTATTACTTGTTTTTTTTTCTTCTTATTTAATTTTATTTAATGAAATATGTTTTTTTTAAAAACAAATTTGGGTGATTGTACATTTTATACCGCGTCATTTTTATTTGAGTAAATTACATTGACACCCCTTAAAGTTAAGCCCAAATATTCGAACACTCATGCTACAATATTACAAGTACACCCCTTTGAGATTAGAGCTATAATTATTAGTAGACATCTTTTTTAGTGGCAAAAATTTACACAAACACTTCCTGAAATATATTACAGTAACATTCCTATAGGATTTTGCAAAATCAACTGAATTTTGTGTATTTGGATCTAATTTTAAAAATATTAATGTAATTTATCTATTTATTTATAATAGTAAATAAGACACACTCGATGAATGAACAGAGCACGACAAAAGTTTGTAAAATCATCGGTGGATGATAATAGAGAGATACAATAGAAAAAATAGGATATTTTAGAAATTCATATTTGACACGCCAAATTGCTATTGGTAATTTTTTAAGAGTGTAAGGATATTTTAGACATTTCATATTTCGGACACCAAATTAGTTATTTAGAGGGCTTAGCCTTAATATAACCAAATAAATTATGTTCATAAATAATCAATTAAATCAACGGTATGCGGAAAATTTTATGCATAACTATTAAATTTATCATAAAAGTTCTTTGTATTTATTATGAAAATAAGTCATTTGTAAATTGGACTAGTAAATAAATTGAATTGAGCTGAAGCCTTACTGGCCGAACATGTTTGAAATACAATCAAGTTCGGAAATTTATATTTGAATTTGGTTTGATTGTAATAATTAAATTGAGTTAAAACGAGATTAGTTGAATCAAACTCGAAATCGAGCTGTTTGACTTTTTTAAATATATTTTATTATTTTATCAGTAATCTAATCAAGAATGAGTCAAATTTAAAAACTTATCTAAGGATAAATTATGTTTGAATTTAGTTACAGGAACATAAACGAACATTTACCGTTTTATATCAAATTGAATATCGAGTGGTTTGATTAAATTTTCAAGCTTACAAATAAATTGGTAGGTATGGCAATTTTTTGGTTTATGTAAAAATAATAAAAATAATATATTGAGTGTGTATATATATATATATATGCACAGATTTAGTAAAATGGATACAATTTATATCAATAAAAGTAAAAATATAAATGAATTGGTTGGGGCAATTTATTACAACACACACAACAATATGTGTGTGTATATATATATAGAGAGAGATACAATTTATATGTATGATATTATATTATATGTGTGTAGTATATGAAATATAATTTATGCTTTGATATATAAAATATATACTATTTGAAAAAGGAGAGAGAGAGAGAGAGAGAGAGAGGGGAAAAGTCACATGGCCTCGTTGCCGCTGGGGCCTCAGCAGCATCACCATAATCCACCACCCGACCATCATCATCAATATCATCATAATGCTCTTCTTGACCAAGCTCCACCACCCCCCGCCGCCGTGAAGTTCGCTTCCGCCGCTGCCCACAATATGGAAGCCGACAAGGTACTGCGCTTCACCCACCCTCCTCTGCCGTCGTTTTCCTGTCCATTTGATTTGTTCCTGCATTGATTCGCCAAACCCTAGCTGCGTTTCTTCTGTTCTTACCGGATTTAGCTTAGAAGCTTTACTTTTATCCCTGTCGTTGAATCCGGAGAGGATCGGATAGAGTATGTCCGGGAATATTCCGGCGATCTGAGAGTTTGCTCCCTTTTCATGGGTGTTTTTCTACTTCCAGATTTGAGTGTTTCAGCTGGGTTTTGTGCTAGGAAGAGTGCCCTTGTCTTTTGTTGCTAATTTTTTTCTCTTGTGGAATTTCTGGATTTTTCGGTTAATGCATCTGATTGAGAGGAAAAATTGTAAGTTTTATGATAAAAGCAACTATCTTCAAGGTTTACTGTAGGTCGATTTTGCTTCTTTTCTTCTATTTTCTTTTTGGGATTTTTCTGATTTCTTGATTCTTTATGTTTGCATTGTCATCTATGTTCACGCAATGCAAATTCATACTGATTTTTGCTTCAACTTTGGGTCTTTTAGATGTAGTTTTCTTTTAAAACTGGTATCGGAGTTCCTTCTAGCAAACTTCTTACTTTCTTCAGGTAAACTTTTAGCTGCCTTTCTTTAACTTTAGGTGAATTATGCTTCAATCTATTGAATGGGGATTTGTTTCGTGTAGCTGGCTGATGGTTGATTCTCCTCAAGTTTATAGTAGTCTGCTTGTTTCCTTCTGAAGTTATCTAGCATATGATGCTTTCTTCAAAGTCATAGTTTATGGAAGACATTGCTTTTTCTTGGTTCTACACTCAGTATATCTAGATAGATCCCTGTCCTTTTTGCCTTTACTTAATTTCATATTTCCTTAATCATTTTTTCTTTTTCATTTGATCTTTTGCTGATCTATATGGTGATAATATGAACATCGGGTTATTATAAGTGGATATCAACTCTGCTAAAGCATTGATAACCTGGCTTGGTTTGTATTGCAGGAGATGCCATCGTCTATGGTTGAGGGTAATGATCCAGTTACCGGTCACATTATTTCTACTACTATTGGAGGCAAAAATGGCGAGCCTAAAAGGGTTGGTCTCAAAGTTCTATTTGGCTTCTATTGATTACAGCTTTAAATGCTAAGAGAATTGATAAATATCAACATTATTTTCATGGATCTGAAGAGCTCACAACTCAATTTCTAATCCTAAAAATTATTTTGGAGACTGGTTATGTGAAGCTGCATGGAATTTGTTGAATAATTAATTATTTCTCTTTATTATTTTCTTAACGGAAACTAAAATCCTGCTGTGGTGCTGTTTTGCAGACAATTAGTTACATGGCAGAGCGCGTCGTTGGCACCGGATCATTTGGAATAGTTTTTCAGGTGTGTTTGCCATGTGGTGATGATATTTGTGTCTTAACCTGGTTTTTAAGGGCTAATGAGCTGGAGCCATTCTTCTGTAGGCAAAATGCTTGGAAACTGGAGAGTCAGTAGCCATAAAGAAAGTCTTGCAAGACAGGCGGTATAAAAATCGGGAGCTTCAGTTAATGAGGTTGATGGACCATTCTAACGTGATTTCGCTGAAGCACTGTTTCTTTTCAACAACCACCAGAGATGAGCTTTTCCTTAACTTGGTCATGGATTATGTGCCTGAGACTATGTACAAGGTCTTAAAACATTATACCAATTCAAGTCAACGGATGCCACTCATCTATGTCAAACTCTACACCTATCAGGTTTCGATTTATCTCATTTTGTCTATTTCTCAGGAAACTTCTGCATAATTCAGTTACCTCTAATTAAAATATGAGATATCATTTGAAAACTTCTCTAATTCAAAAACATTTTTTCATCTGTTTCAGTTGTTTAGGGGCCTTGCATATATGCATACAGTTGCAGGGGTATGCCACAGGGACATAAAACCTCAAAATATTTTGGTCAGTAACTCAAAGTCTCTCTCCCTTGCCACCATCAATCCCACTGCGGATGTGCACTGCTGGTTCAGTTGGACTGGTTAATAGACTTTATAAACTGATACTGTGTGCTGTCTGCAGGTTGATCCTCTTACCCACCAGGTCAAGATTTGTGACTTTGGAAGTGCTAAAGTTCTTGTAAGTTCATTGCAAAGTCTTGTCTGTACATGCAAAATGATTTGGGTTAAGCAAACCTATCAGAAAAGTTTATTCAGAGAACACTATGCTTGATGACAATTTAATGCAAAGTATAAAATAGAAATCTTAGTATTACCCGTAACTATGGTTAAAAACACCGAAAAGCAAGAATTACTGGGGTGATAGCAATGTTTAAAGCAGAGAGAAATTATATTTTAGAAAATCCCTTTTGTTTTCTTTGCTAAGAGAACCTGCCTTAGGCTGATCACTTTGTTTTTCAAAAGCATTAGTGCGATAGGTTAACATTTATTCCCAGTCGAATAACTTGCTGTTTATTTCTTTGCAACCAGAGTGAGGGATGACATTATATTTTATCTTCTTTCCTTTTAGGTTAAGTCCTGTTGTCATTATCAATTAATTTATTATCGGATATTGATGTCATAAATGCCCATGATTTCTTTACTTATTCTTGGTGCATCTTTCTTACCATGTAAAACTTGTAATTATCAGGTGAAGGGTGAAGCTAATATATCCTACATTTGCTCTCGTTATTATCGAGCTCCAGAACTCATTTTCGGCGCAACAGAATATACCACCTCTATTGATATCTGGTCTGCTGGTTGTGTCCTTGCTGAGCTACTTTTGGGGCAGGTTTGTGTCATTGATGTTGCAGTATGCCCTGAGCATCAAAATGTACTTCTCAAGCTTCTTATATCTTCTTGGTGCAACTTAATTTTTTCCTCTCTAACAGCCTCTTTTCCCCGGAGAGAATGCTGTTGATCAACTTGTAGAGATTATCAAGGTGTGCTCTCGCAGTGTATTATATTTTGGATCACAAATGAGATTAGCTTTAGTACCTTTATTTAATTGTAAAACTTTCTCAAATAGGTTCTTGGTACTCCAACTCGAGAAGAAATTCGGTGTATGAATCCAAATTACACTGACTTCAGGTTTCCCCAGATTAAAGCCCATCCATGGCACAAGGTATTACTCTACTTGCCATATATTCTTCTTTTTGTGTACAGAATTCCAGTTATAACTAATGATGAAGCTTTTTGTTCAGGTTTTCCATAAGCGAATGCCTCCTGAAGCCATTGATCTTGCTTCACGGCTACTTCAGTACTCACCAAGTCTTCGATGCACAGCAGTATGTTTGATTTTATTCCTATCCTATAATCATACATGATACTTGATATGTGTTATGCTCTGTTGGAATTCCTGGTGAAGCATTCAAGCTATGCAGAAGAATCATCAATCTTCTGCAATTTGGTTTCTTTTCACTGCTGTTATTCTACATTATTTATTTATGGTACAAATGGAATTGATTACCTTTTCTTTGCAGCTTGAAGCATGTGCCCATCCTTTCTTTGATGAGCTTCGTGAGCCAAATGCTCGCCTCCCAAATGGTCGCCCTTTCCCCCCACTTTTTAACTTCAAACAGGAAGTATGTTTCAAGCTTACTCCATTATTCTTTTTACTCTACTCATTCTGTTCTTTTTCGTTTGTTCTCTTGTTTTCCCCTTGGCCGTTTTCTGGCTAAAGAGTGCTGAATGAGGGGGTTAACATTCTAATTTTGGTAGGAGCAAATGTTGACTTTGGTTATTAAACTTCCGTCTGATTGGTGAAAAGTAGCCCTTGAATTAGTCCATGATTATTTGTGAACTTTAACATTTGCTTCTGATCTTATATCTACCTCTGTTGTCATAATAAGATCTGCTGCTTATCTAATTTACATGCTAAAGGGAACAAGTTATTAATTAACATTTATATTGCATTTAAGGTTTATAAACCCTACTTATAACATTTGAGTATCCTGTTTTAGCATGGGAGAGTAACACTTCAATCATACTACTCTTGTGCATTATTCATCCTTTTATCATCAACTTGTGGTGTTTCTCAGCATTCATGTTTTCTCATAAGTTCCTTAGTTGTCTGTTTTCTATTTGGACATCTTCGCTTGAAGAGGCATAAATTGTCTGCTAGTGGATTCTGAAGTTGCTTAAACAACTGTTCTTTTTTATACAAATGATATGGAGTTGTAAGCAAAAACTGCTATGGTAATATATTCTGTGGTGTAAGTGGATTGAGATTAATTGGATAGTTTTTCTTGAAGCTTCATTTGAATTTTCTTTGAACTCGAACTTGTCTTCGAACTGGGTTTGATGGTTAACATATCAAGCTTGAATCTGCTTTAATTGAGCCGAAACAGGAGTCATAATCGAGGGATTTGATATTTTTTATCTTATGGTTATTAAACTAATCAAGTGGAAATTGAGTTCAACTTTTATTGAACAAAAAGAGAAAGGCGCTGTCAGCGTAAGCGATAGATCCTGGGTGGAGTATTGGTAAACTTGATATATTTGTGGTTTTGCATGAATACTGCAACTGACTGGTAGAATGAAGTCTTCTACAGTTGGACTGAATGTTGAACACTTTCCATGCTCTATTTGTGTTTATTTATTATGCTTCTGAAATCTTCCACTTCAAGTTTGCACTCTGCAGCTACCAAAGTAAAAGTTAACCTTGATCATTTCTCTTCTAGTGTTAAAAATTGTTTGGTCAAATTTCTTGATGTGTTCCACAAATGTTTCACGTGGGTAGAGCACAAAAGCACAGTTAGTAATTAGAGAAATCATCCCCATTTCAAAGAAGTACTACACTTCATCTTTTTCTGTTATCAACCACCCAATAAGATCTTTAACTCGCTACTTGCAACTGACTAGCATTGAGTTCCTGTCTATTTAACATCAAATTCTCCTGATTGCAGCTAGCTGGAGCGTCGCCTGAGTTGATCAACAAGTTGATACCCGAACATATCCGTCGACAAGCTGGGCTGAATTTTCCTGTTTCCCATCCTGCTGGGACGTGATGATTGACATCAGAATTGCGGCCCTCTTCATTTAGTTGGCGGATAAGTAGCAAAAGCAAAAGCTCTCTGTTTAGTATTATCAGGCGTTTCTACCCAGGTCAGTGGTCTTTGACGCCCCTTATGATGTATGCATATAGCGTCTGCTCGGATTAACAGCATAGTTGGTGGTACCGGTCTAGTACTCCGCCTAGCTAAACAAGTTTCGTTGCTTCTGTACATTTGTCTAGGTCAAAACTCAAAAGATTCTGAAATGTAGTAGAAAATATGATGTTGGTGTTGGTGTCAATCGATGCAGATTTCCTTGAAACAGCATAGTGCGAGGATTTCAATTGTATTTCTATTTTATTTTCATCTGAGGTTGTGTTTGTTTCTGGTACCATTAAGTTGTCTCATGCTAAAAGCCCTATTAGACTTCGCTCTGTTCGTACCTACCATCTGACCTCTTCAAGATTTCATTTGCTTTCGGAGTTCTGCTAGTAAAACTACTGAGAAAACTTGGTTTCAAGTGTCTAAGTTGTTGCATGGACAACAGGTAATTCAAGATATTATATTACTAGTTGTAGGATGGAAGAAGATTATTTTATAAACCTAGCTACTGAAGATAAAATTATGATTTTGTTTTATGGAATAATTATATTTACACCCCTAACTTATGATCTATTTACAGAAATTACCCTTATTTTTTGTGTAATTACAAAATCATTCCTGACAATCAAAAAGTAGGCTTAGTTTATGTTGATTTTTTGGGGGTGTAATTTTCCAAAAACAAGAGTGATTTGTGTAAATGATGCCACGCTTCATGGTGTGTATTTGTAACTTTTGAAAAGACATGAGTGGTTTGTGTAAACAGATTATAGATTAGGGAGTGTAGATATTACTATCTTTTTTCTTTTTTGGCGGACTCTTGATATCGTACATTATTTTAGAATTAAAAAAAAAACATTATTTTACAATGAAATGCTTCGACTTAAAAAATGATTGATGTAAATATTCTGAACTTGGAAACGATTTAGATTCATTTTGCAGTTTGATTATTATGCAAGAATGTATTCACTTTCTCAAAGTAACATATTCTTAAGATATTTGCTTCTATAATAATATATATGTATTTTTTGAAATTTAATAACTAATTAACATTCAAATATTTTTCGAAGTTTCAAACAAGAATGAAGTATATATTTTATTATCAATTATTATAATTTAAAGTATATTTCTCTAAACTTGCATATAAGCAAGGATATATAAAGAAGAAACTTTTTAATCCCATCTTAGGCTAATTGATTGGATAATGTATCCCATGAATTAGAATTGTTTAAATGAGATTTGATATTACTATGGGACTCTAATATAGTGAACCAAGTGTATGGTTATGTATGATAAACCAAACAAGGCCTTGACATATAATTAAGATAAGATATTATCTCTTGTCATTCAATTGACAGTCGTTAGATGAAAATGACATTCTAATATTTGGTGTAGTAATTGAATCTTTAGTATGTTTATATTAAATACATTGTTAATCAAGAATTATTTAACAAGAGTTAATAAGTGTATGAATTGCGCTTAAGAATATAATACCACAATATTGTAATCAAATCAACAGTTTTAACAACACATAATGTTTTGAAGCATTAGATGAATTACTTGATCAAGATGTTTTAGAAAATAGATGCAATAATAATATTAAGAGATAATTATATTTTTTTTTTTAAAATTTGATATAATTATACATAGATACATTTAGTTCCCCTGATGTCTGCTTCTAACAAATAAGTCCTTATTGGTCAAAATTTACTAAATTTGTTAATATTAATAAAAAAAAATTGATATTTACCCTTGATTGACTTATTGCAGGACAAATGAGTTTTTTCGAACTAAATTATCCTTATAACGGTGAAGATATACCGCCTCACATACATTAACGCGTGAAGACGTATGAGGGTAATTTGATTATAAAAAGATTTATTTGACCTACAATAAGTCCAAAATAAATCAGTCGGGGTTAAATGTAAGTTTTTATTTTGTTGTTAATATTAGCAAATTCGGTAATTTTTACTAATGTGTGGACTTATTTATTAGACTGAAGCAAACCTCATTGGTGTTAAATGTAAATTTTTCAAACCACAAAAAGTATATATAATTATACCAAACCTCAAGAAAAAAGGAGTGTAATTATCCATAATATTAATCTCACCCTATATATAAGAAGTAAAAAGAATATCAAAAGATGAGTAATTTTTTTCTTTCATTGCCACTATGTTTTATCCAATTGATAGTTTAAAAATAATATTTTATTACAATTATACTTTTTTAACTTCATATATATTACATTTATCCCTTACGAATAAAAAAATATTCTTAAGAGAATGATGAATGAGGAATAAAATGAAAAGCTTATGCAATTTTTTTTTTATTTTCCGTCCAAACTTTAATAAAAGGAGATAAACTATAAATGGGGAATTTTTAAATGACATGAATGTGTAAAATTTTGTTTTGAAAAAGTGTAATTTCTTATTTTTAAAGAGGGTTTAAGTGTAATTAATTCTAGAAAATAAACATAAAGTAAGTGTTAATTGCGATTTACCCTCTTATGATAAGAAAAATGAGCAAAAGACTTTTTTGTAGAAAAATAGTTAACAAATTACCTCCTGTGTTTTGAGATTGAAGCACATTACCCTATCAACGGTTTAAACAGTAGCCTTTTTGCTTCATCTATACTATTATAAAGAAAAAAGAATTTTTAGCTCAAAGTAGTAGTTTTAATACTCATACACCAAATTATTATAATATCAAAAGTTACCCTTCTATTGATAGATACTATTTAGGGATAATTACACTCTCATTCCTTGGGGTTTGGTTTAGTTACACGTAGCTTCTCTGTGATTCAGGAAGTTATATCTAACACCTTGAGATTTGCTTTCATCTAACAAATACGCCCCTCCATTAATCAAAATTTACTGAATTTGCTTATATTAATAAAAAGTGGAATGAAAATTAATACTTACCCTTGATTGATTGAAAACTGACTTATTGCAGGTCAAATATTTTTTTTCGAATTAAACTATCCTTAGAACGGTGAAGATATACCCCCTTACATACATTAATGTGTTAAGATGTATAAGAGTAATTTGGTCATAAAAAAATTATTTAACTTGCCGTAAGTTAGTAATACGTTAATCGAGGTTGATATAAAAAAAAAATTTCTGACTTTTTTGTTAAATATCGACAGATTCGATAAATTTTAACTACTAGAGGGACTTATTTGTTAGATGAAAGCAAACCTCAAGGGTGTTACATGTAGTTTCTCCAACCACAAAGGGTCTAGTGTAATTACACCAATTACACTAAACCTCACGGAGGAGAGTGTAATTATCCAATCTATTTAACTTCCAAACTAGTAATACTGAATTAACTACCCAACTATATCCTTTTAGAAATTAATTCCATGTAATTACCTGCACTCATAATTTAAACTTACCCTTTTGTTTAACTTTATTGTTAATTAAACTAAAAATAACATATTAATATTTTTATTGCATGTAACTATAATATAATATATTTTGTACAAAGTTTCAATCTTTAATTTAATTCAAGTAAAATATACATTGATTATGAATGCATTAGAAAAAATTATTAGACAATTTTGTATGTGTGGTTTAAAGACAATAACTTTAATTATAAGCTTTATAAAATAAAAATATTGGTAAATTATAGGCGTAGCAGCGAGCCATGATGTCTAGTTTTTCAAAACAAAAGTAGTATATTGCTAATTTTTTGTTCTTTTCCCGTATCCTGTGGTAAATCGCACTCTATCCTATAAAATAATAAGTAAACATTTAAAATAATAAGTACTTTATATTTAGAGTGAACATACATAAAATTAAATTGAAATAAATTTCTCATAGAAGCAAAAATTAACCAAACTCAAGCATCAACAAACTTGAACTACTTGTTCCTCTTCTTTAAGTAATTCCCTAATGGCCTAATCTCATCAAGACTCTCATGCATCACATGAACATATCATCAATAATTCAATATTAATAAAAACTATTGTAACAGCAGATAATACCAATATTTTTTACCAAATTCAAATTCAGAATCTCTAGAACAGTCAAGTCGAATAAAACCAAATCGTTTCTACTTAAATAGGAACAACTTGTACTTCTTCCTATAGTTCTAGAACAAATTGCAGCATAGTCTTAGAACTTCACCATCAGGTTATAAAGTCTCCCAGAAACATACAATGCAACTCGCAAAATTCACTTGATTGACAGATTTATGAAACATGAAAAATGAATATAATTCCCCCTACTTTTAGTTGTACAACATCTCTTGGTTCATGTATCTTTGCATTATTCAAGCTCTAACAACTCTCCTCATATGATGTAAGTTTCTTCTCTTGAAATTTGAATAATGGGGAGAAAGTTCCCCACAAAAGCCCCATTTTATTCTCAGGTGGATTAAAGAATGAGCAAAACCAGATATGTCTGCATAGATGTAACGACTTCGAAGTCAATATATATGGCCTCTCTAAGCTGATTTGGTGAGACAAGCAGCAGTTACCTAGCCCGATTTGGTGACCTCGTGTATAGCATTTGCCAAGTATCCAACATTTCCCGTAGTGACCCCAGCCATGCTATATTATACAAAGATATTGATAAATCAGACTAATTCAAGAAAGATGGTATGTGTTCAGGATACTTGATAAATCAGGAAAGACTCTTAATAAATCATTGTTACCTGATACGGCCATTACGAGTCATGTAAATGTGATACTCCTTCGTCAAGCGATCCACTTGTTCAGGCGTCATCCCACTGTAGCAGAACATGCCAATCTGTTTGCACAACCCAGTGTCATCACCTTAGAACGGGATGTGAATTGAAGAAATATGATAGGATAACGAATAACTGATAAATTGCAAGACCTGCTTGGTTACGTGCTCCCATGAAAGAGGTGAGCCCAACTTCTCAAGATTTTCTCGTAGTGCAGTTCTCATTCCTATGATGCGATCAGCCATTCCCTGGAGGAAGTACTTTCTATAAATGCAACGGCTAGAAATAATAGATATTTAGAGGATCTTGAACAAAATTTCAAGCCATGAGTTGAGGTAGCACATGAGACCGGTAAAGAACAAATGTTCCTGTAAGATATAACTTTTCTTTGTCTGACATTATCCTCATAAATTGCATTTGAGTATCATGGTCTTCCCAAGCACTCATTGGTATAAAGATCCTAGTTGTGATCAACTGCAGTTTGTGGTTGTGCTTGTTAAGCTATCTGATTCCTATAACTAGCATGTATAACACAGAAGTGAGCTTCTCAAATGTGATTAAAGATTGATTGTGGACCATAGAAATGCATTAAAACTTCAATATTCCTTTCGTTAACTAATTTCAGGGAAAGAAAAAGAAAAAAAAGAAATGACAAACCCCAAGCAGCAGTCTGGAAATAATTTTTGTTCTAGACTTGTTAGTAGAGTTGGGAGGAGCTTCCTGACCAAAGCAAAACCGCAAGACCAAGTGTGCTGCTATTTCTACACAACTTAATCAAGTCTACTAAATGCTACATAAGAAACACAAGAAATTGAGTTATATTAATTTTATCTAGTTCCATTACCACATGAATTAGTAAACAGAATGCTTCAGAAGAAGTTCAGTTGTCTTACTTTCACTTCCTTCAGCCATAACTTCTTCAAGTCTGGATCACCAAGAATTGTGGAAACAATGAGGGCACCGTGAACTGGTGGATTACTGTACATGGGTCTTGCAAGCTGCTGCAACTGACTTTTCACTGCTACGGCTTGTTTCTCATCCTCACAGACCACACTGCAATTGATGTAGGATTAGGAAGCATAAAAGCAAGAGCATGTTTGTGTTTTCTTTTAGGGAAGTAGATCCTAAGAGTTGAAGGAGGAGAAGCAACAAATATGCCTTACATAGCTTATGCACATACATACACATATGCATCTCTTATTGCACTCATGGGTAACACTAACAACAGTTATCACTTAGAAATATTCCAAGGCGCATCAGTTGAGTTGAATTTTCTGTTTCGTAATTTTCACGTGATCGAATGCACTTGCAGTCAAATGTGGACCCTATGATAAATAAAGTCCTGATGACATTCAGATCCAGTATGCATCAGAATATCAAATTTATGCATTGCATTACTAAGTAATGAGCAGCAGTAGAAAACCTCTAGCACAGTGTGAGAGGCTTTCTCGAGAACCATAGGAAAGAACTCCATTACAACGTGAGTCAATTTCATACTAAAAGAATTCGTGACTACATTTATTATCTGAGGTATATGCATCTGAAGTATTTGAAGATTTTGAATATTTCAAAATTTTCATTATAATACTACTATGATTTAAGGATAACACCAGAGTTTCAGAAAGCTCATACAGTTCCAAGTTAAAACATCTGATAAAATATCCCTTATGGGGCTTGGAATTGGTTAATCTTCCATGAAGTATCTGCCTTTCATTTGGTGTAGCCAAAAAGAAGTCCAATTGAGAGTTAAGATGCAAAGGAAATCATAGAAATATGCAGTTGGAGAAATGGTACTATGCAACATAGAGATGAAATTGTTAAAAGCTTTTATTTCAAAAGAGAACAGGTAGTTTCATAATTACCTCAGGCAACCAACTCTCTGACCATAAAGTCCCATATTCTTTGCATAGGATTGGGCACACCCAATCAGATGGCCATCCTCAAGAAAAATCCGAATGGACTTAGCATCCCTTTCTGGATCACCACTAGCAAAACCTTGATATGCCATGTCAAAGAAGGCAAAATGTCCTTTAACCTGAAGTTAATACATATATCCTTTTAATAAAATGTGTGTTGCACTACATTCCATAATATATGAGAGAGAGTACAAAAAGTATAAACCACAGAAAATCTCAATGAATGATAGGGAAAAGAAAGGAGATGCAACCTTGAATTGGTGTGAGATCTCCCTCCACTGTTCTTCTGAAGGATCCACTCCAGTTGGGTTATGAGCACAAGCATGAAGCAGAAAGAATGACCCATTTGGTGCATTCTGTGCCAATCAAACATATTTACAGTAAACATCTGTTCCCCCAAAAATAAATGATGTAAACGATCTTTTCAGTTTATGGAAGTCACTCATACACCTTTATGTCATCCATCATTGAAGCAAAGTCCAATCCCCTAGATTGTGGATGATAGTAATGGAATGTCCTCTGAGGAACATGAGCATCTCTCCAGATGTTGTGATGACTGCAAAAATCAGACAATAAACCATGAACAGATTACAGATGGAGAAGAATCTAAAGCAACTCTAAAGTCATGAATGCAGAGCAAAAGGGAAGTTCTACAGGACTATGACAAGCTTATATAATGAATAAGAAGGAAATAGGGAATGAGAAAGAAATACTAACTTGGCCCAGGTGGGAACAGGAATATAGATTTGTGAATCAGGGGAAAAACGCTTTTGGAAGTCAGCAAAGAGCCTGCATGCACCAGTCCCAGAGAGAGCCTGCACCGCAGCGATTCGCTTATCTTTAAGCAAGTCAGAATTCTCTCCATAAGCCAGCTTCAAAGTCTCCTCAACCATGTTTACACTTCCCCCCATGGGAAGATATTCCCTGAATCAAGGAATTCATTCAGCTGAGACCCAGATATTTAAGTTCATAACTGCATAAGCCTACAACAGACCATAAGTATAACTCTTCATGTCTTATCTAGGCACCACGAGTATCATCTTTTGCCAACTTGAAAATATTAAAAAACAATATATTTTCTAAAGATTAAAACTGGAAACCAATCTGTCTGCTAGTACATGTTGGATATGGAGAGCATC
Organism: Sesamum indicum; assembly: GCF_026168435.1. NCBI lineage: Eukaryota > Viridiplantae > Streptophyta > Magnoliopsida > Lamiales > Pedaliaceae > Sesamum > Sesamum indicum. The sequence continues at coordinate 10,128,131 of NC_142668.1, forward strand.
CAGAAACATTTATAAAGATATGTGCTTAAATTAACACAAATTTCAGTGTTACTCTTCTACCTATTGTTAATGCTTGATTGCAACACCAAAACAACTTTTAATCTTAATTGTTAATTTGGTAAAATGATGCTTAACCAGGTGTCACGCCAAAATTTCCAAGAGCTTTTTTAGTTAGAGTCAAATGTAATTGTAATGAAAATTGGAAGCCAAATTGAAAGTATAAAGAAATGTATATGATCGGAAGAATAAATTAAAAGAAAGAAAAACAGAATTTAAACGAAACCTTTTCAGGATCCAAATTTTTCCATACAAAATTGGACATGAAAGTAATATGGCTCAAAACCAACATAGTCCTTATATTTACCATATTATCGACAAACAATTTCCCTCCAATTAGTCTATTCTTATTCCAGGTAATATATCTCCTTTATCACGCTAAAAGTTATTTTAATTTTTTTATTGCTTTTTAGCTAGAAGAACTTTTATTTACTGTATGACTCATGTGGTTCGGAAGTTACATTTAGCACCCCTTAGACTTGCTTCCGCCTAACAAATAAGTCCCTTCATTAGTCAAAATTCATTGAATATGTTGATATTAACAAAAAAAGTGAAGGAAAATTGATATTTATCCTTAATTTACTTATTACAAACTTATTGTAGGTCAAACAATTTTTTTCGACTAAACGGTGGAGATATTCCTCACATGCATTAACACATGAAGACGAATGAATGTAATTTGGTCATAAAAAAATATATATAATCTGCAATAAACCAATAATAAATCAATCATAGGTAAATATAGATTTTTTTTTATTTTTTTTATTAAAATCAATAAATTCGTGAATTTAACTAACAAAGGAACTTATTTATTAGATGGAAGCAAAATGGATACTCGATGTAATTTTTCAAACTAAAGGAGGTCTATGTGTAATTACATAAAACCTCAAGGGAGGGAAGTATAATTATATCTATTCATATACACAACTTTCTTCATTTTAATTTTTATTTACTTTACTGGAAAATTTTACAGGTTTAACTACAAAATTCATTAGGAGCAATTTGAATTATTTTAGCGGTAACTTATTCATTTTCCAGCACATAATAAAGAGAAATAGCTAACTAATAAAATTACAAAAATAAACTTTGACACCAACTTCATTTTTTTTGTACCAAGTATTTGAGAATTTACTTTTGGATCAAGCAATCTAAAAGCAAATGAACAGTACTTCTCATATGTAACACAAACTTCACTCGCCCTCCCCTTTCCTCAAACACAACTCCATACCGAAGCATCGGTAGCATAAAAATGCTTTGATTTGCTATAATTATCTCTAAGAAAACATATGTGACTTTGGAAACTTCCTTTTTTCGCTTTATTCAAGTATAATATAAAGCATTACAGAAAATTAACAAACACAGCCAACTTTCAGAAAAACAGTCGCATTCCATTTCCACCAAGCTGCTCGATAGGCGGAATCAAAATAGGAGGTGGAGATAAGCATGTATCTAAAGTTTGATGGGACCACCAGATGGCCGCAACTTTAACAGAAAGGCATCGAAATGTGCATAAATGGGTATTTCGATGACTGTCTTTTTGCCCTGCCCCAGTAGCCAACTACCTAATAAATACAACCCCTCAACATGATAGATATGCTTTTCAGTTACCAAACAAATAAAATAAATAAAATAAATAAAACAAAATAAGATGCTCACAGATAACATTTTTACCAACGTGGTACCGCACAAGATTAAAATTAAAAGATATAATTAACCGAAAGAAAATTGTTCTTCCCCTTTTGGCCATATCGAATAATTTTTTTAATTGCTACCATATGAAGTCAAATAATTCAAATTCTTTTATTATTTATTCTTTATAATTTCGCCGTTCCAAATTCACATGTTTTATTATTTGTTGTGACCTTGAATAGTACTATTCAAATTAGTTCTTGACCAAAAAAATGGCTCAATTATTTATAATTCAGCAAAACAGCCAAATTGAACAGAATTATTAAGTTGAAATCGCAGGTATTACTCACATGTTCAAATTTCCAGCGATCCTCCGCTCCGCTTCTCTGACGCACTCCAGCACCACCGGCTTTCCATTGTCATCACGATATGCTCCCTTTCTCGACAAAAATAGTTACATAAGCATAAGATGTTTTAACAAAAAAAGAAAGAAGACAATACTTACAAATTTATCAGCATTTAAAGCGACAACGAAATAAATCTTCCTAGAATTTTCACATTTGATCTCCGGAAAAAGAGAAGAATACGAGACTTCAACGAACTCCAGTAGAACGAACAACAACATCCCCGCGCTTCCCGATTTTTTCCGAGAAAATAAAAATAAAATCCTTTTCAATACATTTCCACATCACCGGAGAAGAAGTACTTACGACTCCGACGTTGACTTTGTTCGGACTAGGATCAGCGAGGAAAGCTTCGGTAACACCGAGGATCGGGTCCTTGGCAGCAGGCTCCACGTGGCGCCACCACGCCGTAGACATTGATCGCGCTGCACCAACGGCGCCGGAGCAGAGAACGCGACCCGAACATCCACTCCGAAGCAGCTGCGCCATTTGGATAGGTGTATGGAGGACAGAGTCGAGAAGGAAACGGCGCTGGTGCTCGTATGAGAGAGCTTGGTGTCTGAGATGTGCGATCTTCTCTCTCTCTCTCTCTATATATATATATAGAGAGAGAGCGGCTATATATAATTAATGAGTTTTTCGAATAATTATAATAATAAAGAAATTAGGATTTGCCTTGAGATGTGTAATCGCTGTGAATTTACTAACTGATGGATGTGACCTGGTTGACTGGTTTTTGTTGTTCTCGAGGCTCATATGGAGTTTGTCAAAGTCTCGTTTGGTGGGCTTCAACAACACCTGGCCCATTATCCTCTAGGTCCAACATTCGACTGCAAATGTCTTGGGTTAAATCCAATACATTATTATTTAAATTTATTTGTATAATATTAAATTTGAAAAACTATTATTAGAATTTAAATGAGCTTTAATCAAATTAAATATAAATTGAATTGAATAATTTAATATTTTTAAGTATATTTTTTTTATTTTTATACTAATAGAATCAAGTTCGAGTAGAGTTTAAAAACTTATCAAACAAAAAATTTTGATCAAATTTAATTTATTAAGTTTGTGTTTGTGTTTGTGGTGTGTCCTCTGATCGTGTGAATATGTGAATGTCTTTCTCCCGCTTGGGAGCTCTATATTTAAACCACAAGGTTATTGGAGAAGGTCACGAATTTGGGGGAGCATGCGAATATCCCTCAGATTTGGTGCAGTCCTCAGCAGTTGGTTGATCCCCCTCTGATTTAAGAGGTAGCTAGAGGATCCCCCAAATTCATGGACTGTTGGTGTCAGTTGTGTATTTGTGGGGAAAAGAATGTTGCATTCTCATATTCTTAGGAAAGTGGTTGAGGAGACATTTCCCAGTTGGAGTCCAATCTTTTTAGGGTTTATAATATTTCTCTCTGAGAGCGCCACGTGTCCTTGAAGAGGTTGATTGTCCTCATCCGATTATGTGAAGGAGGCCTCCAAAGGTCCTGCTTGGCCGCCACTTATGTACCTTGTGGGTGCCATATGGAGGATCTTTGAGTTTGGTTGGGAAACTTCAAGTCCTTAAGTCTCATTGTGGGCCTATGAGGCCTTTTTAGATCAAGATTCTCTCAAATTTGAGTAGGCTGGACTCTATATTTTGGGGGGTGTTTAGCTGTCCCCCTAGGCTTCTTAAGCCTTCTCCCGAATTGAGTCCTTTGGGAGGACAACATGACCTTGCATTTTTTTTCTTCTTTTTGTGCTGTTTGAGATTCTTTGGACCAGTCTATTCAAATTACAACATAATTGAATCTTGGGTCTTAATATTTTCTATTTTCTCATCCCTCCTCCTCCTTCCCTCGCCCAAATACAATTGTTGCACGGCATGGACTTACAACACTCAAGGAAAACGTCTTTGCCGATGATGATGATGATTATGGTGCGTGGTTTCTGTTAGGGCTTCTGGTTTCAAATGTCTCAAGAGTTTTACTGGATTTAATCACCAAATGAACAAAACACAAGTTGAGATAAATATTGGGTTCGATCAGATTAATATTTACACCTTATAGATAGAATAATTTATTAAGCTTATCCACCAATAGTGATCGGGCTTGATGGGTAACCCACATTTTATTGGTAAAAAATGTAAATATGAATAAGGGTGAATTGAAAGTCCAATCTACCCTTACGAGGGCTTATAAATCAAGATATTTTATTTATTTGTTGGATGAACTTTTAAATTATACACTTATTCAAGAAAAATTTATATATTTGGGATAACTTATAATATGCCAAAATTGCCCATCAATAAGACAAAGCTGCGTATTCCACTATTAGCAACAACAAGAAGAAGAAAAAAGTTGTCTACATTTTCAAATCCACCTAAAACCGATTTGAAGCCTTTAGGTCCAAACTTGAGCTATTTTCAACATTTTTGGGCCTGAAAATGTTTGGCAAAATTCACCTTGTACCATTCTAAGTTGAATATCCGCGTGGAGTTCCTGGATATTTTCTCCTATATGCTGGAGGACCTTGGTTAATAGGGGTGGCAATGGGACGAGTTTGAATGGATTTAAGACCTGTCCCATCAATTTTGAGAAGGACACGGGATTTGTTTTATTCCGATAAAAATTCATCGGGGTGGGTCTAATTTCTTAGATTCGATTTATTATTATTTTTTTATTTATTTTATAAATATATATATGTAAAAAAATTAATATATCAATTACCAATAAAATTATTCATTATATAACTCAAATATTCAAGTTCAAAAATAAATTTTCAAGTATAAATAAAATTATTTATAATAAAATAACCCAAACAATTTATAACAATTATATATATGTATATATTTTCTTTACTCCTCATCAAGTATTGTAGGACAAATTTTCAATACATCAACTGTTCAGAAGTACTTAGCAATAAATAAATAAAAGTATAAAATATTTTGTTAGTATTTTTTCTATCAAGAGTAAATATATATATATATATATATATAATTATTTTATAGAGGCAGGTCCTTAAGGACCCAGGATATGCCTTAGACCCGATCGGGCCTTAATTCTTAGGATCTGCTACCCGTCCTGTATTCAGTTTTTTGGACATGAACTCGCCTCATTAGGCACGAATCCAGAACAAGTTCTAGCGGTTACGCGTACAATTATCACTTTCACAGTCAATTTATCCAACCAAATAAAAAAATTAAAAAGACAAAAAAATCGTCACATATGACTTAGAGGGTGTTTGGGTGTTTGGCAATTTTTTATAAAGAGATTATAAGGTTTCAAAATAAAATATTTTAGATCTTATAAGCTCTTTAAAAAAAAGTTAACATTTCCAACTTTTTCCAAAAAATTCTTTTAAACTCTATAAGATTAATATGTAATTTGACAAAAATATCCTTACACACACAACCACTCTCTCTCTCTCTAGGATATTAAAGAACTTTATTTTTTTTATATTTAAAAAAAAAGAAAATGCTTCATTATTTAAAATAAATATTATACATGGTTAACATAAAAAAATTTCTATTCAAATTATATATATTGAAAAAATATATTATTCAAGATATAATAAATTTTAATACTAGAAATAGTCATTGATAAAGAAAATATCAATTATATATCTATATTAATATTCGACTAGCAAACAATTATATATCTATATTAAACTTCTTTATTATTAATTATTATGTCTTTATTGGTCACAAGTCTATTATAAATGTCAATTATTAGCGATCAATATTAAATATTTATAATTAACAATAACTAATATGATAGTAGATCATAACCTACACATTGGTAAAGATACGAATTTATAACTATAAGATTATAGAATTTTAATTTCGCCAACTAAATTAAGTCTTATTGACTATTATATATTATTAAATTATTTTAGTCTAATCAATTAATTCCATATTTAGGAAAAAAAATTACTCGAATCAAGTTTGGCCAAACTAAATCAATCACAGAGTAAGTGTATCACATTTGCTATGTGATTGGTCAATTCTCTTGAACTGTATACAAAACGCACGGCAAGTGTATTGTACTTGTCATATAATTGATTCAGGTTCGACCGAGCCCAATCTTAACTAGAATTTTAATAAATGGAACATATTAATTAGGGAACTCTTGCTGAATATGATAATATGTGGGCATATAATACGTTCATATATTCTTTCACAACAAAAGCCAATGAATTAAAATAAAAGTTGAATTCTAATATTCGAGATTCAATTTTGTGCAATATCTTTTTCGAATAAAGGAAAAAAGAAGAATGACAATAAAAACAAGACACAAGGAATAAAAATTATTAAAAAAAAAGAAAAGAAAAAATCTACTTGATTTCAAATAATTATTATACAGACATATTTGATCAAATTCAATTAATTTATATTTTAAGATTATTTTGTCTTTATATAATTGGATTTTTTTTGTTCCCAAATTCATATATTTTATATATAAAATAGTGGTTGATGGACACTAGACGCATCAAAAGCAATATAGTTATAATGTTAAAAAAGTTAATAAAATAAAAACAATATTGCTTATTAAAAGGATTGATGATGCAAATTAATTTTAAATAAAGAATTAAAATTATCTATAATTAAAGATAATTTTATCAAGGGGGGGAAAATTAAAGAGAATTTTTTGAAATGTACATAATTATTGGGTGCTTACAAATGTGGATATTATTCGAGGAAGCACATTTATTTATTTTGAATAGTCTAACTCATATTTAATTTTCAAGAAGAAAAGGGTTTAAATTAAATTTTTAGTGCATTTGGCGGTAAATTAGAATGACCTCTCCTGAGGTTCAAACATCCTCCTAATATTGGATAAAATTATGTAATTTTTGAATGGAGGTATGAAATTATCAACTTTGCTTTTTACTGTAATTTTTTATTTTTTAAAATAAAATTAAAAACTTATAAAAAATTGAATGGAATGGATGGAAAAATTTTAAAAATTCTAAAAAAAATTATCCACTTTAGCCTATAAAAAAAATTTAAAAAATAAATAAAATTATAATTTTTAATTCACAAGGGAACTTTGGTTAGTTCACCATAAAAAATAGATGGAAACCTAACAGATTGAGCTAATTCTTATATGAACGTTAAAATCAAGGAGGTATTGATAATCTTTCAAATAACGAGGGAGTATTTGTAATATGTCAAACCTTAGGAAAGATCGTGATAATTTACCCTATGACAAGGAACAACATTTTTAATCATTTTTTAATGGGAGTTTGGCCCCAAAATTAAAAAGCCTCGACACGTTTAGTACAGTGTACCAATTCCACCCATAGGTATTAATTGTTCCTTGGACTGTTGCGGCGTTTTATGTTCCTGCATGCATCACATAAACATCATATATTCAGTTTAGACAATTAACACACTATTTAGACATTGGTTTTTGCACTTTTACTTGAAGTATTTAGTTTTTTCAATTTTGGGATCAAATTAAAACTCTTCTAAAGCAAATGATTAAAAATATTATTGCATATCTTATGAAACTAAAAGTGTACTTTTGCCGTTAAATTTTTCCTCCAAAACGGTTGACTAACGAACACGTACAATCCATCTACTTTTAGATGGAAAACTCGATATGGGTTCAAATCTGTCGAATTTTTTTAATTTTGAAATATCAAATTAAAACTCTGGTAAAAGCAAATGATTAAAAATATTTTCTCCCCTATTTATCAGACTAAAAGCATAATTCTTTATTTAAAAACAAAAAAGGGTATTCGTATATAATTTGTCAAACCTCTTCCATGTCTCTTATTTCTTCTCGTACGACCAAACGAAACAAATATAAAAAGTCTGGAACCTTTTCTTCCAATCAAAGAATTCTGACCTGTTTTTGTGGGTTCTATCATACAAATTCAAAGGCCAACCAGGAATGACGCCATTGTCCCCGCAAATTATTTATATTCCTCAAGGTACCTCATCATGTTCAATATTTTTTTTCTTTTTAATTACACGTTACATCGATATTTTAATAAATTAATCAATATATCAATTTAATTAATACATTAATATAACTAAAAAAAATATAGAATAAATCTCACGAAACAAATAATAAAACTCAAATTCACAGCCTTCAAATTGTTCGTGGAACATCATGATATTCATTTTGAAAAAATTCCAACACACATAATTTAATTTATATATTCTAAAAAATCAATTACTGTTTAAAAATGTATCCCGACATTTACCCAAAGACAATGAATATTATGATCCATTCCTGGGAAACTTCGAACATTAAAAAAGATTAATTAATGCACTATATTACTAACTTAGTTACAAAAATTAAATAATTTGGCTATGTGGTGTGGCCAACCGGATATTCAAATGTCTCATTTAATGACTCTTGAGACATTAATATTTATGACTCTTGTAATTATTTTACTATGATTCCCTCTACAATATATATATATATATATATTTCAGATTTAATGCAATTTATTTTCTTGATATTATAAATGAGTAAATAACCTCTTTTAAAGACATAATAGCAATTAACCTTTATGTTTAAGGAAGTAAATTGCTTCATTTTGAAAAATACAAGGGGGTAAATTGCTGTATTTTTAAAAATACAGGAAGATAAATTGTTAATTTTTTCTACAAGGGAGTAATATATTTTTTTGTAATATTGAAAGGGGGATGTTTGAAATTTTTCCTATTTTTTTTCTGATTGACTGAGTATGAAAATTATTGAGGAGGAGCATATATCTGGCAGAATATCCCTATGTGATGCACTTTAAGGCCAAAGATAAGGATTTTTCATAAATGCTTCAACATCTATACCTTCCAAAAGTTTGCAGATTGGAACTGATTCAATTCATCCCTTTATCTCTATCTCTTGCTTTTTCAATGAATTACATATATGTGATGATGCGTAGATGAGCACCACTTGTTCTGTCATCAGCAGTGAAGATGGATGCAGAAGTACTGAGGAGTTCAGGAAATACGGAGATGGGAGGGACCAAGACCGGTAAGGATTCTTGCGATGAGCGTGCTGAGGTAGGGGGAGAGGACGGTGATGCGAGGACCGGGAGGGGTGGTGGGGAGAGGGAAGGAAAGACAGCGTCGGGAGGTGAACGTTTGGTTGATGTTAAGGGTGGTGGATTGGTAGATGGTGGAGGTTGCAATACGGAAAGAGTGTGCAGGATTTGTCATTTTGGTAGAGAAGCTAGTTTGTTCAGGGGGTTGGAGCTTGTTGCACTTGGTTGTGATTGCAAGGGGGAGCTAGGTTTTACGCACCGGCGCTGTGCTGAGGCCTGGTTCAGCCAGAAGGGAGATAGGTATGTGTGGTTCGTTCTGTTTTGAATGAAATAGGTACGTATATCGTTATATCAGAGCTATTAGTAATTGTTGAAAATTAATTAAAAGTAGAAAAAGAATCACATTGATACGACTTGAACCCAGATACGATCCCAACATTGTAGTGTCTCAAATTGGTGTAGTCATTCAATCAAGATTGATCCTAGGAAATAATCAAAAGTCGTCTAACTTGCCTTATAAGTTATTCTTTTGAATAATTTTCGTGCTGTATTTGAATTGAAAAATTCTAAACTTATAATTTCAAATATCTAATAATAAAATCAAGGTATTAGTCCTCTCTAAACGAAGCAACGTTTCTGGTCATTGTAGCAGAGAGTGCGAAATATGTGGGAAGACGGCTGCAAACGTGAGGGATGATGGGGAGGAGACGTCGATATTCATGATGGAGTGGAATGAGATGATAGCGGTGGCGGCCAGCCTAGACGCTTCCCGGGATAGCTCGCGGCGGTGCAAGCAATCCTTCTGCAATTTGCTGTTGGCGTGCTTGGTGCTGGCCTTCCTCCTGCTCTGGTTCTTCCGGGGGATCAACATATGATTAGCAGTGATGAATGGGCGTGAGCATGGCACCATATTCTGATCCATGATGCAAGAATATAGACTTTTTCAAGGCTCTATGCAATCAAGATTGTCCTAGACTAGCTATTACATAGTCAAGGAATATTATGTAACTAATGATATAAAGATCAAGAATGGAATTTTCTGTTCCAATTCTTGTTGCATCATTACTCCATTTAATATAAGATTAATGGACTCGGAAAATATGTTTTGAAATTACGCTTACATCCTTTACAAAAATTCACTGTTTATTCAATAATTTTATTTTATTTAAATAAAATTTATCATAAAATAAGATTTAAAATTTTATAAGTTGTGAAAATATTTTATGAATTTATTAGATCTTTTGAATAAGTTTGTTCAAAACGTTCTCTAAAACAAAACATGCCGAAATATTTAAAACAAATTATTTAAGTGCATTACTAAATAATTACCTTCAGATAATATTATATTAAATATTAAAATACAGTTAAAATAACCCCTTAAAATAAAATTTTATACCTAAAAAAGGCATAAACATACTGTTCACACAAATTTTTAATTTGCAAAAAGATATTACAAGACAAGAAAAATATGGACAAAATAAAATCTGATAAATTTAAATAATTAAAGTGTTACAATCTTTTTAGTGAAAATTATCCTCTAGTTCTTCACTTTGAATTTCGATCCAAGGGTTTGAATCGTATTATTGAATGTGGATGCGTAATATCCTTAGATTTTGTTGAGCAAATTATGCATCATCTCGAAATACGGTATCAAGATTCGAAAATTTGATGTCAAAGAAAATATAAAACTTCCAACGTAGATCTTTGTCGTGATAGAGAGATCGATTTGAATCCTTTTGATTTGCTATGTGTTGTGTAGTGACTAGTGTCTTGTTCGACGTGTTGTCCGTATGCCATCGCCCATGACATATTATATGGTGAATATCCCTTTTTATAGGCATGGCACTACTTAGATAGCTTAGTTTTGCTATTGATTTTAAAAATTATGAATTTTGATATGCATCAGTCTCTTGACAGGTCATATTAAAAACTAATTTTGGCCCAATTTAGTTAATATAAAATAAAATAAAAAAATTTATATTGATCTTGGATTGATCCATAAAAATGCATAAGACCCAAATTTGGTATGGATTTACATATTTATTGGTTGAAAAATATGAAAAGTTCAATTTTATTATAAATTTTTAATTAAAAATTCTATTATTAGTCAAATTTTTTGAATTTTTAAATGATAATTTATTTCAAAATTTCGATCTTAATACATACATTTTAATCCAAAAAATAAAAATAAAAATCAGTGGATCAACTTTTCATTCCAATCAGACTTTTTACTCGTCTTTTGGACAAAGTTACCTTTGATCTTCTTACATTATGAGTTATTTATTTATTGATGTGTAATTTTAGAATTAGTTTTCTGTAAATTTTCTAATTATTTATATAAAAGTTTTTACAAAATTTAACTTATGAATTTTGGTTTTTCATACTTTTTGTTTAGTTTATTCAATTAAGAAATTATATTATCTCCATTAATATAATTTATTGTCAGAATATTTTAAAAATTATTTTTCTCAGGATTTTTATTTTTAACATTGATTTAATTTTGTTTAAGTAATGGCTTTTAACTTAACAAAAAAAAATTATATTAGCAGAAGTAATTTTATGTTTTTAATGAAATAAACTAAATAAAAGACTAAAGATATTACAGTTAAAAAATTAAATTTTGAAAAAGTTAATAAATAAATATAATCGAATTAAATTAATGATACGCCATTAATCATTTTTCCTAAAGCTCAAAACAAAGAAAATCGGCCCACACAGATAAGTCTATCTACCCTAACCACGCTGACCCATGAGCAAAATTACAAACTCATAATTTCTACAATTATACTGGCGTGGCAAGGATAAAAACGAGTCAAATACAACAAGATAACTAAGCAAACAACAGAATTCAACATTATACATATTTCCAACATCTCAGAACACATCATGTTGAAAAATTCAACAAACTGTTCTTAGATCCTCGATGCCCTATCTATCAACAGCAGGCAAAACAAACTCCCTAAATTTCTAATTGACTAGACACGATTCATTGAAACGACGATATCTCCTTCTAGATAAGTCCAAACCCTATTTCAGCTAATACACGCAACTTTTAAACTTTGTTTGACTTCAGTAACAAATATTTGAATTCTACTCCCAAACGGCCTATAAATAGAAGTCATAATGCAATCACAAAAGATAACTTCATTTATTCACATCCATACGCTTTTTACTTTCGGTCAATAGCAAGACTACGAGCTCCTTATTCATTTTTTGCACTTCTCAAACATACTTCATCTTATATTTCAATATTTTATCGCTCTAATTTAATTATTACACTATGACTTACATTATTTTCAAGTATTCCTTTTCTCATTGTCCGTAAATTAATTTATTGACTTAAATATAAGAGTGCTAACCCCTATTTTATAGGTTAATGCTCTCTTGATTTTAGCAGTTTTCTTTAAAAATTCTATAACCATAATGGTGACACTGGATCCCATTCACATAGAAACTATCAAAATTGAATATATCGTCATATAAATGAACTCATAATATAAAAAGACCAATTGGTAATTTTGTTTACAAAAACCGTAAAAATTAATAGTGTATTGTTTGAAATAAAAATTGATGGAATGAATTTTTTGGGCCAAAATATATTTTGATGGATTTTTAAATATAAAAATTAATTTTAATGGGATTCTAGTAATTTTTCCAAAATTTCAATTCAGAGTAATTTATAGACAAAATAATAATAATAATAATAATATGCAAACAAACCCCTGAACTAGTGAAATTTGCACAGCACTCCCCACTACCTCCATATCATATTTAGGTAGGGTTTCTTTTACCTTCTCATATATTCCAAAACCCTTCTCTCCTCCAGCAGCCGCGCGGCGTCGCCTCCCGCCTCCCCACCACCATGGTAAACATTCCACCTCCACCCCTCATGCATATGTGTATCTATGTATCCATGACTGATTTCTTTCAATTGTTTGTGAAAATCCGTGAAAGCAGGCATCAGAGAAGAAACTGTCGAACCCAATGAGGGAAATCAAGGTTCAAAAGCTTGTACTCAACATCTCCGTTGGAGAGAGTGGAGATCGTCTCACCAGAGCAGCTAAGGTACTATACTGCCCCCACCGTGTTTTACATGTGCTTGCACACTTTCAATCTTTTCATGTTCTTCTGAGTACATTAGTGGTAATTAATGTTTTCGCTTTTCTTAAACACTTGATAGGTCTTGGAGCAGCTCAGTGGCCAAACCCCTGTTTTCTCGAAGGGTGATACTTTTTATTCTTGAGCTAATTTTAGTTTATTAGAATGTAATTAAGTTATTAGTGAGGTTAGGAAACCGGGTAACACATGTGTTTATGTGCAGTTGATTTTGTTTTTATTTATATGGTATCGGATTCCTTTGTTCTTGTGTTGTACATTTTGTGGTGCTAGTATTGGTCTTAAATTATGTTGAAACTCAACACGATGTGAAAACAATATAAATTACAGTATCTACATTTTGACTGACTTGGAAGTATAATTTGTTACGACGATAAGATTTTATCATAATGTCAAAGGGTACTAGAAATGTGATGTGGGCGTAGACGAGTATTTGCTATCTGTGGGTTGTTTTGTTGATGTGGCAAAATGAAATGATTGGAACATGGATAACCAGTGGATCTAACTTTTCTCTAAAACTGTTTTATCATTTAAGTGGACATTTGGAATGAGAATGTGCTATGTTGTTGCTTTATGGTCTTCATCTAATGTAAGAATTCCTCATTTGCTGGCATCTCTATATCTATGTGGAAACTCATAGTGCATGGGATCTATGATATTCATGTTCTTTTATAATATTAAACATCCTTGAAACAATTTGTAATTGTATTAAAACAATTGAAGAAGAGTTGTTTAGCTACAGAAAGTCTTGTAGTTGTGGTTATTTTATGTATCACTTTGTATTTGAAGTTAATCACGTAAAAGAAAAAAATACAGAATAGTAGGACTGGACAATAGATTGCTCATCACTGACTGTTAAATTCTTTTGGTTGACAGCAAGGTACACTGTGCGTTCCTTTGGGATTAGGCGTAATGAAAAAATTGCGTGCTATGTCACAGTCAGGGGTGAGAAGGCAATGCAGCTCCTTGAGAGTGGCCTGAAGGTCAAGGAGTATGAACTACTGAGAAGGAACTTCAGCGAAACTGGTTGTTTTGGCTTTGGTATTCAGGAGCATATTGATCTTGGAATTAAGTAAGCAAATCTCTCTTGTTTAGTGATACGTCTCATATGTTTAAATATTGCTAAAATGCCAATTAAAAGTGCTTAATTTCTATTAGAGCCTGGTTGTCATGTCAATATGGACGAATTGCACTTCATTTTGTTTAAGATGCTCATATGCTGGTGTCATGATCAAAATAAAATTAAAGGAGCAGCCTCGCTCAAGGCTTGCTCGACTTGGCTTTTCCAGCAGTTGAAGTGCTTCAATAGTTGGGCTTCACAAGTAAATGAATTACAGCGCAGCGCAGTTGGTCCTTGGCTGAATCCAGGCTCAATTGAGATGGGTCATGGCCTTAGCTGGGTTGGTTTACACTATGTGGGGCCTAGAGGAATCCACACCTATGATGGGATGGGCTAGGCTTCATTGTTTGGATTAAGCTGTGCGAATATCTGAACTGTAGATTATGCTGTTAAATACCAAGGAAAGTGAAACCCTTGAAGGAAAGTGAAAAACAAATTCCTAGGGTGTCAAAAGAAAAGTGAAAAAGAACCCTTCTGAATTGCATACTACAGTTTGGTTGGAGAAATTGTACATGGTTTTGTCTAATTGGACTGCTTATGTGTAATGTTTTAGCATCCTTTTTGGTTATACAGCATTTTTGTTATGCTAAGTCGTCTATATGTTGCAAATGTAATTTACAGATAAATACATCTTTTTAATGACTGTTTGCTCCAGAAAAACCCATTATCACTAGGATGATCACGTTAAACAATACTGAGAATCACCACTGAACAAGGTTATCACACTTGCACTAATATTATGTATATATTTTTCTTATGTTTCTATCCTACCAGGTATGACCCGTCAACTGGTATTTATGGTATGGACTTCTATGTTGTCTTGGAACGACCTGGCTACCGGGTCGGCCGCCGCCGTAGGTGCAAGTCTCGTGTTGGGATCCAACACAGGGTTACAAAGGATGATGCGATGAAGTGGTTCCAAGTAAAATACGAAGGTGTTATCCTCAACAAGGCCTCCAACATTGGAGCATCTTAGTTTGTACTTGGACCTTCTCAAGAATGGCTTCAAAATCAGAGCAGCTTTTACTTATAGTTGGAATTTTACTGCATAATGCTTACACTAGCTGTATGTTTTCTTTCCAACCAAGATTTTGTTAGTTTCTGACCTCAAAGAAATCTGTCTCTCTGAACAAGTTCATCATATGACATTGTCCTCATTCCATTAGATCAATTTGACTATACATTTGATTTCGTCTTTAATATATTATCACATTTGGATGGCAATTGTGGGTGATTCTCAATCCCCAGAAAGAATATTTCATTTCATTATAGCGTTTGAATCATGATATCTATCATGGGCTAAAGATGCCTGGAAAGAGGGTTCTATATTGTTTACATGTCTGAAGTTGCAAATCCTTGATAATCCCTGTAACCATCCTTGTGTAAGATTTTTCCTTTGTTTTGTGAAAGTGGTAGACAGGTTTTTCTGGCAACATATGTGGAGAATTACATCAGTTTAGATCTTATCCAGGTCGATATAAGTGAGTTTGATTTTCTGACTGTTGGAACTCTCAGAATTCGTTTTCGTTTTTAGTTTTTAGTGTTTAGTTTTTGAAATGGTAATCAAAATAGAAATATATTTATCTATATGTATTATTATTAAAAATATATTGATTTGACATTCATTTCAACATAAATTATAATTTCAGTAATTAACTTAAATATATTCTTATCTCATTGCAAATTTATACAAAATTAAAAGTACATATTTTTTACTGAAAATAAAAACACAAACAAGCCGACCTAATATCCATGTTTGACACCAACGAATGACTGGAAACATTTTTCGTGCTCTTCTCAAACTTTTAGTGAGTATCTTATTAAAAATTTATGTAAAATAAAAAATCCGTATTTTTTCCTTAAAATAAAAACACAAACAAGCCGACCTAATATCCATGTCTGAAACCAACAAGTGACCGAAAATACTTTTATATTTTGCACTCTTCTCAAATTTAATGAGTAATACTCATAATCTTAAACTTATATATTTAATACACGTGTTATATGTTTCACATACAGTTCTTGCAAAATAGTAATAACTCTAAGAAATACTTATTATATTTATTTCAGATCCAAAATTGTATTAAACTATTTATTGTTTGATAAGATATGGTACATTATGAAATAATTTAATTATTTAGAAAGATATTAGTTATTAATAAATAATTATCTCTAATTTTTTCTTTATCATAATTACAAATAGACATACTATGATGACAACGACTAAACGCATACTGCAACAAGCCGTATTTTTGTCAAACAATACTCCCACATTCATATCTTTCTACGTATAATAACAAATACGTATATAATCTATTTCCACAATTTCACAAAAACCAACAGCAGGAAGCGTGAAGCAAAATCCAGAAAGCGTGGAAGGCAGAAATTCCCACGTAAGGACACGTGCTATTTTGTCAAGATTCACACCCCTCTTGATTCTTGCCCAAACAACTGGAGGTCATCTTGCCATCTCAGCATTTCCGCTCTCTAATTTTCTACATCCGCATAAATTTCTGTAAATAATACTCTTTTTTCTACATTAAAATCCACTAAATATCCATTCTTGAATCCATTTCTCCCTTTTTCTGATTGGCTTTCAATTCATTTACTGAGTTTCTTGAAACAGTGAGAGATCTTTTTCTTTGTCATTCTTTATTCTGCTTGCTGGGTTGTAATGGCTCAGTTGCTCTCACCAGTTTGCACAGATGCACTCAAATTCCAGAACCCATTACAGAGTTTCTGTCCAAGAAACAGATGTCCCATTGCGGGTAAAAACAGTGTGAGTTGGAGCAATCATGGTGGAAAAAGGAAGAGTCTTGGGAGAATGAGGGTTGCCTCTCAGGACTCTGTATCTTATGAAGACATTGCAGATGATTATTATGCTGTATTGGGTCTGGTAATATGAGAAAAAGAAATCTGTTAGAGTTTAATCTTCTGTAGTAGTTATTCTTGTTGCTGCCTTGATTGAATTTCAAGTATTTGCTCAATTTTCATGTGATTTACGTTTGATGGTAGTTTAAACTTGTATAGTTAGTCTGGGTGGTCTGGATTTAGTTATATATGCTCAGTGGCAGCATTATGCCTAATCAAAGATTACAATAGATTTTTCTCATTTTGCATTTGATATTGAATTTTGCATTTCATTGGCCTATATTGCCAGCTTCCTGATGCTACACCAGAGCAGATAAAGAAAGCCTATTACAGTTGCATGAAAGCTTGCCATCCGGATTTGAGTGGCGATGATCCTGAGACAACAAATTTCTGCATGTTCATAAATGAGGTTTATGATGTAAGTTCTGTTCATGTATATCCCTTTTAAGTATCGAGTGAATTCATTGAGTTCTGGTTGAGTGTTTCATGTGTAAAGTGACTTTTTTTTGTTTCTGTTTAGGTTCTCAGTGATCCAGTGCAGAGAATGGTTTATGATGAAATTCATGGATATGCTTTGACTGCAACCAACCCCTTTTTGGATGATTCCTGCCCTAAGGATCATATATTTGTTGATGAGTTTAGCTGCATAGGTATATTTAGAGTTTTCTTTTTTTTTTTTTTATTTTTTTTATTTTTTATTTTTAGTTATTCTGATATTTCCCTTTCATTTGTGTGCTCTTAAGTTCAAAATGCACTGATGAACCTGAGGTTTTCTTGGATAAGTTTTTCTATAAGAAATGCAAGTCAATTTGAATCAAATTAATGGGGAGTGATATATTGAGCAGAAGCGAAATGTTTGTACAATTATTGTCATATATTGTATGCCTCAAATTATTAGTTAAATTGTATAAATCTTGTAGGAACACAGTGTATATCTAGTGTTTCATTAGTTCATTTGAAAAGCTGTACAAGAGAACCAAAATGGGATATGTATACTCTGTCTTTCTATTAATGTTCTAATGGTAATCAGGGAGACTGAAAGAAATGCAGGAACATGCCTCTATCATATTTTTCTATGTTCAAGCATGATTCCCATAGTTGAACAGGAACCTTACATTGATTTAGACAACGTCTGCAGCATCATGTCTTTAAATTGATAATGTCCCTCTTTCTTTCCCTTTCCCTCCTTAGGTTGCAAGAATTGTGCCAATGTCTGCCCAGATGTATTTGCCATTGAGGAAGACTTTGGAAGAGCTAGAGCTTATAGCCAGTCTGGACAGCCTGACTCAGTTCAACAAGCAGTTGAAAGCTGGTAAGTTCATGCTGCAGAGGTAGAGTTTTGGCATAAATTTTCCTTTCTCTATGTTGAATAACTTTTTGTAGCATTTGGAAGGAGAAAGATCAATTTAGTTTAATTACCATCTTACTACTTTGTCTTGAAAAGGGAAAAAGGTCTAAAAAGACACCATTTTTTCTGCTGCTTCTCACTCTGATATTAATTATCTTCTCAGAGTTGCTTTAGAACACTGAGAAGTCAACTCGCATTCTTGGCAGCTTCTCGTTGTGAAAATCTCCTGTTATTTCTCACTCTAGTTTACTGATTTTTCATGAAAGTACCTTTTAAGATCACTTCTTATTTATCTTAGCTTTCAATTATGTCCTTGAAATTGATGTATACATGAATACTGAAGCTTCCTTGGAGTCTAAAACATGTCATCTCTCTACTTCCAATTCTTGGTTGCAATACCAGAACAAAAGTATGTGCATTGACGTACGTCGGGGAGATTATGCGGTAGAGACTGAATGCCGGACCTAAAGTTTTTTTTTTTCAGCAATATAAAATGTTAATGCTTGGGCTTTTGACTAATGCTGGTTAACATCAAAACAGTATATGGAAACCTCAAAATAAGTAAACCGCCCTTGAATTGCGTTTTGGAGTTTCTCGGAGGAAAGACAGTATTATGCCAGTGTTGAGAGTGCGAACCACTATGCATATGTTTTCAGGGAAATTTCCTTACTGGAAAATAACTAATGTGAATATCAGAAAATTTTCAACTCAGTGTGGGTAACTGAAGCTGTGGGTAGAAAAAAAGTAGACCAGATGAAACTGTCTTAATCAGCCAAATTATTATATATTTATTTGAAATCAGCTCCTCTATGGATGGAAACCTTCTTATCCCACATGAAAGGCTCCTCCAACTTTTAGTTTTTACTTTCATTCTGGAGATAAATTTTTTTATGAACAACTAATCGTATTATTTAGACACTGGTAATATAACATCTGAATTGGACTTGTTTAAAAGAGAGGAAGTTTATATTCGGAGTTGCATTGCATGCGACCAGTTTCGGCTGTTATATAATTGGTTTCATCTTCGTTTCAGCCCAGTTGATTGTATTCATTGGACTTCTGCTGCTCAGTTGTCACTGCTAGAAGATGAAATGCGAAGAGTAGAAAGAGTAAACGTAAGAATACATATCATTCGCAATTTCTGTTCTTCACCTGCACTTTTCTGGACTTAAGAGTGTATTTGGTTGAGCTATCAGGTTTGTAAAACATCTTATAACATACTTGACAGCTTATAAATATTGCAAAATGTTTGGTAAAATTTTAGAAAATAAGTTCAAAGATCCAAACATAAAATGTTATGAACTTATGATTCGCTTTAAGAAAAAGTAAAGATTTTTCAATTTATCTTTAAAGATCTTCAGAAACACTTTCTATTTTGAACATATTAGTTACAAAATTGTTCTTACTGACATCATATAAATTCCAAACATGACAACTTTTTTAAAAAAAAAATAAAAAATGAAAGGGTTAATTACACTTAGACCTCCTCTCAAAATGCAAAATTACACTTTCCCTCAAAGAAGTTTCGAAATTACACTTAGAGCCCCTCCAAAAATTCACTGTTTACACTTGACCTCTCTTTTTCTAAGATTTGGACAAAAAGTGCTTACTTTAGCAAAAAATTGCATAAATTTCTAATTAAACCCGTGTAACATTATCAGGTAATAATTTTATACTTACGAAGGAAACAATGTAATAATTTTAACCTCACTCAATATATATTACATATATCCCTTTATAAGTACAAAAATATACATGAGAGTGTTAAATGAAAGACAAATTGAAAATTTATGTAATGTTTTTTTGCTTACGTCAGCATTTTTCGTCCAAACCTAACGGAAGGGGGTTGGGTGTAAATCGAGAATTTTCAGAGGGGGTGTAAGTGTAATTTCAAAACTTCTTTGGGAGAAAGCATAATTTAGCATTTTCAGAGGGGGTATAAGTGTAATTAACCCAAAATAAAATAAAATCTAACAACTTATAAAATATATGAGCTTAAAAAATTTCTTAAATAAGTTTATTCTGACACCCTCTTAATCTGTTTCTTTCTTAGATTATCATGTACATGTAGTGCTGTAGTGGTCATCTCTCAAAGTTTTGCTGACTGGTCTTTTTTTCTATCCTACTTAGCATACACCAGTTTAAGACAAGATTTTGCTGAAACTTATTTGCCTGCAGGAGTACTGTAAAGTTTTTGTGAAATTAACCCTGTAAACGAGCCGGAAAGAAAGACCTTTATTTTGCTTGTTCACCTATATTTTGACTTAACCATCAACTGGTCTATTTCTTTTTACTTGCAATGCCATAAAAGATGCTTTTACGGAACAATTATCACGCTCCAGACCTCTGTGGCTTTGGAATGTGAACCAATCACATTATGCAGCATGATTTTGGACTTGCAGAGACAAGAACGTCAAAGGATAGAATTTGAGAAAGAAATGACACCCTTATATGCTGGCCCGTTACAGTGGTTCATGAATTTGGTTGAACAATTATGTCACAAACCAAGTTTCTGATGCCCTTGTTTGCACATTCTTCAAGTATCTGGCTCATGGACTTGGAGCAAAGCAGAATGTCTAAAAATGTAGAAAGAAATTCATCTGTGACTGTCATACAACGATTGTACCAGTTCAGAATTGTTTCCCTCAAAATTTTCTATCGATGAATACCTAATTTACCAATTTGATAATGCTCATCAGGTTGCCTTGATGCTCTCGGGGATGGGTTCAGCATCTGTAGATGTCTTCCGGATGGTAAGACGTCTTTTATCCTTTCATTGATCTGTAATATTCCCATTGCTTCTAATTATATTGATAGGAAATGTTGCGTCTTTTCTTTTAGTTAATATCTGTTTGTCAAAAACAAAAATTAATTCGCATTGTCTGTTGAATTGGAATAAGCGGGTGATATAAATATGAGTGCCATAATAAGTTGCTCTTTTGTCTTTCTTATACTGTTGGGGCTCCATGGCATTTGCCACAGCGAGAGGCCATTCTTCAAGAATGGCACAGGCCTTACTAAGGACCAAGCGTGGCACGACAATACCTTGTTCCTGAGAGGTGTGCCTTTAGTATGGCCGAGGGTTTAAGGAGAAAAGGGAGAAGAACCCTAATATAGTCGTTTATGAAAACACCTAGGCTGGACTGAGCAGTATATCATGAATACCTAGGTAGAATTAGAGCTTATTTTTCCAGCTGAATGCGCTCTTCAACTTCGATTTCACTTTTCTATATCTAAATTTGCTTTATTTCAGTTCCTTTGTGCTCTCTTTCTCCATTTCTTCATATTGCTTTCAGTGTGCACCTGAGTCTGAAGGTGGTTGGAAACTGTGTAGGCTGCATAAACCAACATCTAGGAGCTATTTTCAGAATGTGTTGTAATGAATGTGAGAAGCATGAATCTTGAATCATGGATGAAGTCCATTCTGGAAATTTGTTCTTATGCTTGAACGAAAGCTTTTTATGTTACTTTACTAATGCTTGTAATTACACTGAAGCATAAAGATTAGAACATCTTCCAGCTTCTTTTTTCTCTGATGAATTTTCTTTGTGGCTTTATTTTTTCGCTCTAATTACTCTTGCTGGTGCAGGCGACAGTTAGATGGGAAAAGCGACAAGCCAAAGTCTTGGTGAGAACCCTAACTGAAAATTAATATTTCTCTACTCTAAAAAGCAGACGAGATTATGATACTGTACTGTGAAAGAATTTTTAACTTGTATCCCTTGGGAGGAAATATTTAAGCTTTTACGAAACCGATGTAGCTAAATTCTCACTAGAAAAACATTGTTCTCCTTTGTATTTTAAGATTTGAATTTGTATCTGGTCAAATGTCAGTTTCTCACAAGGAGAAGACGTGCTCGTATAATCTTCTCTCAGCTTTGAAGATAATGCAAGAGCTGAAAACTTTGACGAATAGGTTTTCGTGCAAACACATTGCTTGACTAAATCCAAGCTTCAAATGGATATAAAAATCCTTTTTCCTCTTTTTGGCTTAAATAAATACTGATAAAGAGTTTTGTACTCGGATATAATCTTGAAAACGTTATACTGCTCTTATTACCTTTAAACTTGGGATTCAATTTTCTTGGCAATTCTTGATCTTGAGCAGATAAATCTCAGAAATGTTTGTTAGTCGACTTATCATCCGTTACCCGTGCCTGAAAATGTTCTCTTTAATGCAGGAAAAGGCTAGAATGAGAATGGTGAAGCAGAAAGATTCCAGTAAAACTCAAAATTATTGGAGCAACCTCTGGGGCGATGCCAAAGATTATGAAAATGCAGGTAAGAAACAAAGATCAAATTGCCAGAGCACCACTTAACGGTAGCTTTGCTTAATTTATTTACTCTCTTTTGGATTGCATTGGAAGTACTGCAAGAGTCTAGTGGAAGATCTTTTGGAGAATGATCACAAACACTTTATAGACGAAAGCAGTCGAAAATGTTTAAGCCCTTTGAAATCTGGTGGATATGTTATGCTGAAGTTTCTATTTGTCGTTGCAGAGGAAAAAGTGAAAGAGAGGGCGGCAAGAGCTGCTGCAGCTGCTCGTAGGTGGAGAGAGTACTCTAGACGGGGTGCTGACAAACCTCCGACCTTCAAACTTCCGGAAGCAGTCTCTAACAAGGAATAGTGAGCATAATCTCGACACCCTTTAGATATCTGCGCGTATATATGTAAATTCCGGACATGCATGCATGATTAATTATCGGAGTCATGTATCGTATGTAGAACTGTATATAAACTTGTAATTTGTGATGAAGATAGGTAGAAATACAGCAGATTATTGCTTTTACAAGAATACAAATCTTAAGGTAACTTGCTATTATTCCTGCAATAATATCCATACTTAGCTCTTGCTTTGAATGTGCTGCACATGTGTCAATGAGGCCTAGTTTATCGGCAAAGCTGATGCCCATGATCGTATACTTATGGTTCAAAACTCCATCAACGTGTGGGGTATCGGTGTACTTAGTAATAGCTGTTGATTAGTTAAAAATATGGATAATTACATCGCCATCTCTTGAGGTTTGGTGGAATTACATGTAAACTCTTTATGGTTTAGAAAATTACATCTAGTACTTCCAACGTTTGTTTCCGTCCAACAAATAGATTAATGTATTAATAAAATCTACGGGATTTGGTGGCATTAGCAAAATGCTAGAAAAAAAAAAAAGAATAAAAATTCATATTTACTTTCAAGGACATATTATAAACCTTTTACTGGCTAAATAATTTTTTAACTAAACTATTCTTATACATCTTAACATAATAATGTATATTAGGAGGTACGTATTTATTCTTGTAAGAATAGTTTAACCCGCAGTATGCCTATAATAAGTTAATAGGGGTACATATAAATTTTCATTCAACTTTTTGTCGATATCAATAAATTTCTTGAGTTTTACTAACGGTTAGATTATTAGTTGTACGGAAACATAGGAGTACTAGGTTTCATTTTTGAAATGACAAAATTTATGTGTAATAACACCAAATTTCAAGAAATGACAGTATAATTATTCCTTATAATTGATTATTTGTATACTGTAATTGAAGAACAAGTCATGATGCTTATACATGTAATCCATCTAACTTTTAAGTGGAGTAGAGATAATTATACAGTAAATTTAATTTGTAAGTACAGTAATTGCATAGAATCAATTTTGTAAAGGGACGTGATTAATGAGTAGTTAATTCAACATCTGTTTGGAAGTAATAGTCATTCTGACCGAAAGTGGCATTGATGATTGAAAAAATTAGTCATCTCGTGCGCATTTTTTACTACCTATATACCGAGTGAGATTAACATCATTGTTTTGTTCATTTCTTGAAATGTGTTCGTCAAGAACTTCATTTAGTGCTTCAAGAAATATATGTAATGATGGTGTTCATCTCACTCGATATATAAGTAGTAAAAAAATACAAATAAATAACTAAATATTTTTTTTATAATAAATGACTACTTTTTATCCAATAATTATAATTTAGAAATAACATTTCATTACAATGCTGGGAGATTAATTTTCTAGGGACGGTCTTGAGCCTCAAAATCTGAACATCTCTTAATTCAAATTTAGGTGTATACGTGTCTGGATATATGTGTGTGGGGAAAAGGAAAATGGTCATATGACACCAGATTTACATGGCTGAGAATGAATTCAATAATGATCAATAAACTAATTAATGCTAAATTATTAATAATTGCTGAGTGGTGATGGCACAGCGTACACCACTTAATGCTTACTCCTATTTCCGACTACCAATTAAGAATTAAATAATGTGCCTAATCAATCAAAATTGTCTTCCATATCCAAATCTCAATTGCTGAGCTTACTCTCTCTCTCTCTCTCTCTCTCTCTCTATATATATATATATATATACATATATATATATTCAGAACAGCACTTACAGCCCCCCCCCCCCTCCAAAGAAAAAAAATTGAAGAATCACAATTTTATATGGTAGAAAAATCAAGAATTCTTTATTTATATTTTTAATGAAGTGCCCCTAATTAGCCTTTCTCAGTTTTGGACTTAAGGAATATGTGATGATAAATTTTGATTAGGCAAAATGACATTTTTCGTCAGTAATTATGAATAAAAGGGATGTCACGTTTAGTTATGCATTTTTAGTAATTATAAATACAGTTCATTAGTTCATAAGTTAGACCTTTCATACGTTAGGTCTTAATTTTGACATATTTAGTTCTGGACCTCACACATTTATTTGGTTCTACTATTAACACATTTGATTTCGGATTGATAAATTTGATCATTCTAATATTTTTTAGCTAAAATGTCTTGTTGGAAACAAGACGTAAGAGTGTAATGTGACCGGACAAATATTTATTTATACCTCATTAGATCCTTAAAATAAAAAGAAGATTCATCTTTGGTAAACGTCTGAAAAATCAAGTGGCATTCATGTGTCTATTTCCTCCGTTAAAAAATTGATGGTATATTATATTAATTATATATATTATTAGGTACATCAAAATCGAATTTGCCCTGTCAAAAAATTGCAATCATCGTCATATCTGAATAGAGGTGGGATCATGAGATTAATTATTATGATCATATTCGACGGAGTTTTTTTAGGATTATATATGTTTTCTTATGTGCATGCGTATCAATATTCAGGTAAAAACGTTATGACGATTGAGGATGTGGATATAGAAGAACTACTCGAGAATATACGACTTAAGCAAGAGTTTAAGGATGGAGATCGGATTTTACAAATGGGGATAAGAATCAACATGCATATACGAACTGAAAGAAGATTAAGTGTCCGTGTCGTAAATGCAAGAAACGTAGATTCAAAATGACGAATTAAGTTATGCTCAACTTATGTATGAAGGGGTTTGTAGAGGGAATCGGACTATTCGTGGAGAGGCATGGTGATAGAGTATTGTGATGATTTGCTTGTATCAGTTCTTGCACCAATTCTTGTTGCACCTGACATGGCGACGCTCTGGGATGTTTACCAATAGATGAATGAGACCACATAATGGTTTATGATATAGTTGGGCCGCAATGTATTTTGTCGTGTGTCGAGCCTGAGCCAAGCTTGAGGGTCCAAGCTCCTTTCTACGGATGACGTTGAGGCCGACTTGAGTTTGTACTGTAGGGGGGAGGGGTTTGTACGAGGACGAGGAGGATGAAGTCAGCTTCGATGATTTTGAGATGGATGAAGGGTGAAGAAGAAGACAACTATTTAGAATTGATTGTTATTATTACGTTTGTGTGTATAATTGTAAGGGGAGTAGTATATGTGTTTTCAAGAAACACTAATTTGGCACTTCGATTTTCCAAGTTCCTAATTTGCTTATCACCTCTTTCAAAATAAGTACTAATATAATAATTATTATTAGATATTCTAATTTAATATTTTAAATATTTCTCTGAAAAGTTATCTTAAAGGATTTCCTAACGAAATTCTTTTAAAAATTTCAAACAAAAATAATTAACCTGGGCTGGGAACAAAAAAGATGGTGAGCATTAAAATTCAAAAATTCGTTGGGAAAATTGTTTGAAATTCATAGGAATACCTTAAATTTTGGAGGGAAAATTTCAAACTTTTAATATTTTGTAATGATATTTCTGACTGCAATGCTGATGGTACGTCAAAATTGGTCGGAAATTTTGTCAGTCAAAGATAGTCTATCTTTTTAATTAGATATGATATATCTACATTTGGTAATTGGATTTGTCTGAAACTTTAAGTGAGATGAAGTCAATACGATCATAAATCTAATGATCGGATCTAAGCTCGGATCATATATGCAATGTAACAATAGATGATCACAACAACATTCAATTATTGTATTTATTTTCTGTAAAGGTGTGTAAAGAGAAATACTTAAACTTTTTCGTATTTTTTTTAATTTTGTTGAAATACATATTTCTTTCTCTGTTATCAACATTTGTTTTGCATATTTTTTTATTTTTTGAAAATAATTAAGGACATAATTGGTGATGATTTTTCAGACAGATTTTTCCAACAGCTCTGCTAAAAGTGACCGTTTTGATTTTGCCTATACATTTCCGTGTTCCCTCCCTCTCCCCTGCTATTACCCCCTTTAGGTCCTCCCTACTTAGTCCCCAACCCTCACTGCCGTCTGCTCAAATCTTCCCACAGTTGCTAACCATACAACACCACAAATCCTCTTCAAACGTGCACCATCAATCCCAATTATGGGCCTACAACTCTCTAAAATCCTGCATTGAAGCAAACATAAAGTCTACTGAATCTTACTTTCCAAAATTACTATGGACCCAGAATTTATTTTTCTCGCATCTTCAGTATAATCCCACAATCTACTGTTTGATACTTAGGACTGCGCTCCAACTTTTTTAGTGCTTATTTTTTCAACTCTGTGAGCTTGATCTTTTATGTATGCAGTCTAAATTCATTAATCACATCAACTCTAAACCCTTTCACATTTCTATTTGGATCAAACTTGAACTATCGAGTGTATTTCTCACTTAACCAATTTGTTTTGACATTCTTAACGTGAATGGTTGTGGGCATATGTCTTCAAGATTGTAGTCATTTACTTAGAATGTAGCTTCGTCTTTTACTTTTTTTGTAGTTATTTTCCATTTACAATTATCCCATGTGCACACGGCATACACCGTCACTTTGTCAATCTTTATAAACTTTAGTATTCTTTTGATCTTTATAGCATGTGACTACATTGCTTTCCTGAACTCAATTTTTAGCCTGAAAATCATACCTACCTCAAATGTTGGGTCATATATCTCCATAGGGTTAAACATAAGATGTGCAAAACCCATCCCCTTCCCCATTCGACACTTTCTCTTATTGAAGTCAATATCCACTATAAAAAACAACCTCCTCACCATAATAATGTCCTGACTCACCCCTTCCTTAGAAAGTGTATCATCCCTTAGCATGTTTCCATCATCATCTACATATTGCTCAAACATATTATCATCATCAATAGTTTCATCTTTTATATCATAATCTCTATCTAGAATTGAATCAGAACCCACCAATTCATCACCATCCTCAACATTATCCCAATCCTCATATTCAATTCTCATAATTTTTTTGCCCTTATCATCCTATACAACTTAGTTATTCACCCCCACTTCTGTTTCAACCTCAACAAACACCTGCAACTTACCCCCAATATTTTTTAAAGCCCGTGCGTTTACATCGTTATCATCAATCAATAATTTGAACCTTTATTCATTATTATGTAGAAGTTTTTCCCCTCTCTTATACCTGTCATTCCACAATAATGGTCTAGATTGAACTTGTTTAATATTATGGCATTTATGTAATCAAAATTTTTTACCTGCCCACCCCTATATTCTGCCTCAGGTATATGTACGAAATCACCCCCAAAATATAATCATACAGTAATAGAATTAGAAGTATGATCTGCAACCAAGTAAAGAACAAAAAAAGAAAAAAAACAACTGACAAACATTTCAAAATCATAAAAATACACAACAAGACAAGACAGAATAAAATATTAAAAATATGGAGCAATATGAACCACATGCGTTTTCAGTCTACTAAACTACAAAAATATCCAATAAAACAATAAAATTCAAACACAATACTATATTGAAATGTAAAAGATAGGCCTACTCATATTTTTTAAACAAAAACACAGTTTGAAGTATCACTTACGGTGTCGAGGAGGGAGCAAGCAGACATGCCTCTCGTTTCGAACCAACACCATATTCAAATAGTCTATTCTCCTCAACTCTGAACTTATTTTCTCCAATAGATCCAACAAAAAAATTAAAGAAAGAAAGAAAGATCTTTTTAGTTTTTGGTCGCGGGAGAAAGGGATAAAGAAAAAGAGTTGGGAATTTTCACTTTACAAATCACATTTTTTTTTTCTTTTAAACCAAATTTGTCTTTTCTTTTATTTTGTTTTCTTTTTTTATTAATGCTTGTTGGACACCCAAGTTACCAAAATGGCAATGGTGCCATGCGTTTTTCGGAATTTTTTGGGATAGGACCAAAATTGTGAAAATTACAAACTTACAAAATCGAAATACAAATGAGATATTATATAGAACTAAAAATGTCAATCTCATATACTCAGCGAACTAAAATTGTAATTTTTTCAAAACTAAATATATTATATCTTTATAATCACCGTACAAAAATTTTAATTTTTCTTTTTTTGGTCTATTGGAAAACTTTCAACGATTTGAACATCAAATTTAGCTCTCATTGGCCCTACGACTTGACATTCCCTATTATCATACTTTGCTCATCGTTTTATATATATTGAGGGTAAAATTCATATTATCCTATGTGATATCTAAAATATTAAAATAGGTCTCTGTGATAAATAAAATACCATATAATCCCTTATATTATTTAAAAAGGTGCATACTATCCCCTGATGCATTTAAACATAAGTTTTATATTGTAATGACAAAAATGCTCTTTTTGATCAACGACCTATATTCAATTGAATTTAAATTTGTAGCTCAGATTTAATCATGCTTATACAAAATAAAAATATATTATTTTAATATATAGGCAATTATATATTTTTAATATATAGATAACTATATATATTTTGTATCATATGTATACGTCTAGTTTAATTCTCCTCCCATATCTCCGCCATCCAACCACCTCTCGATGCGATTTCACTACCGTTGTAAAGCTCATCCAACGACGAGCATTTTGATACTCCACCCACCGCAAATCTCCAATTCATTGGAGATTTATCTCCATTTTTTTGCTCCAAAAATCCTAATCCGTGCCCCCCATTTTCTATCACTTTTTTCTCCATCGTTTGACAATCTCTCTTCTCGAGCTTACCACCGTTGGAAAGCCCATCCGATGTAGAGCATTTTGAGACCCCACCCACCGCCAATCTTCGATCCATCAACAAATTATCAACGTTTTTTCATTCAAAAAATTGTAATCGCGCCCCATCTTCAACCAATTTTTTCTCTACCGTCTGACCACCTCTCAACTCAAGTCTACCACCGTTCGAAAGCCCATTCGATGATGAGCATTTTAACACTCCATCCATGCCATCCTCCTGGTTGTCAGCGAGTTATTTGTATTTATATTTTCTTGGATTTCTTTATATATATATATATAACTGAGATATATATTTTTTATATTATATCTTAATAATATATGCAATTTAAAGATAGGGATAGTTTGGTCATTGAAGGGCAAAAAATACTTGATCAGCCGCATTTTCGTGCTTGAGATACAATTCTAGAAAAAAAAGGATAATTTGCAAATTTTTAATAATACAAAATTATTTATTACAAGGACCTATTCGAAATTTGAATATCACGTGGGTAGTATGGATTGTACCCTATATGTTGTATTATCCCCTAATTTGGGATGCAAAGAGCAGATGCTTCCATGCATGAAAGTGCTCTTTCTAGCTAAGATGAGTGGATCAATATTCCCAAATCTCAACATATGATTATTAATATATATATCTATATCTATATATATATATAGGCATAGTGGACAGACAGACAGACAGAAAAGAATCTATGTGAGTTGGCATACATATCATCATTACATGCTTTTCAATTTCGAACGTTGCTAAAAGTGACCAATCTCACTCACTTCTTCCCACATTTTCAAACTACTATTCTTAATTCGCACTACCTAATATATTCCTACATATCCTAACGCGCCATTTCCTTTTCTCAGTTTAATATATAATATTTTACATGCATTAAATAAAAACTTCTTATTTATACTACAAA
This sequence comes from Sesamum indicum, assembly GCF_026168435.1. Lineage (NCBI taxonomy): Eukaryota > Viridiplantae > Streptophyta > Magnoliopsida > Lamiales > Pedaliaceae > Sesamum > Sesamum indicum. The sequence goes on from NC_142668.1 coordinate 10,158,888, forward strand.
AAATAGCTCAATCGCTACGAAAAAGAATCAGCATCAAACTAATCAATAAGTAAGATTCTCATTGTTAATTTACATTATTCAATATAAGAAATTTACTTGTTAATATATAAATTTAACGACAAAAATTTACTTGTTAACGAATTTAGCAATAAATTATTTAAAATATATATTAAATAATATAGGTTAGCAGCAATGAAGATGAAGCTCTTTCAGTAGATCGTTGAAGTCGCGCTTTTGTACTTTACGTTTTTTGTTCCTTATCGTGTTTTCTTTTCTTGCTTAGGTGTATTAATTAGTTGCTGATGTAATTAAGCAGCTTCGAAGAGATGAATTCATTTTTCTCTTCCAGAAATTTACTGCCAAGATATTTTCTGCTTTCTCTGCATTTCATCTGCATATTGATTGTTCCTATGGATACCTTCACAGATTTCATCATCAATATGCTTATTACGTGGTCGATCACTCTCGATAAATTATACTTGAAAAAAAATTACTATATATTGGCTACAATATTAATAGGTATAGCTAAAAATCATGGTAAATAACTACTATTAACTATAATTAAATAAAATCGATGTAAAAGACTAGCTTTCCACCATGAAAATATTATTTGCCACGGCTAAGAGCCATGGTCAAAACAGACAATGTTTGGCCAACAACGGTTGTGTCACCTTGGCTAATAACTATTTGCTACGGCTATTTGTTATTAATTATGACAATTAGTCGTACTTACATATTATAATTCTTTTACTGTTAATTATATAACTATTACACTAATAACATATTTAATTAGTACATCTTAATTGTATGAATGTCCACATATCATGAATGCGATCGAAGTGACTAAGAAAAAGGCAAAAGGTATCCGAATAAGAGAGGAGAAATAAAATACGATACATTAATACGTGGTCCCTAACCCGTACGTATATATAGGGATAAATGCAACAAAATCTTTCTGTAAAAATATTATTAGATAAAAGATGGCTTGGGTAAGAAGAGGGAAAATTGTATTTTTGGGTTTAAAGAATCTTTTGTCCATCAGTATTTTCATGACTGGTAAAACGCTATTAATCGTAAAAGAAATTCTAACTCAGTTTGATTTGATCGAATCAAATTAATTATAAAGAGGGAATATATCAAATGTTTGCCACATGATTCTTACTCTTCTTCCACATTTACAATATTGTTGAACATCCACCACACGTTTCATCAGTTGTAATCTACTCCAGCAAAAAATCAAAATTAGGAAGAAATCATGAGCAAGAAAATGTTGCAAGTCTTGTTGTAATTGTCATCTGACAGTGGAAGCAACAGTGTGAGCCCAGAACCTGAGATGATCTTTCAGTTCTGTTTCATTCCCAAACGCTGGAATTCTCCAATCAATCAATGGATTATTCTTCACTTCCTTCTCGTCTTCCAAACACTCCCACGCCTCAGACAGATACGGCCTGGAGACGGCCGTCCACGACGCCTCCCTGCATTCCTTACCCGATTCCTCCTGCACGTTCTTCCCCAGTCTCTGCAGCCCTGGAATTATCGACACCAATCTTGAATCCCTGTCTTCATCCGAGAACACAAACCCTAGATCCATAAACCCTTTTAATTCCTCAAATTCGAGCTCCGATAGACTTCTGCTACCACTTCTCCTGATCTTTCTACACCCCGCGTGTTTCGTGCGGGAGACACGTCGTACTGTGTGAGAGCTGGAGCTGTCGACGCCGGCAGTATCGGTACTCATGAGTTCTTGCTTTCTTGGTGGTGGTGGTGATGACGAATCATGGAAACTCCGAACTTCTTTGCCTGAGAGTATGGTCTGAAGCTGAGGCCCCAACACTGATGTCGGGGAAGAGTCGAAGCTGCAGTCTTTGGAGCTTAAGAACTGGTCGCTGTGGGATTTTCTCATCAGGGTTATGACCCGATTCAGGTTTTGTCCAAGAACTGGAGCGTTTTTTAGCTTAGACGAAGAGGGTTTGGCTGCGAAAACTCCATATTCGAACCAGTAGGAATCAAACAGGTTTAGGAGTACTGTTTCTTCAGCTGACATCTTCTGTCGGCAACTGATCACGAATTCACACACTGCACGCAGTGGTTATTGGTTCTGAGACTACGAGAGAGAGTCGCAATGTTCAAGATTTGTTTGGCATGTGATTGTGAGGGTAGTAGATTATATACTTGTGTGTATATATGAAGTGGGGTGGAGGTGGAGCGCCGGGGGGGGGGGGGTGAGGAGTGCGGGGTGGGGCATTGCATTATTGACCCTCCCTATGCATTTTTTATATTGGAAATAATTACGTGGGAGATTATGTAGATTAGTGCACACGGTTATATATCTTCATGTTTAGTAGTCTACGTGTTTTCCCTGTTGTGATGGTAATGGCAATATTTTACTTTACAGGCTTTGAATTTTCTTTCTTTCTCTTGTTTTGATTGGGACTTTGTTTGTGTTTGAACATAAGCCACATAATGTGGGAGATGTGGGGCTATTTTGGTTAAGAGTTAAAAGTTTTAAATATTCAAGAATTGGGACTACAATTTAATACAGTTTGAACTTTTTTTATTGCATGTAAACATAAATGTTAATATATATAAAAATTGCGTAGTATATTTTTCTTAGAAAAGAAGTTTATAAATATATGTGACGTGTATATGTTAAATACTATAAAAGATGTAATATATTTAAAATATCAATTTTTAAGATGATTCTATCTTTTAGCCTTATAGAATAAGAGGTTCAACATATTTAGTTCTTTACTTTATGGGATTTTTAAAAATAATTTCAAATTTTGAAACTCGGAATATTTAGTCTTGTTTTACTGAATTTTTCAAAATGTAAAAAACTCCACAAACTAGTTTCAGAAATTTCGTAAAAAAGAGGACTAAATGTGTTGGATTTTCTTAATTTTGGGATCATTGTTTGAAAATTTAATAAAATAGATGACTAAACGTGTCAAGTTCATAAATTTTGAGATCATTTTAAAAATTTCATAAAACAAAAAACAAAAATATTAAAACCCCTATTTTATAGGAATAAAAATGTAAGTTTGCCATACTTTGGAGCAGGTGAAGGGCTATTTTCAAGTAGAGGATTATAATAATATTTAGTTAGGTGAGAATTGAAATTAAAGATTAATGCAGAAACACAAATGTGTAAGAGTTTGAACAAAAGCTTGATTTCCTCAATGCAATTTAAAAATATTGTAGGCCTGTGTGGAAAGTGAAGGCATATATATATATATATATATATATATATGCATGAAGATAGCATGCAATTTTCTAAGTTTTTAATATTTCTCAAACTATGCAATATTGATTATAAATTAAAAATGCTTCTTTGAGGTCCAAATTTCGCCTCAAAGTCCACTACTCGATCTCAAATTCTGGCTAATTCAAGTATACGTGTGCTCATAATGGTCGCTAACAACAATATTGAATAAATATTGATCAGTGAATTTGATACATGATAAAATTGGAAAATATTAAATACATGCAGTAAAATGTTTAATATTTAGGGACTGTGTTTTTTTACGTGTACTGTTGATTCGGGCATAATCAAATCGTTATGAAAATATCAAGTAAAATTTTATGGGTTTTTGAAATATTTTGATGTACGTTTAAATGATGTTCGGGGACATTTTAGTCATTCTAGACTGTTTGAAGGCAGGACCCACCATGTCAAAAAGGAGAGAAAAAAAAATGAAGAAAATCCATACAACTTTATCACATTGAAATAATTATGAGAAATCATATGCGCAAAGTACATTCCCAAGCCTAACTATTTAGAGGGGCATTCTGGTAATGTAGCACTACATTTATTTTTTTGGTGGGAGAAAATTATAGTTTTAGTCCCATAAAACAGGGAGTTTAACATTTTTAGTCTTATAAAATAGGATTCAACACATTTAGTCCTCCGCTTTATAGAGTTTTTAAAAATAGTTTTATAATTAAGAAAATTCAGCGCATTTAGTTATTTGCTTTACGAGATTTATAGAATTAAATATGTCGAACTTTCCCAATTTTATGATAATTTTAAAAATTTCATAAAGTATAGACTAAATGTATCAATTGTTTTTTAATTTTAGGACTAATTTAAAATTTTCGTAAACCAGAAGACTAAAAAAAATTGAACCTTTTATTATATGAAACTAAAAATATAATTTCAACATTGTTGGTGCAATAATTGAGATGGGTCCAGTCATAGTGTGGAGGCCAATTTAATTTATAAGTGAAGTTGACTTATTTGGACATGCATGTCTATCAACTCAAATTAATCAATATATAATAAATAATGACCCACTAATTATTATATTTTTAAAAAAAAAATAATACTTAATTATTAATCAAGAACAAAAGAAAGCTAAAGAATTTTATAATATCTCAACCATAGTAGGAAAAATGTCACATGACACACAATTAAATTAGGTAATATTTTATAATTTCAAAAGAAAAATATTATTAGTGATAACTTTAAAATTAATTGTCGCTACAAATATTTATTAAGCGATAACAAGTTTTATTTTGTAATCGTATAATTATTAGTAAGAAGAATCGTTGCTAGAAGAAATATGCCATTTTACCTTTAGTCACTTATAAGTTTAAATATATTTTTGGTCCTGTAATTTTGGCACTTTAGTAGTTTTATCCTTTTCTTTTTTAGGATTGCAAAAGAGTCGTGTAACTTTTTGGTATTTTGCTATTTGGTCTTTCCAATGCTGGAATTTTACAAAAATCGTCGGAATAAATTTTTTGCGCCTCGCGTGGTTTCTTTAAAATTAGTGCTTTTGTTTTGATTGGTTCACTTTTTCCAACATGGATGATTTTTTTTTTAAAAAAAACGACATGGCACATATTTTATTCCAAAAAGTTTTGCAAAATTTAGCTCCAAAAGGATCAAAATTGTAAATGTCAAAAAGTTATAGAACTATTTTGCAACCTCCAAAAAGATAAAAGATAAAAATGTCAAAATCACGAGAGACACATGATTATTTTTGAAAACTTTTGCAAAACCCGATATTGAAAGGATCAAAATCGCGAAATGTCAAAAAATTAGAGGACTATTTTGTAACTCTAGAAAGATAAAAGATAAAAATGCCAAAGTACAAAAATTACAGAACCAAAAATGTATTTAAACCTTACTTACAATAGTTAAAGACAAAAAATCGTAACTGATACTAATCAACCACAACTGCACAATAGCTATTTTAGTCGTTGTTTCTGTAAGTGACAGTAAAATATTTACTACAGCTAAAAATTGTGGCAAATATTTTGGCTACAGATAAAATCACGACGAATATTGATTAACCGTCGCTATAGATCTGATCGTAATAGATAGTATTATATTGATCCATGATACATTATAATTATTTGTAATTATAGAAAATCTTCTGAAATGTTTCTTGTTAATTATTTTTAAGATGTTAATTAATTGAGATATACGCATATATCATCCAATTGTTGTAAAAAAATAATCCCTTATTTTTGTAATTTTATATTAATATGAAAAATATTTATATAATTAAATTTAATTTAAACGGGTATCGATTTAATATACTCATATCTTAATACTGTTAAAACTGCATGAAATGCACGTGATACTGTTAAGTACAAAGCGTCGGAACTAAATTAGCGCGTAAAAACTCAATTGATTATTTTTAATCATATATATATATATATATCGGTTAAAATATTTATAAAAATGAGAAGTCATGTTCATATTTTGTAATAGATAGAAATATGGTCAAATTTCAAAGAATTTGAATACTCGTGACTCACGTGCATGTTATAATTGGATTTAATGCAATTTATCCCTGTGATATTATAACTAAGCAAATTATTCTCTATAAAAAAAATAGTAATTTGTCCTCCTATATTTTTTAAAATGGACCAATTTACCTCCTATTTAGGGAGGTAAATTGCTTAATTTTAAAAAATACAATGGGGCAAATTGCTAATTTTTTTTTAAAATATAGAGGATAAATTACTAATTTTTTTTCTTATAAAAAGATAATTTGTACATTTGCAATATCACAAGGGACTAATTTGCCTTTTCACCTGTTATAATTTAGTAATACGTACAAATGGCAATAACCTTCCGGAGTATGAAAGAGGGAGACCGAAGCTCACGTACGTGGGAAACTGCAGATCAACTACTCATAAGTCACAACACTAACAATGTCTTAGTTTAATAGTTGAGATTAAAATTAAAATTCCACAATAAAGTGTGAGGTTATGACTCGAGTTTTATTGAATTTGTAGATATTTTTTTCCCAATTTATATTAATAATTGTCATAATAAAATTTAGTTTGTTAAATTTAACAAATCGAATTCAAATAAGTTTTTATCAATCGAGTATCGAGTAGTTTGATTTATTTTTCGGGCTTAGTCCTAGTAGATGTGTGTGGGTATTTATCTCACTTTATATAAATTTATTGTAATTTATATCTTTTAATACTATTAATTATATTAATGTATTGATTGAATCGATGTATTGCTCAATTTAGTGCTTACGAAATTACGAAGATAAGAATAATGTGATTTCAAACATTTCTTTTTCTACTTTATTCCTTGTCAAATATGTGTGGAATAATAATTATTTTACTTTATTGTTTACTTCAGTCGATGAAAAGTGTTATTTATTACATACTTTAGTACGACATTGTTGTTTCTATTAATATATTCTCATTACATCTTGGAAATGAATTCATTTGATACTCGCCTCCGTCCAGATTTAAGTATTATCCTGATACTTTTGTAATATTTCTTTTAATTTTTGTGAAAAAAATAAATTGTAAGTTAAAAATAATAAAAAATTTGAGAGCGTTTGAAAATAAAAATAAAACGTGGAAAAAAGTCGAAATTTGAGTGTTTTGGAAAATAGATTAATGCTTATGATAGGTAATTTTACAACTAAGCTTGTGATACACCATATACTATTATTGGTTGCAAAGACCCCTTATAAAAATGCCTGCAACCTAAAAATTATGGTAAATCATTACTATTTATCGTGGTCAAATAAAATTAATAAGAAACTTAAATTTTGACCTCGATCAATTGATATTTAATATTTGGCATGATTTTAGTTATGGTCAAAATATTTTATCATAGTTTTCACCAACACCTTAGCATGCCCATCTCTTGTTTTATCTCGTGCTTGGATTGTAATTCTTTTTCACTGCACATGACAATAACACTAATATTTTGTTTAGAATTAACAATAGTTTTGGAGGGCAACCTATTTTGGGTTTCTAACTGACTAACGAATAATGCCAATTGACTCACGTGGGACTCTAAATTTGAATGCTTACGCGAGTCTTCTGTTAAAATTGTTTGTGCTATCAATAAGTGTTTTCTTCATATTTTCAAAAGACGTACCTAAATTGGAGTTGGGTTGAGATGACGACTTCGATGGTCTATTTTGAAAATTTTGTAAGGGTTGAGACTAGAAACCGTATAACTACGGTTGGGATGATCCCTTCATCCGGGATTGTACGTGTTTGAATAAGTATCACTCCACGGTGGGTTATTCTTGGAAGGTAGGACATATATCGGTGTTAGAACAGGTGACCAAAATGACAAATAATTTGGCGTTCTTGTAATCAATTTAGCAATTTCTTTTATACATAATTGAATTAAATGAATAAAGTAATAATCCATTGGCAATGTGTTTGATGTTCTTAATATTGATATGTACTTAATGGAGTTCATAATATGCACGTAATATTTTTGTCAGAAGTTTTATGGAATAAGGCTTGGGACCAAATTGTAACTGTTACGAAGTTATAGAATGTACGTATATAATGTGATGAGTAAAGAACAAATATTACCAAAATAACAAAAAGACTAATTTATTATGGGAAGTAAAATGCAATTTTTTTAATCTCCTCATGCAGAAAACATTAGACAACGCTCCTCAACATTTGTAATGGAACTCATGTCATGTATATGATGTTTTTGTAAGAAATTTTACGCTTGGGACCAAGTTATAATCTTTTTTGGAGTTATGGATACGATATGTTAAGGAAAAATATAACCAAAACTACAGAAACGCTAACTTATGAAAAGCAAAATACAGTTTTTGGAATCTCCTAATGCAGGAGCAGGGAACCCCTCTACTTTAAAATTTGAGGGGTCACATATATTGTCTTTTTTTTTTTTTTTTAAAGAAACTTTTGTCCAATATTTTTTCATGCGATGTAAAACGCAATTAACCCTACTAATAATTTAATATATATCCAGTGTTTGCCACATTATTAATTCTGACTCTTCTTTCACATTTACAATATTTTTGGTTATTTCCACCACACATTGCATCAGTTTTAATCTACTAAGCAAAGAATCAAAATTAGGAAGAAATCATGAGCAAGAAATCATGTTGCAAGTCTTGTTGTAATTGTCATCTGACAGCGGAAGCAACAG